>NC_136637.1:10866525-10959025 GCF_949748355.1 Melanostigma gelatinosum | reverse complement strand
ATACTGTGTCTACTCGTGTCACAGCAGTGAACAGCGTTCATAGTCCTCTACTGTGATGACCACATGTATCACAATTGACAAATAGAAATTCTCTATTATATTTTCAAATAAACAAAGTTTTCTCTGAAAATCTGAGTGTCTTCTCCTGTTCCCGTTTTCAGCTCGTTCAGAGCGTTACCATCATTTGGCGTCTGACGAGGATGAAGAAACCAATGATGAAGAGTCTTCCTTGGAGATCAGACAGTTTTCTTCCTGGTCGCATCGCTTCAGCAAGGTAAGGGCCACGTGTTGGAATACAAAAAGCTTTGGCGGTTCGAAAAGTGGTCATCCCTTTTGGTACAGAAGAAACTTCCAGCTGTAAGTCTATGCACATTTACAATGTTTATTTAAAGGTACACCGGATTCTCTTTAGATAGCCTCTCGCTGTTATGCTATTGAGATAACAGAGTCAGGTGTTTATCAAAGAGTGGAGGGTCTCTAGTGCTGCTAGACGGTGCAGTAAATCATTTGAAAGCTCTTCAATACTCAGCTCAGCTCTTCTGTTTTAACCTTTCAGGTTTACAGCAGCACAGAACATCTGGCAACACCGTCCAACTTGAGCTTCTCCTCTGACCGCAGCCACAGCGAGGAGAAGGAGGACCGTGGGGACGTTGGAGGGTTGAGTCCACATGCCGGACGCATGGCCAGGTAGGCACAAGTGACATCATCAGCTGCTTTTATTTCTGCCACAGCTTTCGTCAGTGCTTTGAGGTCATCTCCAGGCTTTTTGTTGATTTCTTCTTTGTTTAGCACTTTGCTGCTGCCGTGTAAAAGCAGCAAGCAGTCAAGACACAGTGGTGTGTGGTGTTGCGTGATCTCTTGTACCAGTTGATTTACCCACTGAACTGGGCTTTGCCTGTTTGCAGCCTTCGCCCCCGGGCTTCCTCCAGCTCCTCCCAGTCTGAGAGGAGCACCAGGCCTCTGGTGATGAGCAGCACCCAGAGCCTGGAGACGATGCCTCGCTTTGCCCTCTCCACTGACGATGAAGGTAAATCCAGACTGAATGAATGTTTTTGACTTTTCTGTTCACAACATGTATCAGTGCTTTTGTTAGAGGCATGAACACTGATCATATCGACATGTTGTTTACCTTTCTTAATCTATGATACCTGCAGCTGAGGTGGTTGTGTCGAACCTTCGGAGGATCAGGATTCGCAGCAACAGCACTGGGGCCAAACACTCGTCCCCCAAGGACCCGACCGGCCCTCGGCGCTTCGGTAACCAGCTGGAGACGCCGGACAGACAGAGGCTTCCCTGTGGTGGGAAGGTTCCCAAATCGGCCTCCATCTCGGCCTTGTCTCTTATCATCACTACAGGTACAGATGGATATCATCAACACCTGAGTGGCAATAAGGAGACGGAAATGGATGAACAAAATTGTAATATCTTTTGTTTGTAATCGTGAAAGTAAAACAGGCCCATATTTAGAAAGTAATAATGGAAGTGCCTGAACTGTAACTGAAACTCTTTAGTTATTCATGCAAATACACCTCGAATTGATATGGTCAGGAACATTTACCAAAACCATTGTATATTTGTAGCTCTGTTAATATTTAATTCATCGCACAAGAACTTAAATAAAAGGCCTTTCTGAGCCAGAAAGCTGTGTATTGTTCTGTTGACATATTTATAGGGAAACGGTCTTGTTTGTTTCAGATGACTTGCCTGGCGGCCTCCAGCCCAGTCCCATCTCCCCACGCTCTCTGTCCTCCAACCCTTCGTCCCGCGACTCCTCCCCCAGCCGGGACCTGTCGCTCAGCCCTTGCAGCCTGAGGCCTCCCATTGTCATCCACACATCAGGGAAGAAGTACGGCTTCACGCTGAAGGCCATCCGGGTCTACATGGGCGACAGCGACGTCTACACGGTGCATCACATGGTGTCGGTGGGTGTCGCCACAAATACAAATTGTGTCGGGTCTAACAAAACACACAGCTTTAAATGTCATGTGTCCATGTCAATTAAAGTGCTTTAGTATGATGCCAGAAGAGAGAGGTATAGAAATGTGGTTCTGTAATGCTCAACACTCACTGTGATGCTGTTTTAACAGAGTGTGGAGGAGGGCAGCCCAGCTCACCAGGCAGGTCTCCGCACTGGAGACCTCATCACCCACGTGAACGGAGAGTCTGTCCAAGGCCTGGTCCACCCTGAGATGATAGAACTGCTATTGAAGGTACAGCAACTCACTCACACTGCTGTCGCAGGTTATCACTGTACATTCAGTTTAAGCTTAAGTTGCTTTTTTTTTGTGTGTGTGTGTGTGTGTGTTGGTAACACAGATTAATTATCCTTTGCTCCCAATTAAATGTGCAGAGCGGCAGCAAGGTGGCGCTTCAGACCATAGCACTTGAGAACACGTCAATCAAAGTGGGTCCAGCTCGGAAGACCAAACACAAAGGCAAGATGGCTCGCCGCAGTAAGAAGAGCAAGAGGAGAGATAATTACGACAGGTGAGAACCCGAGGTTTGGTTATCCGTCGTTCTCTGCAGCGTTACTCATCGTTTGTTTACTTTGTGAGGTTGGTAGTTGCTGAATGTTGGCAAAAAATAAACTAACTTGCAGAAGTCAGTGCTCTGTCTCCCCCTAGTGCAAGGGACTGTTAAGTTAAGTCACAACTTAGTATTACATTATTACATACACTGCATGGTGTGGTGGTTCTGTTGTACTGTTTTTTAAATCAGGAAGCTTAAATTATTGTTGTTTGTGAAACTAACGGAGATTCCTGAATACTCTGCAGGGCCATTAGAACACACAGCATGCCCCCCCGAGCTCACTGAACTACACAATAGCACATATGTGACTGTTGTTCTTCTACCTCCAGACGACGAAGCATCTTGAAGAAGCTGTCCAAGCAGAGCACAGTGATGCACAGCAGTCGCAGCTTCAACTCAGGCCTCCACCACTCTGTTTCCTCCAGCGAGAGTCTTCCGGGCTCCCCGACACACAGCCTCTCCCCCGGCCCTTCCACACCCTGCCGAAGTCCCGCCCCCGACCATCAGGTTTTTGGTGAGCTCGGTGTGGCCTCAGAATTATCCATGATAACATGAAATGGTTCTTTCGTTTCTTGACTCCAACAAGGCTGGAGGTTTCTGCAACTTGTGAAGTACAATGTTTAAAAGGGTTTTCCCTCTGCTTTCCAGACAATAACTCTCCTCAGAGCACGTCTCCTTGCTCCAGCTCTCCCAGTTCCCCCGCTGCACACATCCGGCCCAGCTCTCTCCACGGCTTAGGCTCCAAACTCAGCACGCAGCGCTACACCAAGGTGGGTCGCCGCAAGTCAACCAGCAACATCCCCCCCTCGCCCCTGGCCTGCAACTCATCCTCCACCCAGCCTCTTTCTCCACAGCGCTCCCCCTCTCCGCTGTCAGGCTTTGCCAAAACCTTTCACGGCTACCACGGCAAAACCCTGTCCCCACCTACCATCGTCAGACACATTGTCCGGCCCCGCAGTGCCGAGCCACCTCGGTCTCCTCTTCTTAAGAGGGTACAGTCAGCTGAGAAGCTGTCTGGTGTGTATCACGCCGATAAGAAGTCGTACACCCCTCGCCGGCACACGCTGGAAGTGCCGTTTTACTGTGAGGGGGACCTGCTGGGTGACTGCGAGGCAGAGGGTTCCTGTGGAGGCTCGTACATCGGGGCCGATCTCGGCAGGCTGGGCGGATACATCGGAAGCCAGAGGCTGAGGGACTCTGGGATTGAACGATCGGAGCAGCTGGTCGTGATGCGAAAGCTCAACCTATCAGAGCGGCGAGACTCCTTTAAGAAACAGGAGGCGGTGCAGGAGGTGAGCTTTGACGAGCCGGAGGAGAAAACCAGCACCGCGGTTACAGTGACAGCTCCAGGAGCCCATACACAAAATCATCATCAGCAACAGCAGCACAGGACGGAGTGGATGGTCACCCGACCCCAAACCAGCGTGGCGGTGGAGCTGGAAGTGCCGGTGGTGAGGAGGATCACACTGGTGCCCCAGATTGCCGTGCAGGGCTCAACGGAGAGCGAGCAGGATGAGTGGGAGCCGTGTTCAGATGGAGAGGAAACCAACGAAACAGCACAGCTGCAGGTGGGCATCACTTCCTCTCAACCGCAGCAGTCAGGACTTCCTCTTGGTGACCACAGTTGCAAGCAGGCAGCAGAAACCGCCTCCACTGGTCCTCAGGTTGGACCATCGACGGAGAAGACGGAGTGCAGAGAGGGAACGCCACAAAAAGGGCATCTGAGAAAGTGACAACTCACCACTGCGCTCGTTTCAGCGGCTCATGTCTTTTCTTTCAAGTCTTTCAGAAGCTGTAAACTCATTTACAAACTCTGGCTGAGAAAAGTAGGAGAAGATTTTACTTGAATTTTTTACTTGTGAATATGTGCCTCAAGGCATTGCAGAGGTTCTGGTCGTATTTATTACATTTGTCAACTACGATGAGTTAGTAACGGGGCAAGAGGGAAGTTCTCATTGGTCGAATGGCCAACGCTCAGCATTTTTCTAACCATAAAATGTGGTTTTATGTCTTTTGACTGGATAGTTTTTTGTATAAATGTCTATTTTTTGAATAAATTGTTGCAGTACAGATTAGTTTGATAAAGCTGGGCGTAATTGTTGCAGGACCAAAAGGTACAAGGTTTTTTGGGGGTTTTTTCAGTGTCTGTTCTGATCTGAACAGTGCAGCTTCCAATGATGTAATACTGCTGTTATATTCATCTCCATGACCTTTGGTTCACACTGAAAGCAACATGGTTGATTCTTGTCATTTTCTGATCTATTGGCAGCAGTTGTGTCTAAACTATCCAACAACAATAGGTTTTTTATTTTCTATTTTTGCGGCTTTGCTTTGTCACTAGATCTCTAGAAGAAACCGTCAATGCAACCAAGACACAACTATCGTTCATGAAAGAATCACATCGGAAAGAAGCAGCACTGTATTATGATTGTCTGACGGGAGACGTTTAGTTTAGTGATCTGTGTTTCTAATAATGAATTAAGTTCTTCCGTTCACGTGTTGATCATGTTCCTGGCAGTGTGAATTCATGGTCACAGTTCTTCTGGTCAGTGCGGGGTAATATTTCACACCGAACAATCTGTTGTGGAGACGAGCTGAAGCTGACTCAAAAAGGGCATTCTGTGCCATGATATCAGCGCAGTGTCCTCACAGCCATGTCTTTGAAGGCGGAAGTGTCACTTGAAATTCGTACGCTCAACTCAACATGAAGACGTTTCTAAATGTGTTTTTTTTTCTGCAATCTTAACATCTCTTGAAGAATGAAGTTGAGGATGAAGTCCTGGGTGTTACAGATCATGCCACTCTGCTTTGTTGCTTCTCGATATTAACTTAGTATGATGCCATATCATAGAGGTATCTCAAATTTAGTTTTTTATTTTATTTTTATTGTTGTTTTTGTTCCTGCCCACATTTTGACATCTGTAGTCACAGATTCAGCGTGGCTCTACATGTCTCCCTGTAATAACGTGTTCTACTCAAAGCATGAAATTTGTATGAAAAACATTGAGCAGCCAAATTGAAGTCTACGTCGTCTTCAGAGCCTGGAGGGAAATATCTTTTTGTTCAAAACATTTTGGTGTTTATGGTTTGGTTTATTTTTTTCCTGTATTAAGATGTTTTGTACCTGGAAAAGTGTTGAATCATTGTGTATCTTTTCCTGAAACGGTAGCTTTCGTCTTTGTTTTTTCACATGAGCATGTAAGAGACACCATGCACACAAGACCTGTTCCTACTTAATGTACTGTGTGGTGATGTTTACATCAAGGGGAAACGTGCACTAATGTATTTTGTAAGTGAATGTTGAAGGTAAATTGAAAATGGCAGAGGGAAACCCTTGCGTTGAATCCAAACCCAGGGCTTCTTTGAACAAATGCTTTATGTCTTTGTATCGTACAAATATTGATGTATATTTTGATAACAAGGATGTGTGTAATTCTCATGTGTTGAAGGACACAATATGCACAATGACAATTTCCGGCACCAGGAGTTTTGGAAGTCTGACTTGAGGGAATAAGCTGTTAGTATTTTGGATGTACCGTACTTCCCAAATTTGAGGTTTATTGTCTTCTTTGTCGGTGGCTGTTGCTGGATTTTGTACCGATTTTCTCCTTCTGTTTCTAAATCATCAGACTTGTTGATGAGTTACTTAAGTCCCTCTTTCTCCTTAAATCTCATGACGACCTTTTACAGGATGCTGGAGAGATTGTCGCTGAACGCCGCCGTTATTTTTGCAGTCTGACAGAATTGTTTACAACAAACAAACATGCTATGTACTGTACAAACATTTTATATCCCGTGGCTGTATATGACGACGCTACCGTCTTTGATACCATGAAAGAAAACAACATTCATAGAAATCAAAGCTGTTTGTTATTTTGAAAATGTTCAGAAAGAGTCATTTAGCAACAAGCTGAGACGCAGTAAGTGTTTTTACATGCACTTACGTCACTAGTTTTTGAAAATACATGTTTTCCTTGGTGTTACGTAAAGGCAGAGTAAACGAGGGTGACACAGCTAGAGTTCTGCTGGGATTTCTGTCCATGTATGCTCTTGTAATGTGTTTTTCACATGTGCACATTTGCATGAAAAATACGTCGAACAGGGAAAGTAATGCTGCAGAAAACAAATCGTTACTCTAGCAGTATGTTTGTGTAAATACAATAGGTTACAAGTCAGACAAACTAAAACTGCTGATACAACACTATTTGTACAAGTCTCACAGTGAGGGATAACCTGTACTCCAAACTGTACTGTGGAAAGGCTCGACAGCTAAAGAATGCATCATAACACATAAACTACTCCAGTCGTACTTCCAAAAATGATGAGGGAAAACACTTTGCAGTGCATGTATACCCGGATTTCTCCAAATAACCTTGTTTCTTATGTGAATGTAAATGTAGTTGATGCTTGATGGATCTCTTCTGGTTGAAAGCGTCTTATTACTGTAACCACACCCGACAGTGACGTGACAGCTGTAGGCTGCAAGCTTAAAACAAGAACAGCCACTGGAGGTCAGCATAGATTCTCAGCTGGTGTTAAACTTGCTCTTAAAGAACAAACTGGCAGGTCAAACTGTTGTACATGTGCATGTGTTCTCGTGTGGACTCCTCTGTTCAGTGCATGCTGCATGAGATGAGCACACATCTGTAATACTTGATTGCATGGTATACTGGCGGTGCAGCCCTGTACTGTGTTTTCTTGTGCAACAAATAAAATTTGTACTTCTCATCCTTAATCTGACTCCACTGGTGTTTTATGTACGTCATCATTGTTCACCACATGGGAGAGCTTTTATTTTGTAGGAGTACAAGGAAGACAGATGCTGAGACAGAGTTGACAAAATACAAAAATGGGACATAGACCCATGCCCATAAATATGATTTCATTTAATTTCAATGGTGATTGATTCAGTTACATTTCACAAATAATAATCATAAAGCTGCTGCGCTTTCTGTGATTCTTTTGGACACGGTTTGTGATGCTGCAGTTCTTCTTTTAAACCGCCAGGTGTCGCTAACGTGCCGAGATCCGTTGTTTCACACCACAGAAGAAGTCCAGTGTCCTTCACAACAGCAAACATGGCGACTGCCACCAAAATCATCCAGAGACTCCGAAATTTGTTATCAGGGGTGAGCGACACAATTACAGACAAACTTCATATGTATGGTGAACGATATAGTAGATTATCATTGGGTTATTTCTCACAAAAAATACATTCTGAACAGAAGTGAGTTGCTAATTCTAGCTAACGTTGGCTTTTAAGAGCTAGCCTGAGTTGGATGACAGCTAACGTTACGTGTGATTAAAGAACATTATTAACTAGCTTGTATGTTTGTATGCCGTTTGTTTTTTAGCACAACTTGCAAGGCAAACTGCAGCTGAGATATGAGGAGATTGCAAAGAGGTAAGACTTCCACTCGCGTTAACGTTACCCTGTGAAACCATTAAGACAGCTGGATTAATTGAGCTACAGTGCTGTTACACACTAAACTGGAGACGGTTTTAATGTTTCTTGGAACAGATGCAACCCAGTTAACAGTGGTATTCAAGTGGCATGATGACGTAGTTTTTTTTAGAGCAGGAACTGGCTCGCCTGCCTCGACACAGGTGAACTATCAGGGGTTGTGTTCAATGACACTTTGAACACAACCCCTGATAGTTCACCTGTATGTTTATGTGAGAGCTTGACAAGTCACTTGTCAAGCTCTCACATAAACATACTTAACTGTGCTAGCATATGGTTTGACACCTTTTTTTTCTGCTAACCAATGTGAGGTCGCCCCATGAATTTTTTATAACTGAAATTAATCCAATTTTTGGTCTAGTTGTGGCATTTATGTGCCTTGAAATGTAGCTCTCAGCTCCTGCCTGACTGCACTGGTCCAGGCAATCTAAGTGTTTCTGACTATGTTGCAAAGCTTTAAGTTTACACCTATTGTTAGTGCTTTGGCATCCAATAAACCCTCATAATCATGAATCTGTTACTCAAACTTACCATCCTCCAACCCCCCTCGATATTCTATCATTTCACCACTACCTGAAATAACATGCCCCCACAAATGCAATAAACGGAAGTGATAAATTGAGGGCCTGACAAAGAGAGAAAGAACTGGCGCTGCTAAAACTTTGCACAAAAATCCATCTTATCACTTGTAGACAGCTTGAAGTAGCTGTTTTCACTGCAAAGTTACAGGTACATTTTGATTGAAATGTGTTTTCTATAGGACACAGCCAGCACCCAAGCTGCCAGTGGGCCCGAGCCACAAGTATGCCAGCAACTACTACTACAGCAGAGATGGACGCAGAGAGTCGGTACCCGCCACAGTCATCATGTCTTCTCAGAAAGCTCTCTCAGCTGGCAGGTAAATGATTCAGTCAGTGCGTGTTCATGTACAGTGATTATTTGATTATCACCAGAGAAGGAAGTTTTCTGATTATTACAAAATATCGGACATCTTACTGTAGCTTGATTAAGGTGTGAAGAGAACCTGATGAACAGGGCTGGGAAACGTACAAACAAAAGTGACCTGATTTCTGTTTACAAGCAGAAAAATTATATGGTCACAGAATGGAGGAAAACTTGTTTTATCTATGCTGCAATGTGCACCTACAACTCTTCATTTAAATAACCAGTGACGTATGTGAAATCATCAACTGTAGGAAAACCAAAATATCCAAATCTATATTTAGACCAACCTTTAACTTGCTGACAGTGATTCACTCTCTGTTAGAAGCCTTGGTCAATTCTCTTTGCTGGAGCTTTATTGTGAACAAACGGCACAGGAAGTGTTGAGTTTGCACTACAGCACACTAAAAAGAGATAAATATTGTTCTGACATGGAGAATAATTATGGCAGTGATGTAAGTAGGATTTGTATCATAATCAAATTATGTTAATGCTGCTATGAATATGTGGAGTAACGAATTTTAAACCATCGGACACCTGCCAAAGATGCTCCAATGCTTGAATGCATTGATCTGATGTCTGCTAATGTCTCTTGCTGCTTCAATTAAACAACTGATTACACACATTCACCCTCTGTTAAGTGAAATATTGTATTGGTAGTCAATGTTTCAGTACCGTTGTAATTGTTTTGACCCCTCTGATGTCTTCTAGTCAAGTTGCTGAAGTCCCAAAGCTTCCAGTGACCCCAGGTCCCGTATATGAGGAGCTCCCACTCTCCACGGACCAGCCATACCTCTGAGCAGCAGGATTAACTCCGTCAACATCAACAACCTAATCTCTCCATCCGAACCTGCTGTGGAGGCCTGACCACTGCGTGTGTTGGTTGTACAATAGAAAATGTGAATAAAATGTGTTTAAGATTTCAGTGCTTATTGTGGTCATACTCTATTATGAACTGAACAAATATGAAATAGATTTTGAATCTTCAGTGTCAACTATGTGAATTGATTAGCCGCAATGTAAAATAGTTTAAAAAATACTGTGTGGGAGGTGAGTCTAATAGCAGGGAGGACTATAACTTCCATTACATGAAATACGAAATCAGGATGTCTCATGCATTGGTCTGATAATTGAATTGCCTTGTATTTGACATATTAAGTATCTTTGTCATTTAAAACTATCATCAGGTTTGAGAATTGAATGATGAACCTGCCGGAGGGTCCATTAAAGGGGATGCTTGTTATTTTAAAGTCTTTAGGTTGTTGCCTGGGTGCGACCCTGGACGACCAACTGTCGTTCTCAGCAAACATTGCATCAGTTACACGCTCCTGCAGATTCCTGCTCTACAACATCAAGAGGATTCGCCCCTTCCTCACTGATGAGACGGCGCAGGTGCTCATCCGGGCTGTTGTCATCTCTCGCCTGGACTACTGCAACTCACTACTTGCCGGAGCCCCGGCCATCAGACCTCTGGAGCTTGTCCAGAAAGCTGCAGCTCGCCTGGTGTTCAATCGCCCCAAGTTCTCCCACACTGGCTCCCTGTAAGAGCTCGCATCCAGTTTAAGACTGTGGTGCTAGCCTACAGGGCAGGGAAAGGAACAGCTCCTTCCTATCTCCAGGCCATGGTCAAGCCCTACACCCCCGCCCGACCTCCTCGCTCTGCTACCTCGGGGCGACTGGTTGCCCCGTCGCTCAGAGGTCCCTGCAGCCGATCGACCCGGTCGAGGCTGTTTTCTGTCCTGGCCCCTCAGTGGTGGAATTAACTCCCCACTGACGTCAGGACAGCAGAGTCGCTGACCATCTTTCTGCGCAGGCTGAAAACTCACGTCTTCAAGAAGGCCTACCCTGAGCCTTCCGCTTAGAACTTACTTAGCATCTATTGTATTCATACTAGCTTATTGCACTTATCATGTTCATATTAGTTTGTGGCATTTACTGCATTAGTTTGTTTCTGAACTGTACGTTGGTGCTGGTTTATGCTCTTAGATGCTTGCTTGAGGAAAGGAGATGCACTTATTACTTCTGGTGACTAGTTGTTCTCTCGAAAACCGATGTTGAATACACTTATTGTAAGTCGCTTTGGATAAACGCGTCTAATATCCAATGGGTGTGTTTGTCCCAAATGCCTAAAAGTAAAGTTTGAGACACAATAATCTTCAAACTACAGACTTTAGTACAGCTGCAAGGTAAGATTTAGGCATCAACACACCTGCACAGATTATTTAAATGTCTTCTCAACAGGTGAGCACATGTTCAGACTTTAGTTTAATCAGCTAACGTGATTGGAAGCAGCTGTGATGGGTGCAGACATTTATACACACTGATAATTACCTAACAATACACGTTATAAGGTGAAACACAGGAGTTTTATATCCAAGACGTTGTGTATTTATATGCTATAATATTTGGTACCGGAAAACGTTTTTCAAGGCCATGCTGGCCCACTCAGCTGCATTTCAGTGTTTATCAGCGCAATAAAACACTAAAAGACGTTTAGGAAATTAAACGTAATTCTTATTAAGTAACGTCAATTAAAACACGACCCAAGTTATTTTAAAAAGGTGAACTACGACGGCAAAATATTCGACGTCAACGAAACAAATAACATAAATGAATAAAATAAATGACAAATGAACGGCAGAGGCGATATTAATATATTTTAAACTTCCTCGACAGTCTACCCTCTCATTCAACCTACAGACAACTCTTGCGTCATAATTCCGCGCCGCGTGCAAGCGACCGATACAACTGTGGAGGACATCGAGCATGGGACACCTTGGACGTTTACTGCTTCTGCTCACGCCTTTGAGCTGGTGTCATATTTGGGGTAAGATGCTGAAGTTACTTGTGCTCGTGCGGCATTAAAGAGCTGCTTGCATTAAGTGTTATTAGTATTTTAAATGGGGGGACGTACTGAGTGGGAGTTCACAGTTGAGCAGACCTGTCAGTTTGAATGAGGTCCGTTTACGAAACACAGTCGACTTGTAAACTAGGAGAACATTACAAGTGCTTACCGTGTTTCTTAACAAATATAACAAGGAAATAATAATAAGGAAGCCTGTCTGAACCCTCTTTTTTTATTTCTGGGAAATATATGTGCGAAATTTGCGAATAAAAGTAGAAAGATTAAAAAAGAAGGGTTATTCTGAATCTATGTTGCCGATGTTAACTGACTACTTTGCAGTGCATTGTTAAATATCTGCATTTTCAGGTGTATATGGGTATGCTATGTATTATATACATAATACTTGCATATCTAAATTCAATAAGAATAATTACAGACATTTGACAAATGTCACAGTTTCACTTACAAATGATTTGTAAGTGAAACTGTGTCGGTGTATCTCTGTAAACCCAATGAGGACAAGTTTAGAGCATTAGCTCTGAGATAGATTATTGAAATCACATTTTATTTATTTATTTTTCAGGGACAATGCACACTAATCAACAGTTACACTGTAAGTGAGCCACAGTTAGCCAGAGAGGCTAATTTCCATCTGCTGTCCCCGGCCAGATGTTTCAAGGCAGCCTAAAATAACAAAATCTCAAATTGAATCGGAGTTAAAATTCATAGAGAAACAGACAGCAACATATAGACAAAACCAAAACACAGCAAAAGAAAAGTGTACAACATTAAAGCAGAGCAGGCATAACGGGTTTCAGCATGCATCACACAGAACAGACCCACCTTCAGGACAAGCACACAACACTGAAGCACTAAACATACACATCAAAAAAATGGAAAATAGCAACACTGATCAAGACAAAATGCACATATAGGCAAAACAAGCAGGCAGGACAGACAGTACATCAATGCTTGCACACCTGATTGGCAACAAGCTATTTCTTTAGGTTGTGCTTGAATGTTTGGTACGTGTTTTGTGTGCGTATGTGAGCTGCCTTCACAGAGAATGTAGATTTACTAAACGAGCTTGACCTATGTGAAATGACACAATCACCTCTTGAAGCAGATCTTGTGAGTCTGCTGCTTTGAGTGCTTTGTTTAATAAAATCACTAAGTGGAGGTGGGGCCATACCATGTCAAATTTTAAAAACCAGACACACATCAGTGAATTTAATGATGTTCTGCCAACTCAGGATATGATGTTTGGTGAGAATATTGCAGTGATGGTGACTCTTGGGTTTTTTATCAAGTGTTTTTAGGGCTTGTTTATGGAGAATATGAATGGATTTTAATGTTGTGCTGCTGGCTTGTGCCCAGCTGGTTAAGCAGTAGGTCAGATGGGGGATAATCATTGCATTAAAATACAATTTTGCAGCTTGCATGGTTAGACAGTGTCTTGTATGTCTAAAATTCATGACATTCAATTTTAAGACATTTGTCACATGTTTTACCTGTTTTTAAAAGAGAGATTAGAATCAATAAAAATTCCTAAATAGTTAAAATCTGGCACTACCTGTAGCCTCACACCAGCAAGATAAACATCTGGCTCCAGTGACACTTTGCAAGCCCTCTTTGTGGAGAACATACAAACAGTCTTTTTAACATTTAGGTGAAGGCAGGAATCTGCAAGCCATGTAGTTACATTTGTCATTGTGGACGTGAGTTTAAGTGCAGCTTGTTCTTTGCATGCACATAAATCACTGCATCGTCAGCGTACATTTGAATATCACACCCATCGTAGACTCCCGGCAAATCATTAATGTATAAACTGAATAGTAAAGGTCCTAAAATAGAACCCTGGGGTACTCCCACGTTAGCAGGTTATTTTGAACAGGTTATTTATCCAGTTTCAGAAACAGTGATGTAATTCAAGTGAAGAAAATTAGCTTTATTTTGATAATTTATTAAATAACTTCAGGATTACCTTTTTACAGGCTTTATGTCACCACATGACAAATATCATAATGTATGACCATTGGATGATTACGTCTTTTTGTTTGGCATGTGATATTTTTTTATAAAACACAGCATACAAGACGTAACCTTTGAATTAATTCTATCCGTTTGTCTGTTATGGAATTGTTATTTTGTCCTTTGCGATGCCTTTGACTGTCTGACTCTGCACGGTAACAGTAAATCGTCTGTTTGTAGGAGTCTCAGGTGCTGCAGTTCGTTCACCTTTCGCCTGCCACCAGCAGCTGGAGTTCAGGTGCAGCGATGGCTCGTGCATCCCGAGACCGAGTGTTTGTGACGGACATGCAGACTGTGAGGACGGCTCAGACGAACATCGCTGTGGTGAGAACATTGTTGACATGTGACATGACCACAACCGCAAACATAAGCAGTATGTGTGTAGCATAAACCAAACCAAAAAAAAGTCACTTATTGATAGTTGTGTCGTAATTTGAGACAAGGAAAGGCAGATTCAATTTTATTGCACATTTTAACAACAAGGCAATTCACAGTGTGACATGTAAGACATGGAAAGGCTTAAGAGGTACAAGAAAAGCAAGGCACATGTCTTATTCAACATACAGCATGGTGTAATGCAGTGTGAGCTGATTATAACCGACTCTCGTCTTGTTTTCCTGCGCTGTGTGGGCAACAATACCGTTGCAGATTTCTGTCGAATAATCCTGATGAAGTAATTACAGACTTTGAAATTGAATTCCGGAGGGATTTGGTGTTGCGCATGAACCCACAAGCTGCGTAACGTTAGCAAAGTGAAAAGCCTGCAGGAGAAAGTGAACAAACACTGTTGATGTGAGGAATGCCAGCAGGTATGAGTGTTGGCAGTGTTGCTTGAGACGTGAGACCTGAAAGTCGCTGGTTTGAATGGCAGCCAGGAAAATGTAGGAAGGGAACAGGATTTACTTTGTCCCACTCAGAAGTGCAGCAGATTGTGGATTTACTGGGATGCAGTGAGAAACGAGCAAATGGATGATTGCAAGAGGAAATGATCTGTTCACAGAGCATCACAGAGCAATGCAAGTTCATTCAGATTCGAATAAAGAGGTAGTAATTATGGGTGTACAAGGACATTTTGGTAATATTGTAAACACTGCAAAACTGCATCATGACAATATTGACTTTTTTATAAAATCTCTGCTCCAATGTGATTTGCTGAATTATTCATAAAACACATTTCTGACTGCTTTTTCCATTGATACTCTTGAAAATGTACTATTGTAAAATATACTGTGTGTGTGTGTGTGTGTGTGTGTGTGTGTCCTGAAAGAGCATTTTTCTTAATATTGCTCACATTAAACCAAGCTGAAGATCTGGATGGTTGTGATCTTTCTTTTTGCTTATGAGCTCATGTGATGGACCCATAAGACGGCTGGTTCTGAAGAACACATGTATTGTGACTCATTAGCCTTCCCACGTACATTCGCCCCCACCAAACTTATTTTCATATGTTTCACTGACTCGATACTTTATTATTGACGTAACTTGTGACTCTCTCTCTTCACAGGTCACTTCTTGTGTAAGAAAGACAAATTTGCCTGCCGCAGCAGCAGACGGTGTATAGCTCCACATTTGCGTTGTAATGGCGTGGACGACTGTGGCGACTGGAGCGACGAGGCTTCCTGCCAGAACTGCACCGCCCCGGACTCCTCCTTCTTCTGCGGGCCGGCTGACATCTGTCTGCCCAGAAACCAGCTGTGCGATGGGCGAAGCGACTGCCGAGACGGCCGGGACGAGGCTCGACAGTTGTGCGGTTTGTCCCGACCGCGCCCGCAGACCTCTCGCGCGTGCACGCCGTCTGAGTTTCAGTGTGGAGATGGGCAGTGCATCCGCCAGAGCTGGAGGTGTGACCTCTCACCAGACTGCTCCGATGGCAGCGACGAGGACAACTGTGGTGAGTGACACGGCTTCACGTCTCATCCTTGAATTCGCAAAACAAAAGAAAATCTGTATCATAGTACACGATACAAAAGTATGGAGACAACCTTGTCCAAATACATTTTTTTGTACTTTGTAAATAAATAAATGGTTTTCCAAGTCTGGTATGGAGGAACTTTTCTGCTCCTGATCTCAACACAATCGAACAGCTTTCGAATGAACTAGAACACGGTCCACACGCCAGGTCTTCATCACCCAACGACAGCGTCCGAGCCAACTAAAGGCAGCGGTGCGCTCGAACACGTTCATAATCGTTCAAATGAAGATAACTGGGCATCATTTCTGACGGTCTCTCCTCTAAGCTGTTCATGCTGTTGCCCTCGGTCGTTTCCAAGAAAGCAACAGAGGTAGAACGTTGTGGAGCGGAGAAGGTTTCAGAGCGCTTCTGTTGCATGCTGACGTACTGATACGCACATCCGTCAATGCTGCTGTGGCTGAGAACAAAATCGCTGCTGCCAGGTTCCAATGTCTTGTGAAGGCCTTTCCTTTGTGGTTTTGTAAAGAGATGTTTTAACGAATGCATACTGTAGTCGAGCGCCCACATGTGGAACTTGATTTTACTAATCAGCCAGCAGAGGGCAATGTAGCGCCGCTCCATACTGCACCTTGCCTTTTTAAAGGACTTCCAGCATCTTGCAACACAGAGCCTCAGGCTGTTAACGTCTATAACAAGGTTATTAACTAATCTGTTACTTTAGGAAGTGCCACAAAAACGAGATGCGTACATATTTCTGGACTTGTCTTTGGTTGGGAGTTGGGTGGAGAAAACAGTTTTCAATAATAACAAGAAAAGTCTCGACAGGTCAAGTGATATTACAGAGTTCAGAATTGCTAAGTCAAAGAGAACTTTTTGTGTGATCGATGCCGGAGTCGTTGGTTGAAAAACACCACATAGGGAACACATTTGCATTTTTGTGATAGGGAGCACATGCGTACTACAGCTTAAACGATTAGTCCATTGATTAGACGATCAACACAAAAGTGATTGTGATAATGAAATCATCGTTGATCATCATTACAAACTGATTATTTCCAGGTTTGAACTGTTGGTCGTCCAAAACAAGATATTTGTTATTTCTTTGACACTCAGTAGACTAACTAATAAATCCATAAAGTGAAAATATAATCATCAGAGCATTCATCACTAGTTGAAGCCTTTATGGGAACAAGTTTGATTGTCACTGTAATAATTAACTGTATGACAATCTGTACTACAACAATGTAGTGCTGAGAGGCAGTTCAAAGTACTGTGTAATGCCCCTGGTTGAGGTTCATTTATTGCTCATCCTTAATCACAGAGCATACTTGTGGTACTCTTTACATTTTTTCCACTCACAAATCATTTAACAAACAAACAGCAGACCCTGTCATCAGGCTGTGAATCTGCTTGTGGTTAAAAACCAAATGTTTGGGAGCTTTTTGTTTTCCACATTTTAATAAATATGAAAAGACTTTTCTATTATGCAATCAGCATTATTTATTTACGATTGTTTTTTCTCAAATGCAAGTCAACATCTGATGATGGTGTTTTTGTTGTAATCTAAACTCTGCTGAGCTGTAGGTCAGTGAGTATTTTATCATTGCTCATGGTATACGAGTAGTATACTATACATTCACAATATACTAGCATATGGCAATAAAATAGGGGAATGAAGAGTAACTCCTATTTTGTTTCTGTGGGAGTTTTTAAGGGGAATGTGTAGTGACTACACCTTGGTCTTGGTCATGTCTTGGTTTCGGTGGTTTTGGCTAAAACACTGGTAGGTTGTATGTTTGGTTCCTTTCTGCACTCTGGCCTGAAACAAGACACGAAGTGTCTAGTTTCAGTTGCAAGTGACTAGAGAAAAGTGACATTTCTCAAAACGGCTGGATGAATTGACAAATCCTCCATCGCACCATAGTGAGTCAAACGTTTGCCAAAAGAGAAACTCGCTACGTTAATTATGCAAAGAGGAGGTCCATCCCAAGGGACTGCACAACGACTCGTGAAACTAACATTTGAATGGTTTAAAAACGTCAACGCCAAAGTCCTCTTACTTGGATGAACTCCATCTTTTGCCTTCTGAGAAACATCAGATATTTTCTGCGTCATGAATCTTAAAAAAAAGTGTTGCTATAATAATAATTCAAAATGTACCTTATCAAAACAAAAATGCGGTTTTAGACCCAGACGGTTGCTTTGTATTTATCAATGGCCTTATCATGAATGTGAAAATAACTGGCCAGCAATTATAGACCCAGTGATGAAACTTCAGATTTCTTTCACAACCTCTTCTACAGTTGTTGGAGCTATTTATTTGATATTGTAGTTCATGTCATTTATAAGTAGTATTGTTTAATTATTGTAGATGTTTCATCCATTAAGATTATTTTTCTCTTTAATAGTAATTTGTTTCGTTCTATTATTTTTGGGGTAATTACTGTGGGCACCTGTTGCTATTTAAACGAGGAGAAAGATAGGACCAGCATGCACCGGGGTGGGCGTATAGTTTTTACCAGCTACACAGCAGCATTGCACTGCACAGGACAGGAGAGACAGCACCACAGGAGTTTTGCTAGTTAGTTAGTTTGCTTGTTTTATTTGCTTTATTTAATAAATACACAAAAATGGAATCCTGCTTGGACATTTCACTCTCTTCTGGCTGCGTAAGGATACCGACCACGGTGCATCAGTGGCGTTTGATTATTTGTTTAAGTTTGATTTAGCCGACAAATGGCCACTACAACAGTGTTCAGTCGCTAAGAACAGAGAAGTAGATTAGGATCTATATTATTAATACTCATCCTCCCACAAAAGTCCATCCAGAATAGATTTCTTTCTTCTCCGTGATTGTGTTTGTATCCCAAATCGACAACTCTGAAATGTATCCAATTATTATTTCAGAGTCAGTTTTGACCAAGTGCATGAAATTGATTCTAACGGACTAAGATTTCATCAGTTTGTTCATTGTGTTGGACATCAAGGAACAAATGTCTCTGCTGCATTATCAACATGTAGATGTCTCCGTTGCTTTCTGTTTTTGATCTTATGTTTGTTTCATTAAACAATAAATTGTTTTTAACCCACCTGAGCACAATTTGTCATATGGGAAGCCATGCATGTAACTCAAAACAACGTTCTGTACGTGAGCACGAACAAAACAAATCTTCCCATTTCTCATGCTGTCCATGAATCCACTGATGGTAATGTTTGTTTTTTTGCAGATCAGAACGAGTGTCAGGTCAATAATGGCGGCTGCTCTCATCGGTGTGTGGACCAGCCGCTGGGTTTCCACTGCGACTGCCCCAACCACATGAAGCTGGTCGGGGACAGCCACTGTGAGGGTGAGTGGCAGCCTGATGGAGCAGCTTGGTACCAGTTTGAACACATTCCTATGCTGCATCCTTGAAACTCCTTTTCAAATGTCCGTTCTTTCGGCCAGAGGTCGACGCGTGCCTGGAGAGCGATGTGTGCGATCAGCTCTGTGTTCACACGAACGGCAGCCTCTCCTGTGACTGCAACAAGGACTACCAGATGAACCCGACAACCAGAGAGTGCAAGGCCAAAGGTGAGAAACAAATGATCAGAGCATCTGGTAACCTGCCGCTGACGACATAAAAGTTGTTTCTCTTACCACAGAGAGCCTGGGTTCATAGGATGGAATGAATGGAGGAAAATACAAGTCAGAATCTTACTGAAAAATGATGGGAGGAGGCTCTGATTACTGTTGAGGTGATGCTGAAGTGTCTATGATTGATAGATGGACAAAAAACAGGCTTTAGCAAAACCCTTTAACATCGAGGCAGCATGACTTTCTGTATTTTATTGCACTGCCGTCTGAACTGTGACACAGTATGCATCTTTTCCAGAATACACGGACCAGGACACAGAGTGCTGCCTGCACTACTCACCATGTTATCACAGGACCAACAGATAAGACACAACAGATGTGCAGACTACAGGACTATTTTTAACAATTTGCCTATCCCAGACTAATCTTTTGAGAAAATCCTTGATTGATCCATATTTGATTGTATCATGGGATGGGATATGAAAATACAGTGCATGTGCACAACAGGAAGCTTGAGCTGGGAAAGAGTCTCTCAAGCTGGAATAATCTTATGCTTCTTGTCTGAGATCAGTTGTGATGTCTCCGTCTAGTTGAATAACAACATAGAATTTTTGCATTGTTGAACCCATTTTCAATAAACGTCCCTCAATACACGATGTATTGACTTTAACAATATCCAATTTTATGTTAAAACCACTGGGGGGAGAACTTGTTCGGTTGGTTTCCCACAGCTGGGAGCACAACCATAAATGCACAGTCATGATGTTTGTACAAGAACTCACCAGAATACATTAAATTGCATTTGATCTGTGGCATGTAGTAAGCTTCTTCTGGTTTACTGTTAATCAGGACCTGTTCCACCTAAATACACTTTGACTCAGAGTGTGAGCTAGTGTGGCTGAACAAACATATTGGCCAACATCATTCATTCAGCTAGAGTCCTCTTTGTTGAACAAGCGTCAGAGTCCTCGGGAGAGGACTATTCTTTTGATATGACGGCAATATGACGTCAAACCATGAACTTCAAAGTGTCCACACTCCCACTGATGACATCACTGTTCAGTGTGGCTCCTTCATATTCTTCTGTTAAAGTGTTATTTGACACTGGCTTACAGGTTGGGCTGCTTTCATCTTCCACTTTAATTTGCCACTCGTCAAAGATGTTAGTTTGATACTCGTTTGAAAAAAAGAAAGAAAAGGGAATTCAGTTTATTTCTTGTGTGAAGACACACGCGTCAGCTCAGGACATATTTAGGCATGACACGAGAACAACTGTGTTCTTTCTGTGTGTCCTTCCAGGGGATGGGGCTCAGCTGGTGTTCGCCTCTTCTAAAGGAATACGATGGATAAGCATCACTGGCTCTGAGTACAGGGAACCAGCTCCACATCTATCAGGACCAGGGCCAGTGGCGGCTTTGGCCTCCAACCGAACACTGTACTGGGCTCGGCAAGGACAAGGCTCCGTATACAGGTAACCGAGTGGAGCCGGAGCCACCGAAACACTGCTTTATATTACCGTACAAAGCCATGCTTGAGGAATCAGAGAAGACAACATATCTCTTCATATACAGAACATAACAAATATGCACATTATAGTACAGTGCACCTCCACCAATAAATAAGAATTAGAATAACAGGAATAACTGAGAGGGATCAAGACACGCAGCGATATTGCAGCCACGAATACCACTAATATTGTGACTTGTTGATTATTAATGAGCCACAGCTTCAACTGAAAGAAATTTAATTTTTGAGCGCGGATAGTAAATTCCATTATTTTGACGCGGTTATGAAAACTGCTGTCTGACTGAAAGCATTTCCGGTAGACCTCCGGGACACATCCTGAACAGATGCCCGGCCCACTTCAGCTGGCCCATGGATACAATTTTAATGTGATAACCGAACAAAGAACAAGGTAAATAGGTAGATGAATCAAGATAAACCATTTCACTCCTCCCTCTGTTATTCCCATCATCATTATTATTATTATTATTATTATTATTATTATTATTATTGCCTCTGTTTTATTTCACTGACGTAAAGCTTTCAGACAAGGTCTCTATCTGATCCTATAATCTGAGCACCTACAGATGAAGAGATGAAAGGTTCTGGCTCTTTGTGCTTGTTTTCTTTTGATATAATTGTTCACCGATAAGAATTGAAAGGGAGATTGATAATCCTGCTAACATAGTGTCTCTGTGTTGTTACGCACGTGAATCATTTGATTCCGCAGACAAAATTCCCTTCTGGGGATGAATACATTTCAGTTTAACAGATTCATCTAATAAAAGGACTCGGTGGAAAATTCAGGTTGAGCACATCAAGATGGGAAGAGTCATCGTATGTGTATGTTGCCACAAAAAAACTGATTATTAGATAAAGTATGACCTGCAGATTCCAATTTTCTTTGTAGGAGCTTTAATTGACAGCGAGGCTCCAGAGAAACCTTTTTCACCACCAACCTGACAAAATAACTTCAGTGTAGTCGGTGTGAACCACCAACAATTCTAAATGTTATCCTTTTACTGATATAATCATCTATGGAAGTTATTTTCTTAAAACAATTTAAATGATTAGCAAATGAATTATTGTGTTTTTATTGATTTTAAAAACATCTTGTCATTTGTAGTTTTAATTATGTATTATAAACCCCCAATGGCCTTTTCCTACTATTTAGTCATTAACGAAAGCAAACGTGTACATTTTGACCTGATGGTGGTAATAGATGGAAAGTCAAGGGATCAACCAAGTCACGGCTTTTAACACCGTGCCCAGGGACAACGGTTGAAAATTAGCTTTTTTAGCTAACACTGTCACATTTACAGTCATGTTTTTATTAATGTGTGCTGTCGATTAATGTGAACTGTCCCTGTACAAATAAAATCTTAATAATAATAATTAGGCTTCATCCTCTGGGGGACATGAATATCTGTAAACAATGTCTCAATCCATCCAGTGACTTAAATGAATGGATAATAGAAAAAGATATTTCAGTCTGGATCAGAAGCTGAATGAAAACAAGCACCAAGGTTTGTAGTAGTGAGTTGCATTTTGCTCTAAAGTTAATCCTAATGGGAAGAGATGAATCAACCCATTGAAGGTTGCGGTCATGTATTGTCTTACTCGGTATTTGGATGGATTGCAAACCATGTTTTGTTTGTTATATACATGTTTCTTTCACCCCTGATGTTTTTCAGAGTCTCTGTGGATGGAAAGACGGCGGATTCGGTGTTGGTGCTGAAATTTCAAGGTTCAGCGTCGGGCCTGGCTGTGGACTGGATCCACCAGCTCCTCTACTGGACCAGTATGGAGAGCGGTTCTGTTAACGTTGGCCTGCTGGACGGTTCGGCTCAGCGTCTGCTCATCACAGGATTGGACAAACCTTCTGCGGTGGCTGTGGATCCTCTCCAAGGGTAGGACCCAGGTGTTTACTGCTAACGGCATCAACAAGGAGGTTCAATGTACTGAAATCAGCAGGACTGTTAAACACTTTAGCTGCAATGACATATTGTTTCGTCATGATCTTCGGATTACGTTTGCTTTAACATCACTGTGTTGGGAACCAAAGGAGCGTGTTTGGGTTATCAGCATTTAAGAAACTGAATTCTTGACATCAATAGAATTATTGATGTATGTAACAATTATTAATGATTATTAATAACAACGGGGCACCACCCTGCGGACAGGGACCAATAACCAAACGATAAAACTAAGTCTCATAATTAGTAGTCACTCATAATGTCAATAGTCTGCGTATGACTACACATTCAGTGACAGTGAAGGTTTTTAAATTCGAGCACAGGCCACTACATACAGGTTTATCAAATACATATGCACAAGCAATCACAGACGACTGCTCCTTAAAGTATAACAGAGTTTATTAAATCAAATCAATTGATATTGCAACCAACAAACATTATCATACAATTTTATATGCCTAAACTAAAGAATGAATAAAATGGATGAGGGTGTGTGTATGTATGTGTGTGTGTGGGTCTGTGGGTGAAAAGGAAGGAGAGTCTTACAGCTATTGCTAAAGACTACAAAGATGGTGGCGTCGAGTGACACGGGCCAAAAGGGGAGGGGCCTTAAGATACTACAGCTAAACTACCACCAGATGGCGGAGTCGAGTGACTCGGACAAAATGGCGGTGAGACTGCTGTATGTAATCACGCGTGTCTGGGCACACATGTGTTGTGAGGCGATCGTTTGAACGGGGTTTCCCCAGGGGCAGAGATAGGAGCTGTGTGTGTTACGTAAGAAGAGGAATAAAAGGGGAGAGAGAGGAATCAGAGTTTCTGTGTGCGATGTCGCGTTGTAGTGAGAATGAGGATCGCCGATCGTATCTCACACAAGTTGCCGTTGTCGCTTCGCGAACTGACGACACTTATGCCCGATAGTCGCGTTTCCACACTTCACTCACAGAATCTATTCAAGGAAATAGAGCAAGAACAAAAATGAAATCAAATAATCCCAAAAGCAACAGTCAAACAGTTAATACACAATGCAACGGAGCTTCTCTGCTCCGTAAGGAGTTGCGCAATATCTCAATATCACGTGACAGTAACTGAAACACACAAAAACATGGGAATATCACCATATAAATGAATGGCCTGAATTAAACTTACGTTAATTTAAACTAAGCTATGCCCAGATACCAAGAATCTTACTTGTCGATGCTTCGTTGCAACGTTGAAGTGTTCGTGGGGAAGTTATTCCTTTTTCCTCGGCAGGAAGGGGGGGCAGGGGGAGCTTTCAGCGCGGCCTTGTAGCGGGCGCTGTGTATCGCACGGCTTTTGCTGGTGCGGCTTCGGTCCGTTGGCGTGGCTCTGGAGCAAACGCAGACGTGATCAATTCTCGCTGCAGGGGGGATGATCTAACTTCGGCTGACGGCGTGGTCCGTGCGTCTTACCGGGAATCGTCGGTGAAGGAGGGAGGCTTGGTTGTCTTTCCTTCGCCGGAATGTGTGCACCAAAAGAAAAAGAAAAGCGGAGAACAGATCGCTGAAGCGGATTCGTTATCGCGGGCGGAGTGGGCCTTTACTCGGCGTGGAACACGGCTGTTTCGTCCAGCGAAATGGCTTGTGACCTGACAGGGTTTGAGGAGGGGAGAAGGGCCGCTGCTTCCTCGTGGCCAGCATCGCGCTGGCGGGGAAAGCTGGATCTTCTGTGGCCTGGACGGGGGTCCGAGGGCGAAGAGCGGTTGCGTGCCTCCTGCTATCCCGGAGGGATTGTTGGAAAAAGCATTGAGGTGTGTACTGCAGGCGGTTTTGTAGAACAGTGGTTGAACCACAGGGGTCCTGGGGTCTCTTGGCCTTCGGCCAATGAGATTGCAGCGGTGCATTCAGGTGACTTCAGGAACCATAGTTTTTTGGGGGGGGGGGGAGATTCACACCCGAGTGTGAAATTCCTTTGCTCTTATCAAACTACAAATCAGGATGAAACCTTTGCTTGAAAAAGTGAAGGCCTGATTCTCTTTGTCCACAGCACATGTTGAAGCCATATGGTCAGACCCAAACAACTGACAGTAAGAGGTGGTTACCGGACTTCCTTCAGGAAAGGGCAATATGATGACATGGCAAGACAAACAGATGGCAGCTGCACAGTAATGAAAGCTACACTTGTTCTCAACTCAAATACATTCAGGTCCAACCACATGGGTACAAGTTAGGTTGTTTTAGCTTATTCATATCTCTGTTTTTTCTTTGTTAAAGAGCTATTTTTTTGTCAACTTGGGGGAAAAAAAGCTGAGTCTGAATGACTTTACAATAATTTCCCTACCTGGGTTTCAAAACATAGAGCCTCCGCTATCCTTAAATAATGATAACAATAAGACAACTTTTATACAGCACATTTCATAGAAAAGGTGCCATACAATGTGTTTCACAAAATGGAAAATACACATAAAAGCACAAATGCAAGAAATATGAATTTACAGAACAACCTTCAAAAACATTATGAAGCAAGAATGTTGCCGCAAAACAAGCATTTTGTCATCCGCTGCGTCTGTTTCGTCAGGCTGCTCTTCTGGACTCAGTGTGGCAGCTCCCCAAAGATTGAGAGAGCTGGCTTGGACGGTAGGGACAGGATGGCTCTGGTCATTTCCTCATTACGCCAGCCTGTCGCAATCTCTCTGGGTATGTTCTCACATTTCACAGAAAATAATGGTTTGTTTAAATCTGTCGATTACAAAAAGCCAAAGAGAAACACCACCAGCTTACCCTTTTTTTAAAACAGGAACCGTATGTATGTGTATGTATGTATGTATGTATGTAGTCGGACGGCTGATTGCCGTCACAGTACAGTGTTGCGCAATGTTGCCGCTCACAGTGCGATTTTGTTTTGTCCTAGATATGCCTCGTCAGCTGCTGTACTGGGTTGACCAGGGAATGAGAAGCATCTCCAGAGTAAATCTAGAGGGCCGTCATCGCAAAACAGTGGTCGAGTCCAACGGTTATCTGGACCGGCCCGTCGGACTGGCTGTGTTTGAGGTAAAAAACAAAACAAACACTTAACAACCCAATGATGAAACGGAGACCGGTGTACCCATGTCACCCAATGCATCAGGCCTCAGCCTCCCATTAGCTTGAAAGGAATGTTTAATACTGTAGAGTAAAAGTAACGAAGCATATACAGTGTGATGGGAATGCTATAAGTATGGAGGAACGGGCTCTACTCGGTTCTTTACATCTAACCTCTGAAAGTGCTTGAAGGTGCTGCAGGTCAGAAGCTAAACCGCATAGCATTCTCATATCAGACAAGCACTCGCAAATGTTCTTCTCACATTTTTCTGTTTTACCTTCCCAGTCCTGTCTTTGTCATGTAATTGAATTACCTCTTAGAAACAAGCCTCTTTGTTCATGGCACCAAGAAATCAGGCAGAAATCTCAGTTATTAAGTTGCTCTTAATCCTTGAACAACCCTTTTAAAAATAGTTTTCAGTACATACCGACAACATACAGAGAGAACAACAGACACATGAGGCTTAAACACACTGAAAAAAAAAGGATGTGAACTTGGCTTCCCCTTTAGCTGGTGTTTCAGAATCAGATTGTGTGCCTCTGTGGAAACACAGTAATGGACAACATTAGTTTCCCGTTACCTTTTTACTGACTGTATAAACGTTATATTTTTCATATAAACACAAACTGTTGACTACAGAGCAACTTTAGCGCAAACTTCAAATGACAATAATAGTAATTGATCCAATGTTTTGCCATGAAATAACCGTTCTGCTCGCTCGGTCCATTCTGCTTCAGGGTTTCGTATATTGGAGTGAGGAAGTGACGCGCTCCATCTGCCGAGCCAGCAAACACAACGGCGGCAACCTCCAAGTACTGCTGTCAAACGTCACCTCACCGGGTGGTGTGGTCGTCATTCAGCCTGTTCTCCAACCAAAAGGTATGATTAGTGAAAGAAATGAAACACTCATGTCTCACACTTTATGGGGATTTAGCTATGGGGTGTTTTAGTTTAGTTTCTGTATGAAGCTCAGGGATTGATTCAAGTGTATATGTCCAACCTTCGCCTGGTTCTTAGGGCCGTCTGAATGCGGACATCCCGGGACGGTGTGTGAGCACAGGTGTGTTGTGGACCTGCTGACTGAGAGGCTAGAGTTCAGCTGCACGCCTTCCGACGCTACATTTGATGGAATCCTCTCTCTTATCAGTAAGAAACTTTTTATCTCCCTGTAAAAAGAGAAAAGCAACGTGACACAAGGGTTGCCACATACAACAGTATGCTATATCAAGTGTTATTTACATTACCAAGCTCTCCTTTGACAAACAGACTGTCTTTAAGTGCTTTCTGTTTTTACTTCCTTGGTTTCAAGCTACATGAATACTTACCTAGTTTATCGTGTGCTTTGTCTTTGAGTATGTAGAGAAACAAAGTGTATTATAATGATCGTTATTATTTATATGTGTTAGATGAAATTCTCTCTATTCAATCATAACAGCCACCTTTATGGTGGGGGGGGGGGCGATATGCAGACGTCTTTAGATACCCTCTGTCAAGTCTGCAGAGGCTCCAGAGAGTGATTCTGTGTGTGTGTGTGTGTGTGTGTGTGTGTGTGTGTGTGTGTGTGTGTGTGTGTGTGTGTGTGTGTGTGTGTGTGTGTGTGTGTGTGTGTGTGTGTGTGTGTGTGTGTGTGTGTGTGTGTGTGTGTGTGTGTGTGTGTGTGTGTGTGTGTGTGTGTGTGTGTGTGTGTGTGTGTGCGCGCGCGCGCGCCCGTCCCAGTGGTTCTCTGTGTGCTGCTGGTGGGACTGGCTCTGTGGTGGTGGAGAGAGGAGTTCAGGCCGTCCACGTCTCTCACTGAGCAGAGCATCTCCCTCAAAGAGTCCCAGGACCCGCTCCTCATCCAGGGGCTGCACGTAGGTCTAAACACACGTCTCGTCAACATAAGAGAAGTTTGTACAAACACACACTCACTCATTAAAAAAAGCAGACACACGCACCTTCATTCAGCTGCACATGTGTACACTTGAGATAAATATAACTGTTTCAAAGAGGTGTTTATTTTCCACTTCATGATTATTTTGGAGGCTGTGGTTATGATGTGGCAAACTATCACGAGACGAACACCCATTTAACGACGAGAGAAGAAGACTTTTAAAAGGCTTTGCTTTTAAAGTCGGAATCAGCTTCTTATTGTGAGAGACAGTTAGCAGTTCTGGTCATTTCACATGAGAGTTTTCTGTATTTGTGTTTACGTCTGTGCTCCTCTCACCAGTTTGCAAAAGATGACGTGGACGAGGTTTAGTTAAAAAGTGGGCGGTTCTAGTGAGATACAGAGCGGTAGAGAAATATACTGTGCTGTACTTTATATTCTGTGTACTGTGCAGAACTGTCATCTGACATATTTTCCTTCATCTTCATGAAGTTGCTTCAACTCCGTACGGTAAGATTAAAGCACCAAAATCACTCGATGACTAGACCTGTGCCACTTATGTCTGTTATGAAAACCCTGAAAGAGTAGAGAAGAGGAGCTTTTGGGTGCAACCCAGACAAAGTTTGATCCACTCCAATGTGCCCACAGGGCAGGGCAGGTGTTGTGGATGTCACAGGTGACCGACTAGATATGGTCCTGATCACCTGGACGCTGTAAATAATTCAGTTGGCTTGCTTTTTATTGACTTCTCCGCTTACATCCAACCTTTCATCTTCCCACGATCTCGAAAGGTGAAATTGAATGGCTTTTTATCTGATGCTCTTTAATCTGTCACCTGTTCTCCCCTGGGCTGTGTCGTCTCAGCACTTGTTTTGTGTTGTATACAAATGAGTTTCAGTGTCATTATGAGGGAAGACAAATCTTTAATCTGTTAATTTGTCCCTGCGTAATAATGATGAAACTGACCACGCTGTACAAGTGTCTGGGGACAATTATTGAGGATGAGTCAACATTTGGACAAACGGCATCGATATTAGGTTCAAATGCCCACCATCGCATGTATTTTTATTGAAAACTCAGTGGTTCTAATGTTACCAGTTTTATGTAAATGTTTAAACTTGCGTTTGTGAATCTGATCCAACCTTCTCTGTTATGTGTTTGTTTGGTTCACGTACCTTGGAAAACAGAAACCGGTTAGAGGGTATCCTTGGACTGTGCAATAAAGTCTAATTTCCCAAAGTGTACACGGTCAGAGTCACAAAGTAGGACCTGTATCTTTATTACTGCTGGCTCTGCTACAGATTGCCCCCGAGGGAGAATGAAGATGACCTGACCTCAACCACATTGTTCAATCAGGGGGAGGATACGGCTGAAATGAATAAATAATTGCCAACTAAAATCACGCCATAATACTTTGACAAGAAACGGATAAACACTAAATATTGTCATAAAAGTAATCTATAGTTTATAGCTCTTCAATTTGACACATTATGTTTATTGTATCAAATTCTGTTCGTTATAGGCAGTTATAGAACAATATTTTTGAGAGAACAGTCTGTAGAATCCCATCTTGGTAAAACTAGTGCAGTCATCATAGTCTGGAGGAAGAAAGTCAGATGTTTTCATCGTTCTGTGATCTAAGGACCGATGTTGGTGCAGCCAGCCGTCGTCTCGGCCTGAAGAAAAGCAGCTGCTCCTGAAGTCACAGGTGTTTCCTCCTCAGGAAGTCACGCGTTTCCCAAATTTTTGGGTCGGGGAGGGGGGGGGGGCTACTTCATTGTGACCATGGTAAGAGTACGATATTCATTCTCATGTGTAAAGCATGACGAGGGATTACAGAAAACGATTGCAACTGAGACATAAAAGTGCAGCCTGTGTTTAGTTTCTTGTCAATAAAAAAAATCAAATTATGATCAGATTTGGGTTCACCGCCCCCCACCATCTTTGTCACTAAAGCCAAAAAACAAAACAAATATCAACAACGGTTTGAAGCCATCGCAAACCATTGAGATATTTTACTCAAAACCACAAATATCACGTCACCGGTGGCGCTGGAAGGAAAGTCAGAGGACTATTCCATCAAGTCGGTTTTGAGATTTCTTTAACAGAATAAGGGGAAAGGGTCAGATGATCAAAGTCATTAGGAGTCACCCAACAGACACAACCAATGTCTGCAAAAAATCACAGCATTCCATCCAAAAGTTGTCAGGATATTTCAGTGTGGCATGAATCAGTGGATCAGCAAAGTCTGTAGGATCCGTCCTCTGGGGACCATGAATGTCTTTAGAATGTTCAAAACGATCCAGCAAATAGTTTTTGAGACATTTTAGAACAAAGTCGCGGCCCAAAAGGCCAACGTAGCCCTTCTTAACCGTGCTCTAGAGATTGCTTTGATTTGGGAATGAAGTCCCTTAAGTAGAGCCAGTGAGAATATACAACTGCAGCCAGTGACCCCGACATTTTCTCTCTTCCTCTCCTCTCACCACATTTCCTGCCTTTGTCTCTTCAAGGGTAGCTTTTGACAGGAATCGAGGAGGCCTGAAAATGTTTGTGTTCCAGCTTTTAAAAAGATTAATTTGTGGGTCTAATAAATGTGCTAACGCAGCTTATGGTCATGTTGAGAGTTGCTGAATCTTCTCCCGTCAAGTGTGACTGATACAAACCTGTTGCGTAGAAATGCCGCAATGTTTACAAGGAACAGTGATCAGCATTGAACTTTAAAATGCATTAACTGCTTCATATCCAGTCTAACGTTGATGTTTTTAATGACGGAATATTTCAATATGTTGACTGTTAACCTTCATTTTCATACAGTTATTCATATTTTTTTGTCTCAGCTGTTGGTAGTGATACTATATTTGTGAAATGTAAGTGTATTAGCTGTGTGTGTGATTTAAATCCATCTGCAGCTTCCCAGACAAACACTCCCATCAGGTTGAAGGCTTATTGTGATGCAGAGTGTCGACTAAGCCGCATGTTTCTCTCTCGCCAGGAAACTCTGCTAAAGCTGGACCTGGACAGCGAATGAAGAAGGTGGCCAGCTGACTGGGGTTCACCCGGTGCTGTCTCCACCCACGCAGTGACCTCAGGGCTGCAGGTTGAAATCACCAAAGAAGTGACACGTTGGTAAAAACCAGAGTTCAGATGGAGAAAAGGCTTTCAAACGGTAACTTCTGTTTTGAGGAAGTTGTACTTTCAGCCCTCCAGAATTCCCCGTTGTCGATGATGATTTATTTTTTTTATTGAACAAACAAACATCAGATTGTTTTGAATATCAGCACGGATGACAATTTCGCCTTATTTTACGAACGCTGCTTTTGTTTTTCCTCGAAGACTGAACTAAATATGTTTGGGTTTCAAACTGTTGATCGGAAAAATCAAACAATCGGAGACTGCATGAGATTCTACAGGCAGAATGATTAATTGGTTAGTTGACAATAATTGAAACCGTGGCACTGCATGTTTTTATTTCTTTTTTTAATGCCCTTTCTTGCCAAGAGTTAGAGGAGAAGATCGATGCCACTGTCTATCGATCTTCTCGTCCAAATCCCTGTATTAAGTGGTGGACGGACAGGCCGCCATTTTCATCCCGAGAGGGTTGAAACATTGCCTTTGTTCAGACCAGGTATGTTTTGAGAGCTTTATTTCCCACGTGCAGAGACTCTATTTGTCTTTCTTTCATCAGTTATCCTGCTCCTTGCCAACTGTACATATAGGACAGAGTGTGCACACACCTAGCTGTAAAGTGTGATGCACAGTCATAAGCTCGCAGTGATGAGTGATGCGGCATTAATGCGCCTATTCATTACCTCTTTTTGCAGTCTCAAAGTGGCCTTTTAAAGTTCAATCAATAGCAGAATACTGTAGGTTTGATTCTCAACGGGGACTACACATCTGCAATAAGCACATCTGGAATTGTGTCATTGTAGCAAATCATCGTTACACTGAACTACTGCTGTTTTTTTGCTCCATCAGGCAAGAGGAAAATGTCTTAAAGCTTTGAATGTGGTGCTACAATGGGCACGAATGCGTTTTGTTTTGTTCAATGACTCCTTGAAGTTTGGTTTTGCTCTTGTGCAAGAGCTGGTGTTGGTGTTTTGGTTGATCAGTGTTTGAATTCAGTGTTTTTGTGTTTTTGTTGGACCGATATAAATCCATCTGCAATAAGAGAGAATTCTGTGCTCAAACTGCTGAATTGTGTGGTTGGTATTTATTTCTAACAAGAGTTTTATATATTTTCGGTCATGACATAAAAAGTAGTACTTTATTTGCTACATGGATACAACTGTTAAATGCTGTAAATTAATGAAATAAAGTGTTTTCCCCTACATATTTCTCCATAAATCAATGTTGAGTCTTCTGTCTCAGTGCGTCACCTTGACCGTAACGGAAGTATGTACCGTAGTTTAACCACTGTGTAAACACAATCGCCTGAATAACAAAGCAAGTTGTGTCACGTTATGAGCCCCAGCCCAGGATAATGATCCGGATCTTTATCAGTTTATTTCTGAAGCGTAACACCGAAGCAGTTTCGTTGATCATTCACAGTGAGCAATTTAACAGGTGACACAATTGGGGAAGGTTGTGATAAACTAATGACTCATTGTCCTTTTGTGTTCTGCTGTCAATAAATGAAGAACATATGGCATGACAATAGAATCCAAATTGTTCAACCCTTTAGCATTTATTAGCAGTATCTTAACATGTAATAGATTTTTCATAACGTACTATAATGTATGCATATAAAGGTGTTTATGTATTTGTCAACGACTATTACTCCTCCTGTGCAGGCACTCATAAGTAGAGTCTGGTGTATGAACAGATTAAAAAAAAGAATAGTAAAATACAGTTGTAATAATTTAATGTACCTTTTTATAGGAAAAGTCTTAATTGCTGACAAATGCAGTGATACTTCGTGTGTGTGCGTGTGCGTGCGCCGACTGTTACTGTGCCGACAACATAATGTGCATTTGATTCATCAGACAAGGAGATCAGGGATGAGCAAAGGATTTCATCCGTTTAATCTCACTGGTGCCCTTCCAAGTCTCGTTTAAGGTGAAGCATGAATTGCTCACTCTAAAGTGTCAAATATATGAATATAAATATAAGACGACTAATGATTGAAATGCTCAAACATGATTATCATAAAACATCTGCGTCATTCACACCAGCTGTAATAAACCTGCAGTGTGTTAAATACGACCACGGTGATGCCTAAAACAGCTCTGATCGAACTCTGTAGGACAGCTTTTCCTCCATCCGTGAGCCTGGCAAACTGATGAGAACATTTCTCATCTCTATATAGTCGACACAGCAGGATTTACCAGTAATCAGGGCCTGACGATTCATAAAAGCAAGTGGATTCGACCTTTTTAAAGTTAAAACATGTATTTTCTGTGGAAGAGCTTCTTTTCAACCAAATAACTTCTGCAGCTAGTATGATATATAAGAGCTTGTAACCAGTGAAACAAACTGCTGTGATGTCATGTTGGAAAACAAATATTACAGTGGATTAAAGTCTCCCAGCTATACTCACTGCAGCCCACCACCAGGCATATGGAATACTGCTGATGGGAGATCCCTCGGTTTCCCTCTCGGCTGAATGGAGGAGAGCAGAGAAAATGAAGATTCCCATGGCAATGAAGAGAAAAATGCAAGAGGCCTGCTGGTAACCCTGCCGCAGGGTGAACCCAAACGCTCTCATTCCAGTGGAGTGTCGAGCCAGCTTCAAGATCCGAAAGATTCGGCGCAGCTTGAGGACGTGGCTGAGCTTGCTGACCTGGGCCATGGCCCTGAGGTCTTCCTGTGCATTCGCGTTATCAGCGTCAGTCAAGACTTCAAAGATGATCTGGATGAAATAAGGTACGACTGCCACCATGTCCACGAAGTTGAGTCCACTCTTCAAAAACAGTCATGTCAGGAGTGGTGACAAGGCGAATTAAATATTCAAAGGTGAAGAACACAGTGGTGATGATCTCCACCCATTCCATGTGCATTTTACCGTTGAGTTTATACACTTTAGGTTCCTCAACAGTGTTGAGACTCATTGCGACGATGGAGAAGAGCACAAAAGAAAGCTTTTGCCACAGTTGAGGAGTACGGATTCTCCACAAGGTCCGACAGAGTCTTGCGCATATTCCCATGTCCTTGAAACACTCTTCGTCATACTTTACCTCTGTCTCTGCCTTCAGCTCCCGCTCCACCTTCAGGTAGTCTTTCACCTCGTCCAGCTTCTCCTCGAACATCATCCAGCAGCAGCGCTGGGTGTCCTTCAAGCTCAGGCCCCAGCATGCAATCTCCTCCTCGAAGTTGACGGGGCACATTTATGTATGACCCACAGCACTCCACTTGCATAGAAATGGCAGATGTGGTGAAAGAAGGCAGGGTCACGGTCAAAGAAGAACTCGTTTTTAAGTACAGAATAATCGTCGCACAGCGTGAGGAGTTTTGCTGTGTCCCTGCAGAGGGCCAATGAACCTATCCGGGTGTTAGGATAGTTAACGGCACACTGTTTGGGGATGTGAAACACTTTTCCTCCAATGTTAACACTGATGCTCTGTTGTTCTTTGGGTCTCTCCTCTGCTTTGACGTCAGGACTGTCCAGATTCTCCAGAGATGTCCATGCTTTAACTCTTTTCTCCTGAGAAAGGGGAAATGTTTTGTTGTCCTTTGCACCGTTTGATAGACAGTTGATAGTCGAGCGGCGGTTTTGAAAACATCTCTGCAGTTTAGCCTTCTCTGAAGTCATGACGGTCATTCAAGGCAGGAAGCCAAAGACGCAGAAAAAATATGGGGGAAAAAAAGCAGAACAGGAAACACTCCAAGAATGTGATTACAGCAACATTTTGGCATCAGAAAGACGGTGCTTGGTCCTGCGAGAACCGAGATACCAGTAAATAGAAGTTCTTCCCGTTTATTCTGGCTCAGTTGTGGCTGAGATTGTAGTCCAGAGAGCCAGGAGGAGATTCCCCTCTCCGACTGTTACTGTGCAGACAACATAATGTGCATTTGATTCATCAGACAAGGAGATCAGGGATGAGCAAAGGATTTCATCCGTTTAATCTCACTGGTGACCTTCCAAGTCTGCTTCAGAAGTCGTAAATGTAGGGGGAGGCGGGTTTAGGAAACAAAGTTGATTGAAGGATTTTGAAGTGACGAGACCAAGGGCTAACTGAGGCTGTATGTTGAGATGATGTTTTCTTCTTATTGCTCTTTTTAAATGACATTCCTGTCTTTGTTCATTTCCTCATACTACTCTCATAGGTGTTAAATAGTGCTAATTAATTATTCTAAAGGAATACTTTTAGTCTTGTTTAAGGTGAAGCATGAATTGCTCACTCTAAAGTGTCAAATATCAAATATATGAATATAAATATAAGACGACTAATGATTGAAATGCTCAAACATGATTATCATAAAACATCTGCGTCATTCACACCAGCTGTAATCAACCTGCAGTGTGTTAAATACGACCACGGTGATGCCTAAAACAGCTCTGATCGAACTCTGTAGGACAGCTTTTCCTCCATCCGTGAGCCTGGCAAACATCACACCAAAACGAGTTGGGCGACATGGAAGAATGCAGAACTCGAAACCATACTGCCAAACCCTGAACACTGAGGAGCAGTTCAACAACAGAGAACAAGCAGAGATATTTTTTTGTATTTTTATATATATAAAATTACCAAACTACCTAGTTCAATCAGTATCACAGTAATTTAACTGTATTGTGTGTACTCTTCCTGTGGTATAGGAGACTCTGCAGACGAACACACACTTTGTTTCTGGGAGCAGCGTGGTCATCACTCTAGACTGCATAATAAAAATACTGTCGGGAAATGGAGGGTGTAGTTTTATAGCTTCCATCCTCAAGCTTCAGGTAAAGTTCGTAGGTTGTAAAAAGTGTTGTACGGTGATGTTGCTCAAATCTCAGAGGAACATTGATTCTATTGAAGCAGCTTTGAGTCAGCACATTTGACAGCTGCCCAAACGGGTCAGAGGGATCGTCTTTACCGGTTCTTCGCCTTTTGACCTGCTGGCTCTCTTGACTGTGTACGGATGTCTTAATGTGTGCACTCTGAGATATGACTTTACAGTTTTCCATTAAATCTGGTCTTTCCGGGTCAGGTTATAATCTGATGATCAGTCATGAGGCTGGACACATGGATTAGCAGGAGAGTACTGTAGCGTCGTTTGATGGCCGAATTACGAAGTGTTAATACACGTTTATAAAGTGTGTTTTCACTCTAATTCATCTAAAACGGCGGTTCCAAAACTTTTTAGGCCGCGCACCCCCTTCTACATCCCGACCGGGTTCACGCACCCGCAATCCCCCACATCTTAAAAAAAGAAGAAGCAACAGAGCCGATTTCTAGCGCATAGAAATCGGACCAATGACAGTTTTGCTCGCGCGTGGCGTTTGTTTACAATATTTAGTCCGCTGTTAAATGTTGCAGTGTGAACACAAACCGAACAAAGGAGCAACTGCAACATTGTATCATATTAATCCCTGAATCAGAACAAAGCAAACGAACTGAAGGTGTGAAAACGCCCTGAAACACTGCAACAAAGTTTCAATAACTTTCAGTGACACAAGGCGTCACTTTTAAAGAGCAATCATTATGGCGAGGACACACGCACAGATTCAGAGGCAGATTGCATCACATTTAATTTACAATTAATCACACATAGAATGAGACTGCAGTTGTTTTGGGCTGTTTTGTTCCTCCTCCAATTTCGATATAAACAATGTAAGGGGCTTTTGACTTGCACTGGCATGCTTGGTGTTCAGGTGGCGACGTAAATAAGAGCTTCAGACTGTTAGCCAGAACCTCACTGCACACCACGCACTGTGGCTTTGGGCAAATCCAAGTGAAGCCCAGACCAGATCATTCATCACATTTCCTTTTTTTTCCCAGTCTGATGCTCTCTCTCTCTCTCGTTTCCTCTTTTCTACCTTGACTCCGCAATGGGCCTATGTGCTCCCGATTTGTCTGTGCAATCCCTTCCTCCTTCCTCCTTCCTCCTTCCTCGTTCTCGCTCCTCTTTTATGACTGATAGCTTCAGATGTCCCACCTGACAGTTTCCCCGATTTTCAGCCAGTTTAGCATATTTGCATGAATGTTGCTGAATGAATGAAGTTAGCTGTTAGCTGCACAAGCTAGGCTAGCTAGTGTACGTAAAAGACAGTCTGGCGGCAGGAGCTGAAGTGCATTTATTTATTAAATTGTACGTTTTTAAATTGAAATCTTACAAAGGGAATTTTTATAATTCATGTAACCGAGCGTCTTGGGTTCGTGTATCAGTACACTTATCATACAGTAATAACTGGAGTCGGGAGATTAGACATCTTGTATCAGCCCACGGCTACTCTCTTTATTATTGATTTCTCCTTTGGCCAGAGGCGGGGATTGCGCCTTCGCTACGGCAACCCTCAAGGGACATATCATCGTCAACACCAGAACGACAAACGAGACAGTTACATTCATGTTTTTATTTTGTGAAAATTATATTTAATATTAATTATTACACCATTAGACCACCATTACATTTTTCCTCTCGCGCACCCCCTAGAGGCAGCTCGCGCACCCCCAGGGGTTTACATGATTTCTTAAAAATCCACCCTACATAATATAAACACAAAGCACATGTAAACCCAAATAAATATGACCCTGAATCATCTAATAATAATCAATATTTTATGTAAAGAGTCAATCAGGGCATAGTGCTAGTCAAGTCTAATAAACCTACTTGACAAAGTTAAGGCATTAACTGTGTCTGTGAGTTGTAAGCAAATCCCTGTTGAAGCTCGGGACTGTTATCAACATGGCAAGTTCTCTGTGGATGAGGTGGAACACAGACATCAGACCTCCATCTCTGTTGAACTGTATAAGGAGACAACACGCCAGTGACTTAAGATGAGTTTTGTAACAAGCAATAATCAAACAACTTAAACAATTTGTAAGAAATTCAACCATTCGAGTATTTACATTATGACAACAAACATCCACAATCAACCGTCAATTTAATTGATTCCTTCATCAAGTGAAAATAAGAAGGCTGTTTTTTGTGAGAGCACGCTGTAATAGTGAACATAAGTACTACACAGAATTGTCGCTATGACTGTTTGCATTTGGTTGTGTGTTCTTTGGTTGCCATGGTCTTGGTGATCAGTAACACGGTTGTCTACTGCCGTTACTTAAGCACACATCATTTGACCTCCTACCACACAGATTTCTGTATGACAGCCTTGCAGTTTGAGACACTCGGGTTGTTACCCTCCTCTCTCCCCAGCCACACAAAGTTGTGATTGGCTACGTCTCCGTCTCAGATGTGCTCGTTGGTAGCTTGGCAGGCTATTTAGGTCAAAGGGGACGCAGTTCTTACTCCTCGTTTTGTGATGCCTGCTCCATGCGACGTTTGGCTGCTGCTAACAATACATTACAATACATCTTGGGCAAAAACATTGAATTGTTTCATGCTGAATTAATAGCATTACATAATCCCGCAACTGATGTATTTTTGGTCGACGTATTGCTTAAACTTCTTATGAAGTATTGCTTAAACTTCTTACTACTTCTTCACTTTTTACTACTGAATTTTATTTCTTACACCGTTTCTTTAATTGTTTTTAAATCTCCTTTTCTTTTGCTTTATGTTTTGATGCTTTTAATGGTTTTATGTGAAGCACTTTGAATTCCCTTGTTGTTGAAATGTGCTATACAAATAAACTTGCCTTGCCTTGCCTTGCCTAAACTGTGTGTCACGTGTAGGGAGTCCAAGTGTCGGAATGCACTCTTGAAGTCATTAAAGGCAGCAGTCGAGGAGTCACTCCAGGTCAGCTTGTTATGCGCAGAAAGATGTTTCCCATGAATCATGCAAGAGAGGGGTGCCTCTCTTTCTGAGTAGTTTGGGATCCACTGTCTATACTATGACTCATTCCTAAAAAGCTCCTCATTTGTTTCTTAGTTTGTGGTTTATGCACAGTTTGAATGGCCTGTATCCTCTTGGGAGAGAGGGTTTTGCCCTCTGCTGTGATCACATGTCCCAGATATGAAACTTTAGAGAAAGCAAATTGCAATTTGGACAACTGTATCTAATTTGCATGCTTTTTTTTCTGTGGGGCTGCAAATTATGATGTCATCAACATATTGTAACAAGGCAGAACCATTTGGTCAGTGTTAATCAGCCAGGTTGTCTCTCAAGGCTCTGCTAAACACACCAGGGTTTTCTGAATATATCTCTGGGGACACCGGGTCCAGGTAGAGCCTCTTCCTTTAAATAAGAAGGCAAACCAAAACTGAACGTGTTTGTGCACAGGCATGGAGAAAAATGCATTGGCCAAGTCGACGACGGAAAAATGGATTGTCTGGAGACAGAATGTTTTGTGGATTAGAAACTTGTCCAAAGTCCTCGCTTAATCTTCTTGAGAAAGGGTTTGCTGTTTTACTCCTTGATTATTTCATTTAACCTTACTTTACAGAATTACTAGTTACTTACAGGTTTGTTTTAAATCTTCCTTATTTTAACTCGGTGCTATCTCAGCTGCAAAACGATACCAGATAGTTTGATAAGAATCATTGAATAAAACCTGATCAATTAAAGATTAAATGAATCAAACAATGTGTGTGTGTGTGTGTGTGTGTATGTGTGTGTGTGTGTGTATATATATATATATATATATAAATATAAATATAAATATATATATATATATATATAAATAAAAAATACAGGGACTTACGACTATGCCTAGAGTAAAGGATTCTTTAAGTTGTTCATTTCAATTTGATGCTCTCTATGTCCTCAGGAATGTCAAGATCGTAAAAAAGAACAGGAAGATGGGGTCATAAAACATTGTGGTCTCAGCCGTAACCATTCAGCGTCTTATCTGCTCAGAGTGTGTCCAACCATGAACTGATCTTTAGTAGTTTAAATATTAGTTCAGATTGTGTCCGCTGCTACACCACCCTTCAATAAAGGTCACCTTGGACAGCTCAGCCGTGTTGACAGATAGAACATTTGAAACCATGGTGTGTGTGTGTGTTGATCAGATATAAGTTGAGTGACTGCCAAACCTCCTCTGCCTCTTCCTCCTCGTCTGCCTGTCATGGCCTGATACACTGTCAGCTCAAGTGTGTCGGGTTTGCGCTGACTAGACTTAATCTCTGCTTGTTCTCTGTTGTTGAACTGCTCCTCAGTGTTCAGGGTTTGGCAGTATGGTTTCGAGTTCTGCATTCTTCCATGTCGCCCAACTCGTTTTGGTGTGATGTTTGCCAGGCTCACGGATGGAGGAAAAGCTGTCCTACAGAGTTCGATCAGAGCTGTTTTAGGCATCACCGTGGTCGTATTTAACACACTGCAGGTTGATTACAGCTGGTGTGAATGACGCAGATGTTTTATGATAATCATGTTTGAGCATTTCAATCATTAGTCGTCTTATATTTATATTCATATATTTGATATTTGACACTTTAGAGTGAGCAATTCATGCTTCACCTTAAACAAGACTAAAAGTATTCCTTTAGAATAATTAATTAGCACTATTTAACACCTATGAGAGTAGTATGAGGAAATGAACAAAGACAGGAATGTCATTTAAAAAGAGCAATAAGAAGAAAACATCATCTCAACATACAGCCTCAGTTAGCCCTTGGTCTCGTCACTTCAAAATCCTTCAATCAACTTTGTTTCCTAAACCCGCCTCCCCCTACATTTACGACTTCTGAAGCAGACTTGGAAGGTCACCAGTGAGATTAAACGGATGAAATCCTTTGCTCATCCCTGATCTCCTTGTCTGATGAATCAAATGCACATTATGTTGTCTGCACAGTAACAGTCGGAGAGGGGAATCTCCTCCTGGCTCTCTGGACTACAATCTCAGCCACAACTGAGCCAGAATAAACGGGAAGAACTTCTATTTACTGGTATCTCGGTTCTCGCAGGACCAAGCACCGTCTTTCTGATGCCAAAATGTTGCTGTAATCACATTCTTGGAGTGTTTCCTGTTCTGCTTTTTTTCCCCCATATTTTTTCTGCGTCTTTGGCTTCCTGCCTTGAATGACCGTCATGACTTCAGAGAAGGCTAAACTGCAGAGATGTTTTCAAAACCGCCGCTCGACTATCAACTGTCTATCAAACGGTGCAAAGGACAACAAAACATTTCCCCTTTCTCAGGAGAAAAGAGTTAAAGCATGGACATCTCTGGAGAATCTGGACAGTCCAGACGTCAAAGCAGAGGAGAGACCCAAAGAACAACAGAGCATCAGTGTTAACATTGGAGGAAAAGTGTTTCACATCCCCAAACAGTGTGCCGTTAACTATCCTAACACCCGGATAGGTTCATTGGCCCTCTGCAGGGACACAGCAAAACTCCTCACGCTGTGCGACAATTATTCTGTACTTAAAAACGAGTTCTTCTTTGACCGTGACCCTGCCTTCTTTCACCACATCTGCCATTTCTATGCAAGTGGAGTGCTGTGGGTCATACATAAATGTGCCCCGTCAACTTCGAGGAGGAGATTGCATGCTGGGGCCTGAGCTTGAAGGACACCCAGCGCTGCTGCTGGATGATGTTCGAGGAGAAGCTGGACGAGGTGAAAGACTACCTGAAGGTGGAGCGGGAGCTGAAGGCAGAGACAGAGGTAAAGTATGACGAAGAGTGTTTCAAGGACATGGGAATATGCGCAAGACTCTGTCGGACCTTGTGGAGAATCCGTACTCCTCAACTGTGGCAAAAGCTTTCTTTTGTGCTCTTCTCCATCGTCGCAATGAGTCTCAACACTGTTGAGGAACCTAAAGTGTATAAACTCAACGGTAAAATGCACATGGAATGGGTGGAGATCATCACCACTGTGTTCTTCACCTTTGAATATTTAATTCGCCTTGTCACCACTCCTGACATGACTGTTTTTGAAGAGTGGACTCAACTTCGTGGACATGGTGGCAGTCGTACCTTATTTCATCCAGATCATCTTTGAAGTCTTGACTGACGCTGATAACGCGAATGCACAGGAAGACCTCAGGGCCATGGCCCAGGTCAGCAAGCTCAGCCACGTCCTCAAGCTGCGCCGAATCTTTCGGATCTTGAAGCTGGCTCGACACTCCACTGGAATGAGAGCGTTTGGGTTCACCCTGCGGCAGGGTTACCAGCAGGCCTCTTGCATTTTTCTCTTCATTGCCATGGGAATCTTCACTTTCTCTGCTCTCCTCCATTCAGCCGAGAGGGAAACCGAGGGATCTCCCATCAGCAGTATTCCATATGCCTGGTGGTGGGCTGCAGTGAGTATAGCTGGGAGACTTTAATCCACTGTAATATTTCTTTTCCAATATGACATCACAGCAGTTTGTTTCACTGGTTACAAGCTCTTATATATCATACTAGCTGCAGAAGTTATTTGGTTGAAAAGAAGCTCTTCCACAGAAAATACATGTTTTAACTTTAAAAAGGTCGAATCCACTTGCTTTTATGAATCGTCAGGCCCTGATTACTGGTAAATCCTGCTGTGTCGACTATATAGAGATGAGAAATGTTCTCCTCAGTTTGCGGAGCCTCTGTTGTGCCAACAGGGTCCTGTATTACCTTCAACCAATTAAATTCTCTTTTAGCTTATTGTTCTAATTATTATGAAGAATCATATTATTCAAGAAAATGTTAATTAAAACTGAATAACATGAGACTGTTCACTTTTCTCTTTTAGGTCAGCATCTCCAGTGTGGGCTACGGGGATGTGGTACCTGTAACTATTGTGGGCCGCATTGTGGCCGATCTCTTTCCTTTTTAACAAGTTCTCTGATTACTACGCCAAGCTAAAAGCAGGAGTACAACATTAAGTCAGTGGAGCGACGCTTTCGGCTAAAGAGGCGCCTCCAACACAGAATGTGTTTTCATTACTCGGAGGAAGACAATAGCAGAGACAGATGCAACTTTCCACGCTGAGTGAAACTTAAAATGATCTTTTATGGGGGGGGGGTTTTGGTAGATTATTTCTCTGTTGTAACAATGCTTCTTGGCAATGAGTTTTATACCGTTGGAAAGCCTGTTTAGTTACCTTTCAAACGGTGCCCCATTTGTAAGGAACATGCACTTCTGGGATGAGCAGCACAGCTGAGTATGTGGGTTGCGCCCATGAAAAATTTGCCAAATCTTCTCTGCCGGTGTCGGCAACACCTGCACTGGAACCTGAACATGTGGAGGAACGTTATGTTCAGCGATGAGTCCAGATTCTGCCGAAGGAAGTTGGATCGTAGGGTCAAAGTGTGGAGTAGACGGGGAGAACGCTATGCTGATTGCTGCACCGATAGAGTAACACCTTTTGGTGGAGGCAGTGTGATGGTGTGGGGCGGCATCTCCATCACTGGAAAAATGAGGCTTGTCTTCATTGGAGGCAATCTCAATGCAGAGAGATATCGATATTCAGCACACGCTTGCTTTTAAAATAATTATTAGATTTCCTCTTCTTCTCTCTCTGCAGCAGTTATTTCCACATTCTTTCGGGCCTGAACCCAGCTCACTTCCTCTTTTCTCACTCACACACATTTCTAACTTTTTTTCCTTGTTCTTTCTTTTCTTCTCAACGGCCAATATTTCCACATCCCTTCAGGATTTCACATTCCCCTCACCCTGCTTACTTCCTCAATTTAAACACTCACACAAACTGCACTCTCTCAGATACACCTATTATTATTATCAGGTTGACATTTGTTAAAATCACTTTACATTTGTTATGTAATACATGTTTGCTTTAAAATAATTATTCTATTTCATCTTTTAACTCTTAATTTTACACTTTGTGTCCCTTTAACCTAATTTACAGGCCTACCATGTATTCCTCTTTTAAGGCTGGTCCTGGGATCTCAACTCTTTTTGACAATAGTTCCAATCAAATACAGTGCATTGTCTCAAGCAGCTTCATGTGCCCACCACACAAATTGTTCCAGACCTAGATCATCCTCTCAGTAAAACCAGACCGTCCATTTATCACAATTTGGCTCTGAGCCTTGATGCCGCCCTGCTGTCCTCAAAACATGCTTGATATTTCAGAGGCGCTGTGTAAATGTATACATTGACATTTCAGCAGTTTATGAAAATACATTAAATCGTAGTGTTTGAGTTGTATCTATATTTCATTACAGTGAAATACAGTCCAAAGAAAGTTAAGCCTCAGTTGTTGTTGCTTTCTTCTGCGCCTCCTCTTTTTCTCACTTGGCATGTAGCAATGCTGCTTACAGGAACAAAACCACAGCTGCCTCATGTCTTTCTTTCAAGTGTGGTTCTGCTGCGAAGTTGTAGGTAATGATCAGCGAATGGAATGTGGCTTTATTTATTTATTATTTATTTATTGGGCAATAATACACATGGCCTCACTCTTTATGAGCAGAACTTCAGATCACTGCGGTGAGTCATTTTTACTGTACTTTTTACTTTTATTTACACACACTTGGGACCAAAGGCCTTGTATCTTGGATGTTTTGTTGATTGTTGTGGAAATGTATCATATGGTTCTTTTAGTTATAACTTGTATCGCTTAAACCTGCATATATGCAGACGAGGCCAACAAGACTCATTTAAAACCTAATCATAAATGTTCTCATATCAAAGTTATTTTAGCATTTCTGGCTTGCTGCAGTGTCATCCTGATCTCACCACCGAACCCTCTTCCCACGAAAATACACTATCACGGCTGGGAACCTGGCCTTGGTGGAGGCATCGGCAGACAGAGGAGAAGGAGGACATCTGCAGGGGGGGGGGGGGGGGGAGACGAGATAATGTGCATACTCTATCCATTCAGCTGAATTATTATTAGTGTCTGTTCAATAAATGTGTTTTAAAAGTTTTCTCATCACGGTTATTTCTCACCGGGAGGTTAAAAAGATTATTTTCCACCACATTGATCACTGGCAGCAATTTCATCTTGCTAACATCTTGTTTTTACCGCAGCAATTATGTGACTATTTTTTCTACTCTACAAAGTAAAGATGACTCATTCACCATTTACCACAGGAGCAGGAAATGAATTATTTGGCTAATTGTGTGATGTTGCTGTGATAAGAGTTTAGACAAAGTAGTCTACCTTATGTACCTTATGTACCTTAAGTACCTTATGTATAAGTAAATGCTTGTTAGCAACTGTTAAAAAATAACTGAGTAAAAGTAATCCCAGTAATCACAGTGTACAAATACTGCTTGAATAAAAGCACAGAAGTAGGCTGTGATATCAGTAAATATGGGCATACGCCCACCTAAAGAGACAGACGGATGGATCGATAGACAGACGGATGGATCGATAGACAGACGGATGGATCGATAGACAGACGGATGGATCGATAGATGACGCTCTCCCGCGGATCGACTGGCGAGAAACTGGCACCGCCCAACATGCCGACAGCGGCGACATGCGCTGCGCACTGGACTGATCATCACTGGAGCTACAGAGACACGAGAGGAAGTATCGCCTTTAACGGTAAGCAGCCTACTCTTAGTTCATTATACGAACAACGTCATATAACGTTAGGTCGAATGCTGTTTGTACACTTTACTGTAGATAACACGTTATAACGTTACACACTTCTCCGGGGAGTTTCCGTTTTAAAGTAACGGGACATATTTATGATAGTCTAACAGTAACATCTTTATTTTAGCCAAGCTTTGGTCGATACATTTTTATTACATTGAATTGTGATTGGCCGCATTGATTGGCTACAAGCCCATTTCAGATCAACGCTCGGGTCGGAAAAACAACGCCTCTGACAGAAAAAAAGTATTTTAAATCAGTCTTGTTTTAATCAAAGTTTATATTTTATATTTTATTCACGGTTATATCTTGCAGAGACTGGTCTATATGTCGTCATTGTGAATATCCGTTATGTGAGTTAAACAAAAGTCACATGATCCTTCAAAATACGACTTCCTGACAATGTGCGTTATCCTCATAAAAGTTTGCCAGGACAATGTTTTATGCTGGCCGAATGATTCTGCCCATACACCCGACGATGAATATTATTATTCCATTATATATTTGTGTGGTTATTCAAAAAACTGGGGTTTATGGAAACGATCATTGTCTTTAGCTACTTACGGCAAAGCACAAATACATGGAAAAATACCTAATTACAATAAAAGCAAATCCCGCTTACTAAACTAGGGGCCGGGCCCTTCCAAAGGTACATCTGAGGGTTTCTTAAATGATTAATAGGAGAGAAAAAAAAGTACTGCAGAATAAATCTGTTTTAAATGACTGTTTTTGTTTCCACTTTCTTGTGTGGGTGATAAGAGCTGTACAACAGATTACAGTGTCATTACCTGTCATGATTTTATAAATCCTGTGAGGACTACAGCTACAACTATAACTAGAGGAAGAACAAATGAGCGTGAAGTCTTTTTCCAGGACTAAAACTGTACTTTAAAAACATTTTTCAAAAAATATTTGTTGAAAAAATGTCCTTAAATGATCAATCATCATGAAGCTGAATTGGCCCGATCAGTGTTGGCTGTGCTATTATTTGTTATATTATTGGATTAGTATTATTACTGAGGCATTAACCTGTAAGCAGCATAATGATGTTGCAGCTGGTCAAGAGGGAGCTCATTTGAAGTCCAAGTCTTTCGGTCAGTGTCAGAGAGTCTATTTCTGACATTCGTCCCTCTAATCAATTTCACCATAGATATTTTATGCCAACTTACCAAGAAGCCAGATAACACTTGCCTTCATTTTGCATGTGTTCATTTAGAAACAAAGTTGTATGACGAAATAAGAGGGAAGGAAACACCTCATAGCACAGGAAATGAGCTGTGGTATGGCAGGAAATGTGATAGTGGTAACAAAAAAAACTGTATGGTTTTGTAGTCTATTATACTAGTACTGTAATATAGACATAACAGATGCTTTATCGATTTGATGAAGAAAATAACCCACCAATTAACATTGTAGTATACAATAGTACAGTACACACTTGAGGCACTCCCAGCTCTCTTATTGACCTAGATGTGGTAGATGTCAGTTGTGTGTTTTTCTGCAGAATCTCCTCTTGTTTAGTTACAGGGAGGAGTGAATGTTAACTCTGGGTGTGTGATTTGACATTTGACAGTGAATGTCATATTTGGTTAGGCCTTTCCCTTTTTTCACGCTTCGCTGAATGAGTATTGAGTTTGTTCTGATGATCAAATACCTGACATCATCATGTATGTAACATATTCCACCCAATTTAGGAGACATGAGAGCATTTGGTTTGTTTCCACCCTCTGTACTGTAATAGTGCAGCATGTGAGGATTCTGCAGGCAGATGCCAAGCCACCTCATGTCTGCTCTGACGCTCAGTCTGCTCGCTCATGTTGGCCTCTGCTTGTTATTCAAGCAGTAAGAGGAAATACATGGATGCTTTAATTTATAGGCATTCACCCACCTCATATTTTAAGACAAAGTTCAAACACTAAAAATGTTTTCATTTCAGATCCAACTCTTATGTTTTTGGAACAGAAAGGTCTCTTGTTATGCATCATTTTTAAGACAGACAGGTCAAGCAACATATTCATATTGTAGCTGTAAAATGAAGTAAAACTCTACAGTCTATATATTTCTTGACTCTGACTCAGAAACAAATCTTTTGGATATTTAAAACCGCCTTCCGACTCTGTGCATCTCCACTAAATTATTTGTCAGTTGAAATAATGCTTCACTCATCTGCAGAATGAGCAGGAAGTACAATGTTAACTTGCACGATATTGGCTTAGGAAAGACCAATGTGTGCTAACTTAAACTGGTGCTTTCTTGTGGGGGCGACCGTGGTGCACTGGGTTAAGAGGGTCGTCTGGGAACCGTAAGGTCTACGGTTCGATCCCCGACTGGGACGCGTCAGGTGTCGAAGTGTACCTGAGCAGTACACTGAACCCCCGGCTCCTCGGGTGCCTGTCATTGGCAGCCCACTGCTCCCTATATACAGGGATGGGTCAAATGCAGAGACAAATTTCCCCCTTAAAGGGATAAAGATGGTATAAATTCTGTTCTGTTACCGACCTTGCCTGCCCTGTTTTACCTGCCTTGCCTGACTACCGGTAAACCCACCACCCCACCACACTGACCCTGTTTAAACTCTACCAAGTTTGTAATAAAAGCCAAAGATCCCTGGAATCTTGTGTGTTGCATTTGGGTCCATATACAACCGGTTACACACAGTTACAATGTAGTTGTTCAACACTTATGGACCCATGATTATTAGAGGACAAAGGGACATACAGCCAAATTTAGTTGATGACTAATACAGTCCAGGTTCTGGCATTCTAATTCTGATGATTAAGAAAGTGAAACCTTAAACTTTCCTAACATTCATTTTGTTTTTCTTCACACCCTTCATAGACAGGAACTTGATTCATTTGTTGACAGCAAAGCTTGTGAATTCATTTGACAGCAAATGTTAAGATTTGTTGAAACAATGTGAACAATAAAGCAAACCAGTGCTGAGAGGAAACCTTTATTAGACTATATGAAAAGCTATTTCATATCGTTCAAGGTGTACTTAAACTGCTTTGATGCTACATCATTTTATCACATTGTGACAGTGGTGGGCCGTCAGGGCCTGCAAGGCCTTCTCTGCTGGCCTAAACAGAATCACAAAGCTATATCTATTTTATAATTCAATAATTTTTCTTAAATACACTACATGTATTATAATTTATTAAAATATTTTTCCCATTATCTTATTTTCTCATTGCACAGCTACTGTCTTCCTCAGTTGTTCTGCTTCCAGTGCAGCTTGTTTTAAGTAGAGCTTTTATCCAATCAGATTTCACCTCTGTGTCTCTAGGTAAGAAGAGAGGCCAGAGGCCTGCAGACTCACACGTGCATCCATGTCCAGTTTAAGTGAATGGGGACGATATTGTTGATTATCATATTCTTCAACCAATCAGATCTTTAGTTTGACATGTTGGGCGTATTCTTTGATGTGTCAGCACTTGCTAGCCGGCCTATAGCTACGTCAGCATTACCTGCAGCTCAGTGTCCATGTGCAGCTCTGCCGCGAGGTGCAGAGTGTGCTGTGATTGGTCAGTGGGCGAGCACGTGACACGAAACTGAACAGCAGAGGCTTAGTCGGGTAGTGAATCACATCACGTGATGCAGCGCAGCCACTCAAATATGGGCATTCTGACCCGAGTGAGATGTACCACACGCCATGACACAGGGGACTGAGACGAGTAAAGACACTGCAGAGCAATACGTTCAATGTTCGAGTTGTGATAGTAAAATCATAAGATGATCTCTGTGGGTCGCAGCTTGTCATTAAGGAATGATGGTGGGTCCCACAGGCGGACCAGCTGAGAACCACTGTCCTATGACTGCAGAAAACATTATATTTTCCTGAATTTAAGCTTCTACATTATCCAAATGATCCAGTATTATTCAAATGTATTGTAAGTCTCGTACCTGGTTTAATACGAAGATGTACACAGTTACAGCCTTAAAAACCAATAATAGCTGTGGCGCCATCATGTGGTTATAAGGTGGTATTTCAGCTGCAGGACAGCAGTGAATGCCCAGGTATAAAATGCACGGCCCGCCACTGCATTGTGAATAATGTGTGAACACATTGCCAACTTATACATTAAGCAGGAATAGAAAAACATGCGTCTCTTTGTGTGGTCACGTGTTGTTATCTGTCAAATGTAAGTCCGATATTCAATCATCTTTAAGTTTTGTTTTGGTCCACCAACTCATGAGAGTTTCTGGGTTAGTTTATCGTGATATTTAATGTTTGTATATCTGCTGGTTTACTTTGAACTGATCAGGTAGTGCACACATCTATGAAACTGTGGCTCCCCACATTTATTTCTGTTAAATTGACGTAGTGTACAGTAGACAGTGCTGCAATGAGTGCAGCTGTGATGTCCTTAACCTTAATTCACCTCAGCAATTATTAACTAATTTGGCTTATTCATTGTTTTATGTCTTACTGAGATGTTCTGATAAGAAAACTTTGTTTTGTCATTGCAGTTTCAAGGATGAGAAACATCAGGGCAAGAACTTTGTTGCTGGTGGGAGCTCTTGGTCTACTGGTCCTCCATCTCTGCAAAGATTTTATTGACCACAAAAACATCCACCTCAACATAGATGTGAAAGAGGAGAACATTCAAGTAAGGCAACCCTCCACAAAGAACTCCTATGTGTACTCCTGGCCAAAATGTCAAAGAAATACGTCTGCTGCCAACATCACAGGCTTCAGCTCTCTTTCTGGTGATATAAAAAACTTTCTCCATTATCGACACTGTCGCCATTTCCCCATGCTGCTGGACCTTCCTGACAAATGCGGAGGAGTCAATAAATCTGCAGAAGTCTTCCTTCTGCTCGTCATTAAAAGCTCTCCTGTGAACTACGACCGCCGAGAGGTGCTGCGTAAAACCTGGGCTAAAGAGAAGTTACACAATGGTGTGTGGATCCGAAGAATCTTCATCACTGGAACGATGGATACTGGATTTGAGAAAGAGAGACTCAACAAACTACTTGAGCTGGAGCAGCGAGAGTACAATGACATCCTCCAATGGGACTTCAATGAAAGATTCTACAACCTCACCATGAAGCAGATACTCTTCCTGGAATGGATGGAAAGAAACTGTCCTAACGCTCGCTTCCTGCTAAATGGTGATGATGACGTCTTTGCCAACACAAACAACATGGTCCTGTATCTCCAAAGCCTCAAGGACAACGACGGAGGCAAGCACCTCTTTACTGGCCATCTGATCTACAATGTGGGGCCCATTAGAATGTCAGGGAGCAAGTATTTTATCCCAGTTCAGGTACAGGAGTCAGACTCATATCCCCCCTACTGCGGTGGTGGGGGCTTCCTCCTGTCCGGCTACACAGCTTTGGTCATATACAATATGTCCCAGTCCATTACTATTCTCCCCATTGATGATGTTTACATGGGGATGTGTCTAGCTAAAGCAGGACTAAGTCCTTCTTCTCATATGGGTGTGAAGACGGCAGGACTGCACATTCCCTCCAGCACACTCGATGGATACGATCCTTGCTATTATAAAGAGGTTCTACTGGTACACAGATTCCTTCCAGCTCACTTGTACCTCATGTGGCACAGAATAAATGATCCCAATCTGAAATGTGGTCCCTCCAAGAAAAACCTTTAGCAGGACCAAACTGTAACCTAAAGGTGGTGACAGAGCATGTTGACACTTTGATTCCTGCACCAGCTCTTAGATTGTGAGTGCAGGTATGCCCTTCACTCCATCATGAGAAAAAGGTTGAAGGTGTTTTCTACCACGGTTCAGCTGCAGGCTTCGGCGCGGTCCAACGGAACATTTTTTATTCTCAATGTCATCACTGCGGGAGAGCAGTCAGCCTTACTCAAATGAGCACTGCAGTTGGTGGTGTAGTTTTTGTTTTTCACATTCGGTGTTGGTGAGCAGCTTTCATTGCAGTCAAAACTGGGTTTGATATTTTGTCAGTATGTGCCTGTATATTTGTGTGGAGAAAGAGACAAATGTATGTTTGTGTGCCTTACGTCAGTGCTTCTCAACCAGAAACCACTGTTCAAATGCTCTTTATTTATAAAGCAACAGTAATAACTGTTACAAGGGGTCTCCAGTAAGAATTCTCATGCAAAATTGCTGTATGCTTTTGGGTCTCTTTTTTAACATCAGTTTGTTGTATGTATAAATATCCAAATCTGTTTTATGGTTATGCTGCTAAGAATGGGTCGTACTGCATATTGGGATCTTTTTTTATCGTTAATGGCTTTGAGATGAAAATGTGTACCGCGTATATCAAACATGTATATAATATGAATAAAAAAACAAATTTCGGTGTGCATAATGTGTTTTCAGACCTTTTCCAGAGCACACCTGATGTGTACATATGTCTACACATAAAGGCGATAGCCCTGCGCACAGTTGTAAACATTCCAACACCATGAAGTGAGGTTTTGCAAGTGGCCTAAAATGAAAGTGAAATGAATGTGCAGCACAGATTAAGGACATGGGACCTCTTTGTATAATCTGCTAGACTGTATGAAATTCCTGTTTGACAACGAGAAAAGAGACTCACTGACTGGGTACCTGAGAAATGTTGCTCTTCTCAATAAAACAACCACAAACTCACAGTAACCAAAGGAGCTGAGTGTTTCTTTCTCCTCAGTTACTGTGCAAAAGCATCCACCATGTGATTAAGATCCAGTACTCTGACTTTGAGCAGGCCATTAGATGCATGTAGCTAGTTATATACTTTAAGGGTTATTCTCCAATTAAGATACTGGGCGTTCTCGACCCATCACTTTTTCCATTCATGCAGTTTACTGCTCAGTATCTCCTCATGCTACTCTTCCCTTAACCTCATATACCCCATAACGTATTCCTTTTCTTTCTATCGTTTTGTTTTGTTGTATTTAAGATGTAAATTCCTGTTTTACCTTTTGAGTTGCTGACAAAATGCGAACCGAGATGTGGGCAGCAGTGCAGAGGCTGTAATCAGATACTGTGTATCAGATTACTGGGTGAGATCACAGTTGAAGATAAACACACCAACTTCCATGAGTCATATATCAACAATGTAGAATGGAACACCATTAGGTTATTACCGTACGTGGTGGTGAAACAAAACAAGAGCATTCTGAGAAACCTTCTATAATAATAATAGTCTTGTGTGGCAAGGAATGACACAAATGTTCTGCTTGGGCGGTGAGCGTTTACACCATATTCCATCAGTTTATGTTTGTGTGAGTGCTTCCTTCTGGAGACAATATGAGAGTAATATTATCTAATGGCTCAGTCTTGTTGTTCCTCCTTTAAGAAAGAGATATGTTGTGTGGCTTGAAACTGAAAAGATCCAGTGTTGTGATTTGCTTTTTTTGGGGTACGTTTTTGCAAATGTTTAATATAAAGTGAAGGCCATGTGACTAGAGCTAAATACAGCTTGAAACAACGAAGAGATTCTGTCTTATGTGTATAAACACATGTAAAATCTGGACAATATGTGCAATCAAGATAATATGCAAGCTATAGTGCAATAGACTTCAGGTAGTAGTGGGAATAAAGGTAATGTGGAAGGACATTTTTCAGAAATGATACTGTCACGGCACAATAACTGTCCCACGTGGCTTTCCTGCGCCCAAGGAGCACCTGAGCGGCCATCATCCCTTTATTCTAGCGCCATCTGCTGTAACCCTCCGATATCGCAACTACAGTTGCACTGCGCATGTGCGTCACCAGACAATTAGGAACAGGTGGGCGACGAAATGTTTGAAGGAAATAAGAACCTTCTATTTTCCCCTTCATCACGAGGTTTTGCTTTCAAGTTACTGTCCGCGAAATTGCGAATGAAGCATCGCTAAAGAGTGTCGGACCACTGAGAGAGCCAGCTGGTCAAGGAGGCAACAGGTAAATCCGTACGTAGCTGGAGATTTACGCACGGGCAGCCAAGCCCTGGAAGCCCTATACACAAGTGGTAGTACCCAAAGTATCATCAGCTCCAAGTTTACTGTGGCATACAAATGAATGGCTCATCCTGGATTTAAGGTAAACTAACGGCCGATTGCAATTAGCCTGTTAGTCAGGCCGCTAGCTCCCTAATCACATGGATGTATGGTGGGATTTTGGTCAGTGGGCAGCGCTGTTAAATGGAATTTGTGAGGAGCACAGAAAACTCTGAGGAGCTGCCAGGAATCGTCATGGAATGCAAACAGCTTCTCAGGCTTGTAAACCGTGTGAAGCCCTTACTCCAGCAGCCCCTAGTCCAGGGGAGGCTTTTACATGTAAATGAAAATGCTCGACTCAAAAAATCTTGTTTTTCACCATTTTCTAAAAACTCCAAAAAAAAAAAAAAAAAATGTTGATCAGGCTTAGGATAATTATAGATGGTATAAATATACAATTTTAATTTAAATACTGTTCCAATCTCAAAATACAAACTTATCATCTGAATGTCTTCACATAAATATAATTTCATAATTCATTTCTTATAAATGGAAATGAGCATTGACAGCAATAAACTCAATGTATAATTATTTTTGAGAAATATTTGAAATAGCACAGTAATAGACTTAATCAGAAGGCCGACTTCTGAAAAAGCTTGGGGGGGAAATCTTTCCCACCTACAACTCAAATGCAAAAATCTTCAACACAGACTTCAAAATCGGCCACAGAAGGATTTTCCCAAGCGTTATTCTGCATCAGATAAACAAAAATGAATACGAAAGAGAATGTAAGGTATGTGGAATGTTTCCAGAGGACATCTTTCTGCAATGTCCATGGCTCAGAGCCTTGCTGAATGAGAAATGTAACATGGGGATTAATGAAGACTGACACGGAGTGGAACTGGATCACGCTTTTTGTGCTGATAGACAAAAACGTTCCACTCATTAACATTCTGCTGGCGTTTGCCAGGCATGCCACTTTCATAACAAGGAACTACGCACTGTATGAAAATAAAAAAAACTGGACGTTTGGAAACTTTTCACAAACTTCTTGAAATCGCACATGAGACTGCTCTTTGTTGACAGCAAGGACTCTATGGACACTGCTTTTCACAGAGGCAACCATCTGTTAAAAAAAACACCAGAAAACGCATTGAGCTTTTGTGTGGAATGAAGGGAGAGGGATGTGGAGGGAACTTATTATTTTACTTGTTTTTTTATTTTCATTTCTTCTAGTCTTTTGACACTTATTTTGAATTTCCTGTCTTTTGTATTTTTTTTTTCGTTTTGTTTTGATTTTTGTTTTATTTCTCTACAAACAGTGGTGGAAAAAAATCAGTATTAAATTTGAAAATGTACTTGTTTGAAATATTTCAGTTTTTTGATTTCAGAAAATGCCTTTTGAGATAGTTTCCTCTTCACAAGATATTTTCTTTTGAAGAATCTTTACATTGTAGGTATTTGTTTTTTTACAATGTAAATACTGTAGAGAAAAGTCCAAACATGTATATTGAGCAATGTATATGTGTGATTTAAGCCTGTATTAACGTAACATTGACAGAGCATGTTATCAAGGCAATATAGCGAGAGTGTTTCCTCTCTCTCTCTCTCTCTCTTTTTTTTGCACATATGTTTCATGTTTAGTGGGAATTAGTAGGTAGTTCATTGATTAGTTGTCGTTTTTTGGTGTTTGTGTGGGTTTTTGTGAGTGTTTGGGGGTGTTGCGTCACGAGTGAGCAGCGAGGGCTGCTGTCATGGCACCGCTCCGAAAACTGACAAGGAAACATGGTTTTAAGATCTCGCCAGGGTTTCCTTGTTCAGTGGAGGACGTGTGTGTAGCGGTAGCGAAGCTGGTGGGCTCGTTCAGCATCAAAACTGCCGCTAGAATGAATGGTGGGGTTGTGATGTTTGTGGATGAGGAAGAGAAGGCGAATACCGTCGTGGAGAAAGGTGTCGTCATCAGGGAGACGCTGATTTTGGTGACGCCCCTCTCTATGCCGGCTAAAAGAGTCATGCTTTCTAACGTGCCTCCGTACATAGCAGATGAACTCATCATCAGGGAGTTGTCCCGGTATGGGAAGGTTGTGTCTCCTGTAAGAGACATGTCCTCTGGGTGTAAAGGAGCGGACTTCAAACACATTGTCTCTTACAGGAGACAGTTATACATGATAATGAGTAACTCCAACATGGAGCTGGATCTCAATTTTAAGTTATCAGTGGAGGGAATAGAACACAGCATATACGCAACAACACAGAACATGAGGTGTTTTAACTGTGGACAAGAGGGGCACCTGGCGAGGGCTTGTCCAGGGGAGGGGGCGGGTGATGGGGTTAGTGCCGGGAGGAAAGGTGCGGAGAAGGAAAAAGCGTGGGGGAAAACTGGGGATGAGGAAGCAGAAAAAGGGAAGAAAGATGCTGGTTCAAACCAGGCAGAAACAGAAAAAAAAGACAGGAAGATGATGAGGGGTTGAAGAAAAAAAATGATAAAGGAAAAAGGAAAGATGGGGTGAGCTCTGAACAAACAGAGAAGGAGAAAGGAGAGGTGGAGGAAGTGCATGAAAACAGAGAAAGTAGTGAGGGGGTGAATGAAGGAGAAGAAGTGGCGGAGCTTGAACCTGAGGAGAGTCAAGACACTCAGAGCACTAAACGAAAAAACACAACAGGAAAAAACAGCGAGCAGATGAAGCAAGCAGGAGAGGAGGTGCAGACAGGTGAAGAGAAGCAGAAAGGTGAGGAAGAGGAGGAACAGACAGGTGAAGAGAAGCAGACAGGTGAGGAAGAGGAGGAACAGACAGGTGAAGGGCAGGAGGCTGAACAGGTGAAGGAGGGAGCAGCATAAAGAACAGAGGTGGACAGGGGAAGTTTTGGAGTGAACAGGTGGACGAGGAAGAGATGGAGGAGGAAGCAGAAGCAGTGAGAAATAAACTAGCAACGAAGAGAAAGAAGAAAAACAAAAATCTAATAAGTGAAGCAAAAACGAGTAAGATAGATGAAGAAGGACAGAAAGTAAACAGTGAGGAGGAAGATGACAGTGAGTGTTTTTCTGACAGCAGTGACATAGTTCTCAGCAACAGCCAGCAAAAAAACACTTACACTGCTGAAAGAATGAAAAAGTTTTTACAGCAAACAAAAAACAGACATCATGTAAAAATAACAGAAGAATTTCCAGATCTTAAATTATTTTGTTCCTCGGCTAGACTTAATGGATAAAATGAAGTCTGGTATAACGGAACAGGAAGGCTTCAGATTAAAAAAACTGGTGCAGAAAGCAAAAAGAAGTTTAGTGGATGATGAGAGCAAATAGGTTTCCAATTAATTTATGTGTTTTATTTGTTTTTAACCTACTCATCATGGACATTTTTAGAGTAGGGGTTTTAAATGTTAATGGTGCAAGAGAGAAAAAAAAGAGAGCAGTCATCTATGAAACAGCTAAAATAAAAAAAGTAGATATCATGTTTTTACAAGAAACACATAGTGATTTTAATAATGAAATTGAGTGGAGAAGAGAATGGGGTGGAGAAGTTATTTTAAGCCACAATACTTCTCTGAGTGGAGGAGTTGGTTTCCTCCTCTCCAGATCTTTTACTCCCTCCTCCCTGGAGGTCCAGCGTCTCGTTGAGGGGAGGTTGTTGGTACTAAAAGCTCAGTTCGACCTTTTTAAAGCAGTTTTTATCAACGTCTACGCCCCAACAACCGGTGCAGAGAGGAAGCAGTTTTTACAACAAATTAATGTTGTTTTAGATAGTTGTACATCAGAGGATTTTTTATTCTTGGGTGGGGATTTTAACTGCACAGAAGATGCGACTGTAGATCGTAACCATGCAGAACCTCATCCAGCCTCTCAGCACGTCCTAAAGCAGCTGGTCCACTCTCACGGCCTGGTGGATGTGTGGAGGATGCATCCAGACTGCCGTCAGTACACCTGGTCCCACTTCAGAGAGAGTAGGGTCTCCTTAGCCAGACTAGACCGTATTTATTGTTTTAAACATCATTTTAATGTTTTTAAACAATGTGTGATTCAGCCTGCTGGTTTTACTGACCATTCCCTGCTTTTATGTAATATATTTATTAAGAATATTTTACCCAAAAGCGCGTATTGGCATTTTAATTCAGTTTTAACATCAGATAAGAGTTTTAGAGAGGCTTTTATTTTTTTCTGGGGTGTTTTTAGACAGAGGAAGGGTGATTTTAGCAGTCTTAGGCAGTGGTGGGACCATGGTAAGACTCAAATCAGACTCTTGTGTCAGCAGCACACCCTCAATGTTACCAGAGACATCACCAGATCTATGAAGGATCTGGAGACCGATATAGTGGAACTAGAACATTTGAGTGTGTCCACAGGAAATCGCGGTTATATTGAGAGCCTCAAAGTTAAAAAGATGGCATTAGCCGACCTGTTAGATACAAAAGTACAGGGCGCACTGGTCAGGTCCCGGTTTCAGAGCATCAGGGAGATGGATGCTCCCTCTAGCTACTTCTTCAGCCTGGAGGAAACGAATGGACAGAGGAAGGTAATCCACACACTGCTGTCTGACACGGGGGAAGAACTCATGGAGCCAAGCCAGATACGACACTGAACTGTGAGTTTTTATCAGTTTGTACACAAGTGAGTACAAAGAAAATAAGAAACTGGTGGAGAGGTTCTGTGAGGGACTACCTCAGGTCTCAAAGGGGACCAACTCACAGCTCGAGGGCCCCCTGGAGATGCAGGAGCTGCAGACTGCCCTGCAGAGCATGCAGGGGCGGCGGGCTCCTGGCATCGATGGCCTAACAGTAGAGTTTTTTAGAGCCTACTGGGACATCTTAGCACAGGATGTGTTCGATGTTTTTAAAGAGTGTCTGGCCTCTGGCTCCATGCCAGTGTCCTGCAGGAGAGCAGTCCTCACACTGCTGCCAAAAAAGGGGAACCTGCAGGAGATTAGGAACTGGCGCCCCGTGTCACTGCTCTGTGTGGATTACAAGATTCTGTCCAAAGTCTTGGCCTCCAGGCTGGGGAGGGCTATGGAGCAGGTCATCCACCGGGACCAGACCTACTGTGTGCCCGGCAGGTCTATGGTGGACAATGTTCACCTAATTCGGGATGTTTTGGATGTCTCCAGTTCTGTGGGTTTAGATACTGGTCTGATTTCTCTAGACCAGGAAAAGGCTTTTGACCGCGTTGAACACGGCTTTCTCTGGACAGTAATGGAGAGGTTTGGGTTCAGCGCTGGTTTCATAGCCAAGATCAAGGTGCTGTACAATGACGTTGAGAGTGTGCTGAAACTGAACGGTGGTCTGTGTGCTCCTTTCAGAGTGTGTAGAGGTGTCCGGCAGGGCTGTGCTCTGTCGGGGATGCTCTATGCACTCTCCTTGGAGCCCCTCCTCTGTAAAGTCCGCTCTAGGTTGGGGGGTCTGGTTTTACCTGGTTTTAATGAAGACTTGATTTTATCGGCTTATGCCGATGATCTCATTGTTTTTATTGGAGACCGGAGAGACGTGGATCTTTTAACCGACATTGTGAGGGATTTTAGTGTAGCATCGTCAGCGAGGGTTAACTGGAAGAAAAGTGACGCCCTCGCTGTCGGTGGGTGGCGTGGCGGTCTCCCGGCTCTCCCCCAAGACCTCATATGGAGTAGAGGCGGGTTAAAATATCTAGGAGTGTTCTTGGGGGATGAGAACACTGTAAACAAAAACTGGGAGACCGTCACAGAAAAGATCGTAGGAAAGATGGAAAAATGGAAATGGCTGCTCCCTCACATGTCTTTTAGAGGTAGAGTGCTGGTTTTAAACAACCTGGTTGCATCCCAACTGTGGCACAAACTGAATTGTGCAGACCCCCCCTCCGGCCTACTGGCTGATATCCAGAAAAAAATGGTGGATTTCTTTTGGGGGGGTATGCACTGGGTGCCACAGGGGGTGCTGTTTTTAACCAGAGAGGAGGGGGGACAGGGCCTCATCCATCTGGCCAGTCGGACTGCCACTTTTAGACTACAGTTTATACAAAAATACCTGGCAGGTCCGACAGATCTAGTGTGGAGAGGCGTGGCCAGCAGCATCCTGAGACGTGCCAATTACTTGGGGTTGGATGATCTGTTTTTAACCGATCCTACATTTTTAAATTTAAAAGGGTTGCCTCTGTTTTACCAAAGTGTTTTTAAATCATGGGCTCTTTTTACCAAGCACAGGTGCCTTCCAGCCGACTCTCTGCACTGGTTGTTGAGAGAGCCATTGATCTACGGGGCCAGACTGGATGTAGGCAGCGAAACGACACCAGGCCTGACGGCGGCGCTCATCCGGTCTGGCACCCTGACGTTGAGACAAGTGGTGGATGCAGTGGGGCCGGTGCTGAACGATGCTCAGGCCCTGGGCTCTCTGCTGGGGCTCCATTCCAATCGGCTGGCCCAGAGGATCCTGGAGCTCTGGACCCGGAAGCTGACGGGCGAGGAGTGGAGCCTCCTGGGGATGTACTGGGGAAAAACTAAGGAACCTGATCCCACCGACCCTTTCCCAGAGATAAACTTGAGCCCAGGGCTGGGAAAACTGACCGGCCCCCTGCTAAAAGTCATGGACGAGACAAAACTAACATTGCGGAAAGCCAACAAAAAGACTTTGTACATGAACTGCGTGAAAAGCATCCACAAGGTCGGGCTGAGCAACAGACCCTCCACCGTATGGTCAGCAAAAGTGGACGGGAACGCCCAGTGGAGGGTTCTGTATAAACCTCCCCTCAAAAAATGAGCTGGGGATCTTCAGTGGAGGATTTTACACGGTGCCATTGCCTGCAATGCTTTTATCTCTGTTTTAAACCCTGCTGTTTTTAATAACTGTCCTTTTTGTGGTTTTAGAGAGACTATTTTTCATGTTTTTATAGAGTGCAAGAGACTCACAGATCTCTTCTCTCTTTTAACCATGGTTTTTAGTCTTTTTAACATCGCTTTTGATAACAAGGTTTTTATCATGGGAGCTGGCTACAGGCAGAGAGAAAGAGAAAAGTGGCAGCTCCTAAATTTTTTAACAGGAGAGGCAAAGATGGCAATATGTTAGTAGGAAGAACAGGGTGGAAAACAGAGATGGGCAGAAGGACAAGGACGTGTTTTTAATAAACATAAGGGCAAGACTCTGGCTGGAGTTCAGATTTTATAAACATGTTGGGGATTTAGACGCTTTTAAAGATTGTTGGTGTCATGAAAATATTTTATGTTCTGTGGAAAATGAACTGCTCCTTGCACCATTTTTAATGAAATAATTGATTGAACGCATCTGCACTTTAAGTTGAACTGATTGTAAAAGTTAAAAAATGTAAATAAAGTGTTTTTGTAAAATCAAAAAATCTCTCGCTCTCGCTCTCTCTGAGAGAGAGAGATACATATACTTTCAATATATGTTGGCGTACCTTGCATAACTGCATGAACCCTTATGGCACAATACAATTCTGTACATTTTTGGTCATTCCCTTACTGTGATGACTTGCACTGAATGGGATTGGCCAGAGTTGCATAGTCCGGACAGTAGCTGCTGGTATCCGCCTCAAGCAGACTTCAAATGATCGTCAGTCATGGTGGAACGGTGTTTGGACTTAATGTTCTTCATGTGGGAAAAGGCTGACTCACATAAATGAGGAGAGCCGAATAATGCAGTCAAGAAGGTATCACATTTCCTCATGTTTGGGTACTTTTCCTCTGTGAGAAAACTGTCCATGAGCCCTGGACTTCAGCTGAATGTCAGCTTGCAGTGTCAACATCTCATCCTCCACTTCAGACGAGTTCAGGTGAAACAGCGTTGCAATTTGTGATCAGAGTGAATCAACCTCAATATCTTCCCGAAATGTGCAGCACATAAGTGTAGCAACTGGCTCGAATGAAGCAACGTCTCGAAAGCGTTTGTCAAACTCTGACACACTTGTCAGTCTGCTCTGCGTAGCGCGCACTGTCAAGTTACGCACACGCCTTCCGTTGAGTCTCCAGTTCTGACGCAAGGTTTTGGAAGTTTCCCAAATCATGGCGCTACAGCTTTAGCTTCTTCAGTAGAAATGAATTGGAAGGCTAACTAATTAGCTCACCGGAGTTTTGCAGTAGCTCGCGCAGTTGACCGCGCATAAGTGGTGACCCGTGTGTTAGAAAATCAAGTGGCAAATGCCATGCGGACATCAAATTTTTTTTGAATGGCATGCGATCTACCCGCACTACCTCGACGTATTGGGCACCCCACCCCTGCCCTAGTTGGTAGTTTTTCGTTAGTTTGGTTGCGTGTTCGTTTCCAGTATCCCAGTCAGTGTTTCACTGTTCGGGGAGGAAGTGTTTAGTCCACCTTTTCGGCGTGTTTTCCTCCTTTTACAATTGTTTGTTTAAGGAGCGCCTTTTTTTTCACAACAGGCCTGGCCTGGCTTACAGACGACCCATACGGACATCCCCACGATGAATGGACAACACGAGAGGACAAGGACCGGCTTATCGACAACCCGAAGGGATATCCCCCGATGAACGGACAGATAGATACGACCCGGACCGGCCTGATGACTACCCACATGGAGATTCCCACAGGGAGAACTGACGGCGATGTGACCCGGCCTGGCCCAGCGATAACTCACACAAATGTACCTGAGCTGAACGATGTGGAGAGAGCAGCTAATAGAGCTGCGGAAAAACTGAGAGGTGCATACCTTGAAGCAGCTCACTGTACATGTGGAACTGGAGGGTGGAGAGAGCATGAGTGCAATGTGGCTGATAACGCACGTGCAGAAGCTGTGCGGGACGCTGATGGCGTGCCGGGTCATTTCACCCAGGAAATTCGAACTGACAATTGCAGACATGAAGGGCAAGGAAAGACTGATGGAGGGGTTTAAGGCTGGGGAGACCCGGGTCCACGCGAAAGAGATAGCAAACAATTAACTAATTGTCTCTTTTTAAAACTTGCCCTTCTACATATCCGACGAGAGCATTCTGGCAAAGCTGGCTAGTTGGGGAGTGACGGCGATCTCCCCGATCAGGTGGAGGATGTGGCCTGGCTCAAAGGTGACTGGCGGGACTCTCTTTATGAGAGTCAGATTCACAGACCGTGTGCAGTCCCTGCCGTACTCCACCAAATTCGGCACAGTCGTGGGTTTCGAATACTTTCGAGTTCTCCACGACGGACAGGCGAAAATCTGCAGGGGCTGCATGCAGCCGGGTCACATCTTGAGAGAATGCCACAGTTCACGTGCCACAGTTGTGGCAAACAGGGTCAGAGACGGCGGCAGCCGGAGGTCGTTGCAGCGCGGAGGCGGCGGCCGGGACTGGAGGTCGCTGCGGTTCGGAGACGGCGGCGGCCGGGACTGGAGGTCGCTGCGGTTCGGAGACGGCGGCGGCCGGGGATAGCTGCTGCTCCGAGGTGGCGGCGGCCGGGTCCGGGGATAGCTGCTGCTCCGAGGCAATAGCTGGATCGCCGACCGGACACAGGGAGCTGGAGTCGGCTGCGACCCAGCGGGAGAGGGAGTCTGGCCCTTCCTCTGCTACAGATGGATTATTCGGGGTTTCAGCCCTTTTTTAATTTTATTTTTTTAGCTCTGTTCCCCCTTTCCCTCCTGGCTTATTTACCAGCTTTTCTCTCTCCTTTTTCCCGGGGCTTGGACCCAGTGTTTTATTTTGCTCGCCCAAACCTCTGTGGCCAGTTCTTCTTCGCTCTCCTCCGCCATTTTGCTCTCCCCACTCCCATCACCCTCCTCTCCTTCCATTTATTTTTCAAAATAATCATTATTTGTACCTTCTCCTTCATTTTCACTTTTAGTACACAAGCATTTGTCACAATCAGGCTTTGCCTTGTGTTTCTGTGGCTCCTGACTCCCTTCACCTGTCCCTAATCAGTTCATTCAGTGCACCTGCCAGTCACACTCACCTCATCAGCTCATGACTCTCACCTGCTCACTCTGCCTCCTTCACTATTTAAACCCCTGCCTGACACACTGCCAGATCATTGTTTGTTTCCTACCTACCCGCCTGTTTTGCTCGTCCTGTTCCCGGTTTCCCAGTCTGCCTGTTCTGCCTTGTCCTGCCGGATTTCCCCCCTCATCTCTTGTCTTGCCCTTGGACCTGACTGTCTGCACTTGAGTCCTCATGTCCCGTGACAGAATGATCTGGCCCAGAATGGACTCAGCAGACCACGGTATGGAGTGCCGAACAAAGCAACAAAAAATAAATCCCTCTTCACTATGCATATTACTCATTCACTGAATGTGAACTGGCTCCGGAATTAAAGTAAAATACACTCGATCCTAAAATCATATAAAAACAGAAATAATGTCTACAAGATGGGATGTAAGTGGTGGGGTATAAATAACGGGACCAGTTCCTCGTGTGGAGTTGCGGTGTTTATGAAAGGAAATACCTTTAACAATGTAAAGGTAATATACAAAGATGACGGAATAATAATAGTTGTGAGAGTCAAGGCAGAGAATACAGATTAATTAACATGTATATCCACCGAATAACGAATGTAAAAGGAGAGTTCTTTAAGAAGTTATGTAAATACAATTATTATGAGCGACTTTCATGTCACTCATAATAATTGTAATGACCCTTTTTAAAAATGATGCAAGCAGAGAAATAATAAAGAAGGTAATGTTATAGATACAAAACGCCGAAACAATATGAGGTGACGATGCAAAAAGAGCGCCTCATGGATGGAGTAAAGATTAAACAGTCCAGGATTTTGGCCAGAGAGATACAAAATGCTGAATTTTCACTCAAAAAAACAATTCAAGCTCTTCTTAGATGTAACGCATTTCAATTTTGTTTGCTTTGTTTAAATATATCTATTTAAACGATAAACATATGTATATATTTAATAGCAGTAACACAAAATGTTTTCATCGTTTCACTTATGAGATTTATTTAGGTTAGATGGTGGGTGTGTCAACGCAAAATAAATGTTTCATTAGAGACTACCCTTTGCGTATGTGCCAGATGTCGCGCTCTTAGATGTAATTTTAGCTGACTGCAACAGGCTGCATCAAGATTGACCAACTCAGGCGAAAGTCCATTCTTTGGTGAGTAACAATTTCTTTTGGTGTACTCTACCCCTGTCAAATAACGCTTGCATTCTGTAATATTGACCACAAATTGTGAAACTGCCTTGATAACGTTAAGCCAGGCGAATTCTGCTGTAGTTTTAATGAAGTACAAATTGGCACTGCGCAAGCTAGGAACTCCACCGTGGTTAGTATTACGACCTTACATTCAACACACATAAAAACAGGAAACGCAAGCAAAATTAATTTAATGACTTTAAAGCCAATGTCGTCAGTACAAACAGTCAGACAGTTCTGCAGTTGGGCCAACAGAAACGCTAAGTCGTGGTGATGCTGCGGGGATACACATGCCAAATTAGATTGGAGAGAAAATTGCTTGCATTTTATTGAAGTTGGAAAATATTGTTCACGTTCCAAAGGCAATTATTGATGAGGTCCTTTCTGTACTTCACTACATATTCAGTACAGAAGCTTTGCCTGTCAAAAAAGATATTGTTGCTGCTGTATTCCAAAGTCATAAACTGCAAGTGGAAGATTCAGTAGGTGAAGAGCTTTCCACTGTTCAATGCAAATCGAATTTGTTGGGAATAGCTATTGCAACGGATGGCCCTCTTGCTACTGCATATAAAAACGTACACAGTACTATACTTCCCATTTTGATGTTTTAGAGCCGGTTGAGTACATTCAAGATGCCCAGAGGAATAGGACATATCAATACATCCCTCTATTACAATCTTTGCAACATTTGCTCTCTCATAAAGGTGTCATTGAACATCTTAAAACTCCAACAATACAAGACCAGCTATTGTCTTGTCCCCAAGAGTACAGAATGAATGAATGAATGAATTTTATTTATATAGCGCTTTTCACAGACAGTACTATCACAAAGTGCTTAACAGAGCAGACATTTAAAAGCATAAAAAACACAATGTGACCCTAGGGTCAATAAATTATCTACACAGAGTGAATAAAAAATGTTAAAGAATAAAATAAAAATAAAATAAAAATGTAAAACAAATTTTAAGAGCAGGTCTAGGACATGGGTTTACTTTTACACAAACGCCAGCCTAAACAGGTGGGTTTTTAGCTGGCTTTTAAAAGTATCCACAGTATCTGCGAGGCGTAGAGTTGCAGGCAGAGCATTCCAGAGCCTCGGGGCCACTGCCTCAAAGGCTCGGTCACCACGGCTCTTAAATCGTGTGCGTGGGACTGACAGAAGACCTAGAGCATTTGACCTGAGAGTGCGGGCGGGTGAATAGGGGCGAAGTAGATCAGCTACATAAGCTGGAGCCTGACCGTGAAGTGCTCTGTAAGTGATGGTGAGAATTTTGAAGTGTATCCGAGATGCTACAGGAAGCCAGTGGAGAGATCAGAGTACGGGGGTGATGTGAGACCGTCGGTTTGTCCTGGTGAGTAATCTGGCGGCAGCATTTTGGATGACCTGCAGACGGTTAAGAGCAGATACACTGAGTGATGTGAAAAGTGAGTTGCAGTAGTCAATGCGAGAGGAGATAAATGTGTGTATGATCATTTCTAATTCAGGCGTTGATAATACAGATCTCAGTTTACTGATATTTCTTAGATGGAAGAAACATGACCTGGACAGCTGCTTAACATGAGGGTCAAATGACATGGAGCGATCAAAGAAAATCCCAAGATTGCGCAGGTTGCAATGGGCAGCAGAGGAGAGTGGACTAATAATCTGCCTGATCATGGGGACAAACTCCTCTGGAGCAATAACTAGGACCTCCGTCTTAGAGTCGTTGAGTTGCAGGCAGTTTTCTGCCGTCCAGTCTCTGATGGCATTGACACAGTCCAGGAGCCGAGTTAATGTGAATGCCTCGCTGGGTTTGAATGACAGATGAAGTTGGATGTCGTCTGCATATAAGTGATAGGACACATTATAGCTTTTTATGATCGGTCCCAAAGGTAACAGATAAAGGGAAAATAACAAAGGCCCCAGAACCGAGCCCTGCGGTACACCACAAGACAGTGGAGAGGTAACAGACACAAAATCACCCACAGAGACATTGAAACTTCTGTCACTGAGGTAAGATGTAAACCAGTCTAACGCTATGCCAGTTATGCCCACCCAATCACGTAGCCTCTTAATCAGGATGTCATGGTCTACAGTGTCAAATGCAGAACTGAGATCCAGAAGAACTAACACAGAGCAGTCACCTGCATCAGCACACACGAGAATGTCATTTGAAACCCTCAGGAGAGCGGTTTCAGTAGAGTGTTGCTTACGAAACCCAGACTGGAACTTGTCGTACATATTGTGCCTCTCCAGTGCAGCAGTAAGTTGTTTGGCCACCACTTTCTCTAACATTTTGGACAGGAAAGGCAGTTTTGATATGGGCCTGTAGTTCATGGGCAAAGCTGGATCTAAGTTAGGTTTCTTTAATATGGGCTGGATAGTGGCATGTTTGAAATAGGAAGGGACAATTCCTGTAGACAATGAGGAATTGACAATGCATGTTACTGCAGGGCCAATAGTTAGCAGAACGTTCTTAAATAGAGAGGATGGAATTATATCCAGAGGGCCAGATGATGGCTTTGTTTTGTTAATTAAGTCCATCAGGTCTTGAAGGCTGATAGGCTGGAAAGAGCCCATAACAGCAGGAGATTGCGAGGAGCTACAAGTAGCCGAACAGATCCCAGGCTGAATGCCAGACCTAATACCTGTTACCTTATCATTAAAATAGATCAGGAATTTGTTGCAATCGTCAACAGAATAGCATGGTACAGTGGAGACAGGTGGTGAAACAATTCCTCTAATTGTGTCAAACAGAATCTTGGGATTTTTCTTTGAAGAAGAGATTAGGTTGGCAAAATAAGCAGTTCTAGCTTCCTTTACTGTATTAAAAGAAACTCTTAGGTCTTTGAGATATAAACGATGCACTTCTAGCCCAGTAGCTTTCCAGAGCCGCTCTGCCCTGCGACACTTCTGTCTCACGCTGCACACAGCTTCTGTCATCCACGGAGTAGTGTTATAGGCAGCCCTGGTCCTTTCCTTAAGAGGTGCCACTTTATCCAGCAAAGTGGTGCAATGTTCATTAAATGACTGTATCAAGTGTTCAACATCATTGAGATTTGTGTAAAAGTCACAGCAGAAGTGCATAGAGAACTGATCAGCTGTACTCTGAGTAATAATGCGTGAGTGGAATGTTTGTTTCAGACACAAGGGGTCAGCATTGACAGAAAGATCAAAGAAAATACATTTATGGTCACTGATCAATAGGTCCTCACAACGGGTATTATCAATATCAAGACCCAGAGAAAACACAAGGTCCAAGGTGTGACCACTGTTAAGGTAGAAATTTTTACCTCATAACAAAGAGAAGGCCGGAGCCATGTGGCCGGCTTGTGCCGTCGACACGCTGCAATAATAACGCTACCAAAACTGGTTTACAATTATAAGGAATTTAATTCCACTGATGTAAGTACATTTACAGTTACACATTGGAGTATATACTCCTATGACATATTAAATCAATAAAACCCCATTTGCAAAAACCTCGCTCGGCTCCTCCGGTTAACACGTCTGTCGTCCGGGGGCCATGGCACAGAGAGAGAGCGAGGAAAAAAGACTTTGAATTAAACCTCCCACCCCTGTTCGACACACCTCCCCTTCCGTCTATCTCAATTGCTATTGGCTACCTTCCAGGAGTGTATTCTGCAACTTGGCAGAAGCTTCATGCTTCTGCATGTTTATGTTTATGTTTATCTTAATTATGCATTCTCAAAACCCTTATGATTATGACTAACTATGAATTATTAATTATGAATTATTAAACACTTTTATTATATCTACTAACTACAGTTTTTTACTCAAATGTCTTACAATTCCCCCCTAACTCACAGTTCACTGTGAGTTAGCTACTCAAATGTAGTTAGTTATTCAAATGTAGTTGGTTATTCAAATGTAGTTATTTACTCAATGACCCTGGAGACCTCCCCCCTACTCAATCCAGGGAGAGGCTTCCTATCTATCTAAACAGAGGCAAACAATTCATGCACACAGATATCATTTCAAGTATTTCTGTTCAGTTCGTTTCAAGATAGAGTGCGTTGAAAATCGCTGCCTTCCATGTCTTGGGGCTGGCAGGATCAGGATACAGCCTGTAGGCTAGAGAACACATACTGAGAAGCCTTGACTGTTCATTTACACTTGACAAAATTGCATTTCTTAATCTTTACACCTTAAAATCCCTTTATAACCCAATTAAACAAAAAAATTTAATCTCCAAATACTCATCCAAAACAATCCGTCTATTTTCCAAACTTCCAACATCTCACTGGATGTTTTAGAAGTCCATCTGGGCCTTTATCAGGTCCTTCAGGATCTCCGAGAGGATGGTCAGGAACCGCTCGTGAAGTCCCTCTGGTGGCCTCATCTAGACTGTGGCCATCAGAAGCTCCAATTCGTCCTCATCCTCGTCACATAACTGGTTGCCTGGACTGGTGTCTGGGTCATCGGTGAAGCAATAAACCCCTGTAGAGGTCCACGGATGCAAGGGAACCCCCATCCACAGACAACTAGGCGGTCTATGATGACAGCACACAGAATAATTACGATTGCCAAAAATGTATGTTTTCACTGGCCAAGCATACTTCCCAACCAGTCGGTGAATGGATTTGTGACACCAGAGTTGTCTGCTAGCTCTTGGCTGAGTGCTGTCAGTCCCTCCAGAGCCCTGGTCACCGATCCATCAGGAGCTGTGTTATTTGGAATGAAAGTACAGCACGCAGACCCAAACATCTGGCACACGCCACTTTTCTCTGCTAAATCATATCTAATGCCATTCTGTTCTGCAAGGTCATAAAACTAGTCTTCGCCAGCTGTGCATGCAGTCCTGATATGGCGTCACTGGTGAAGTTTACTAAACGCTGTTGGTTATAGTAAATGTAGTTGATCCAATCGACATTTTTATTAGTCATCACCCTCTGAGAGAAAACAGATTCTAAATCTGCTGCTATTTGATTTCTGGCTTGAAAGTCATTAGACACCCCCCTTGGCAGTCTTATGACATCTTATGTACACTTGGTCATCAAAGGCTCCCTTCGGGCCACCGGCATCTCTTTTGGATCTTCTGTTAGCATGTGGGCGTGGAGAGATGAGTTCTTTATGTGTGGCAGGCCCACACTCGTCAGTTATGATGCACAAGGTTTTGGACATCCACCCGTAGGTGTGTTCATACTTGGGACAGGAAACTACTTCACAGAAGTCGAACTGGACCGTTGATGTTGTACCTTCTTTGAACATAAGAGTGAGAGTTACATTTTCATAGGTGAGTGTCGTCAGAGAAGCCTCTCTACGTGGTCTGAGATCGGTTTGATTAGCTACTGAGGCTAAATGTCGAATCCTGATGTAGTCATGCATGTGATCTGGTTCCTGTCTGTGGTTAATTCCACATACTAAGAGGTAAACTACTGAACTCAGGAATAAAATAATTACAGACTTCCATAACCCACTGACCTAGAGTCTCCTACTGGACGCCCTCGCTTAAACTGTGGGGAAAACGTCATCTTCAGTACTGTCTAACCCTCTTTTGAGGTGTCTTTGGCTTCAAATTTTCCTGTCTGATGTTCAATCCTGTCTCTGCGAGTGTCTCACTCGTTACCTTCGCTGCTGCACAGTGAGTGAGGTGGTGCCAAGTAGCTCCCATTTTACCTTTTCTGCATGTGAGGTTGCCAATACTACCTCCCATGGACCTGTCCACCTTGGTTCACTCCACCTGCGCTCGTGGACTTTTATCCACACCAGACTGCCTGGTGACACGTCAGCCTGCTTCCTTTCGTCAGCTGCTGCTTCTGCATTTGTCACCTGAGAAAACAACACTCGGCTCATGTTAGTTAGAGCTCCCGTATATTTCTCAATTTCTAGAGTTAGCAAGTCTAGTTGTGGTTTATCATGACGTTATTAAATCTCAAAAATTGTGAGTAGCACCTTTACTGAAAACTATTCTAAATGTGGATCTACAAAAATGTTTGACACCTTACCATATCTCCCCTTCACCTCGATATCTCTGCTGTAAGGGATCACATGGCAATCATCTATGTATCTTGGCTATACACTGAACCTCCCCATGGTCCTGGTGACAGCATGGGCATCTGTTGATGTCTCACGGGAGGAGGTCCAGCTGGACCTGGTCGTAGGTGCTGCTGATGTTGTGGTGGGAACGGAGCATGTTGTGGTGCTGCACTGATCGGTCCTCCTGCTCTTTTATGAGGGCAATCTCTCACCCAATGACCTTCTCTCCCACATACGTAGCACACTCCTTTACATACAAGACCCCCATGCCCCCCTTTATCGTTACCTCTCCCTCTGTTGGATGCACCACTTCTGCATCGTGGTGGGGGCTGATTGTACACCACCGTGGGGGCTGGTACTGCTGGATTTTGTTGCTGCTGGGCTTCTGCTGCTATCATCTGTTTCTTGGCCTGAACTTTTCTATTTAATTCTCTGTCGACCTCTGCTACTTGCAGTTTCAGCAGTCGCCGCTGCATTCTCTTTATATCCTCGTCTTCTTTACTTTCTGCTCGTCTTTCCTCTATCTGCTGTTGCAAATCTTTTCTGATGCATTCTACTTCTGTTACTTCACATTTTAGTCTTCTTACCAGTGCTCCTACTTCCTTACTCTGCTTCTTTAATGTAAACATTATGCAGCCTAGGAGTATTCAAATGTGTGTATTACATGTGCATGCTTGTCATCACATGAATCAAAATCAACTCACCCTCTGTGTTGTATGGCGTGTGGCCGTTGACTCCAAAACTGGGATCCACTGCTTCACTTCCCAGATCTGGACCCACTCAACCACGCACCTTGACTAAAACAATCACAAAACTGCCAAAAGTTCAGCAGTAAATGTTAGCATACGTCTGTAGTGTAAGAGAGGTCAACGATCTCTCAAATATGTTGCGCCGTCCGTGTCAAAATTGATTCTTAGGAACGATGTAAAATAGTAAATGTACCAAAATTAGTCAATACTGGATATGTGAAGGAATCTCGAATCCAAAATTGAAGCTAGAATTCCGAAATCAAACTCAACATCTAAATCAGAATCACAATCACAATCCAGTTCCAAATCAGAATTCGAAAGGTTTAAAATTGGAAGTAAAATGAAATTAAAAAACAATGAATAATTAATCAATTAAATATTAAATTCAACTTTAAAATCAATAACTGTGTTCAAAGATATTCAATCAGAAATACCAATGCAAGTCAAACTGTTGAACTGCACTTACACTCTGGTCTGCACAATAATGAGTCACAATTAAGTTCAAGAATTGAAGAACACCTGAAACCATTAATCTTTGTTAAAATGCTGAATTAAAACCAAAGTCAACGACTAAAGTTATAATGCTTAATTAAAACTAAGGTCAGGATATAAGCTCACAGCTCTTAGACAATGAATCTCTGAAAAATTTACAGATTCTAAACACTTATTTACGGTTATCTGCAGTTCCTCCTTCTTCTGTTTAATTGTTTTTAAATCTCCTTTTCTTTTGCCTTATGTTTTGATGCTTTTAATGGTTTTATGTGAAGCACTTTGAATTACCTTGTTGTTGAAATGTGCTATACAGATAAACTTGCCTTGCATTGCCTTCTGCGCCGAACCGGAAGTTGTCCTGCGCCGAACCGGAAGTTGTCCTGAAACTGGCTTTTTTGTAACGGATATGCTAACCGCAATGCTAACGACAAAAACGGAGCTTCTAATAAAGCATACGCACACACAAGTATCACCAAAATCCCACACTTTAATTCCACTGGTACGCCCTCTGTCTCCTCTCACACTCTACTGGTTATTTTATTTTATAAGCACTTATTTTACATACAGAGTACCGCAACACCGGAGCTACACGTAGCTAGCGTTAGCTCCCCACAGCGCGGTTACAGGTCATGCAATGTTATTCATTTTAAACGTATTTCCACGCTGCTAAAACACAGACTAGTCACACGTATTATTGGACTTATTGTCCGGTTTTATTATACCTTAAACCTCCGGTTAACAGGCTATTAGCTCCTCCAGACCCGAGTTCACTGTTACGTATATGAAACGCGAGTTATTCACTGCCAACGCCACAACCACTCACCCAGTCCGCCTAGCACCACCAAAGCCTATTATGCTACGTCTTCTGAATCATCCACACGACCCCTCTATTTTATCCATTCACAGCCAAACAAACGAGAGTGTCTTTCCTGAAGCCGCAGCCCCAGAAGCTAACTCCCGCTAGCCTAGCTCTCTAAGCAGCGTATATTTCAAGACCTGAAACTCGTGGGCTAAACCCGCAAAGACTTGCACCCCTGAGCCGGAATGCCACGAAATCTCAGTCCGCCAAGTCACATACCTGCTATTGAGCTAGTTATCAGCACAAACCCAACCATGCACCCCAGAGCCAGAGGATCTCAGAGCGGTGCAAAGCTAGTCCGCTTTAGCCGAACAACTACTTGATACCAATGTGATGATTTAATTACACAGCGCTGTCTGCCTTTAATTGATTCTTAGGATCCTTATACTCTTGACTAATCCCTTAAGTTCATCATACTTCAGACAGTAAATCGTACTTACCTCAGTGGAACGTGGCCTCCTCCTTGGAACGTACCCACCGGCAACGGAGCGTTAGCCGTTAGCAGCGCTTAGCCAAGCAGACATTCCCCTAAGATCCTAGAAACTAACTCACAGATTTCATGAAACGGCTCTGCCTACCGATATTGTGGGCCCAGGATGTCTGCTTGACCAACGCCGCCTTCAGCACACACAGCGAGGCCGGTAAGAATGTCCCTCGTGGTCTGCCAAATTTGTTAAGGTAGAAATTTTTACCTCATAACAAAGAGAAGGCCGGAGCCATGTGGCCGGCTTGTGCCGTCGACACGCTGCAATAATAACGCTACCAAAACTGGTTTACAATTATAAGGAATTTAATTCCACTGATGTAAGTACATTTACAGTTACACATTGGAGTATATACTCCTATGACATATTAAATCAATAAAACCCCATTTGCAAAAACCTCGCTCGGCTCCTCCGGTTAACACGTCTGTCGTCCGGGGGCCATGGCACAGAGAGAGAGCGAGGAAAAAAGACTTTGAATTAAACCTCCCACCCCTGTTCGACACACCTCCCCTTCCGTCTATCTCAATTGCTATTGGCTACCTTCCAGGAGTGTATTCTGCAACTTGGCAGAAGCTTCATGCTTCTGCATGTTTATGTTTATGTTTATCTTAATTATGCATTCTCAAAACCCTTATGATTATGACTAACTATGAATTATTAATTATGAATTATTAAACACTTTTATTATATCTACTAACTACAGTTTTTTACTCAAATTTCTTACACCACCCCTGTGAGTGGCGCCAGAAACATGTTGCGTGAAATTAAAAGATTCAGTAATGTTGAGAAACTCAGTAGCTATACAGTCTGTGGTATCATTGACATGCAGATTAAAATCACCAACCAGAAGCACTTTGTCTAGCTTGATAATAGAGGTCAGAAAGTCTGTGAATTCTGATAAAAACTGACCTGCAGGACCTGGAGGTCGGTAAATTAAAAAACAGTAAAACGGCTTTTGCCGGCCCACTTTAGTCAGCTGTAGTTCAAAAGTAGCATAGGATTCTGTGCTCCCCAAGTGGCAGGAAAACTGATTCTTCCAGACCACGGCGAGGCCTCCACCGCGGCCTGTCAGACGCGGTGTCCCAACATAAGAACAGTCCACAGGGCAGAGTTCATTGAAATGGATGCATTCCATATTCCGTTGCCAGGTCTCGGTCAGAAATAAAAAAGCCAAATTATGACTTGTGAACAAGTCATTTAAAATGTGAGCCTTGTTTGTTACAGAGCGTGCATTAATCAGACACATTTTGATGGGGGAAGACACTGTGTCGTCATCAGCACAGGAAGCTTTGGGGGTATGTGCAACATGACGGATCACTCGTGCAGCACCTCGAAACCGACCATAACTAGGGCGTGAGCGCGAGTCTGTGATTCTCACGGGAATGCTCATGGGTCGTGGAGTGGAAGTTACGTTAGAGGCTGGAGATCCTCCATGCCGCCAGGGGGAGCTGGTGTTGCTTGTAGGGGATGAATGCGGCTGATGAATGATCGTAGAGGAAGAGTGACAGCAAACAGGGGATCCAGGTGTTAACAGTCAATCATGTGAATGGGAGTGAACAGCATACTGTAAATTAGCCGCTAGCAGGCGGCTACCCAGCTTGTTAAAATGAATACCATCCTTCTTAAAAGCGGAAGAGCGGCCCCAAAACAGATTAAAATTGTCAATGAAGCTCACGTTGTTGGTCCTGCAGGCGGCCTGGAGCCAGGTGTGGAGGCTGAGGACTCTGCTGAACCGCTGTGATCCACGGCCGAGTGTTGGACTTGGACCACTGATAAAAACAGACAGTCCACAGCTGTTTAAAAAGCTTAAAAGATTTGTAAAATCCATCTTGGTCAACTCGGACTGGTGGAGGGCTGTATCGTTGATTCCCACATGAACGATAATTCGCCGAATGGAAGACGGGAGGGTGCGCATCAGGCCAGGCAGTGTCAGCAGGATGTCTGGAGCCGTTGCTCCGGGGAAACAGTGTGTCTCCGCGTTGAAGAAACGGGTGTTCCTGATTATTGAGTCCCCGACTATCAGCGTCGTCGGGGCGAAGAGGGGACGAGGCGGCAACACTGCGCGTGCAATACGCGTGGATGGAGGCGAGGATTCAACCAGTGGTGGCGGAGCAGACAAGCAAGGACTGAGAGAACGGGCGACCGAAGCTCGCCGCGGTGCTGGTGTAAAGCACGGTATGGAGCGGCTTGTCCTGGGGCGAGAGGAGGGCTCAGGAATGACTGGCGTAGGGATGTCGGTGGACCCGGGGCTGTGGGTCCCCCGAGGCGGCAGCTGGGATGATGTAGGAAGCTGGGAGTCCGTAGTCAGAGGAGGGAACTCGTGCAGGGCAAGGGCGTCAAATCCATTCTTCAGCTGGACATCGAAGCCATGGGGTGTAGGGGATGTGCGTCTCCCTCTCCGGCTGCCGCGAGCACAGACCAGGGACCAGGGCTCGTGATGTGATGGAGTAGAGCTGACCAGGGCTTTGGGCTTAGCGCCGAGCCGTAGCCAGGAGGCCTCAGGAGCTGCGACCGGAGGAGGGGCCGCGGCAGCAGGACTGGAAGCGATGGACTCATGCACGCGGTCGCTGGCTGTGTCAGTCTGTGATGGACCGAAAATGATGGTGTCCATGAGGCTCTCGGCATACTGGATCCTGTAGAGCGTGGATATTCTTCCCTCCAACTCTGTGATTTTATCCACCAGGCGGGCGCAGCTGACACAGTCGGATGGAGGGGTGAGTGAAGCCATAGCAGATCAATGCAAAAACAGTTCTAGTTATAAAAAAGTTATAAAAAACTTCTAGTACGTGTTGGCTGACATCGTACTATTAGTAGATCAATTAAAACTAGAAAAAAGAGGGTGAAACAGACACTACGCACAAGTGAGCTGGATCAGGTGACAGGCAAATTGGAGGGAAAACAGCAGCACAGCGTCAGCAACTCGTCACTTCCTTGAACCATAAGAACCATAAGAGACGGGGAGTACTATAAACAAAACACTTCACTGTCAAGTGAAGGTTTGAGAATAGCAGTTAATCTTTATGTAAATGATTTTGAGATTTGTAACCCTCTTGGGACATCTCGGAAGAAGCACAAACTCTGGTGTCTACTGGTTTTTGGGCAATTTGCCACCAGGTTCCCATTCAACACTAAGCTCAATCTACTTAGCTGTTCTATCCAAATATGATGATATCAAGGCCTATGGCTATGAGAAAGTGTTGGAGCCTCTCTTGCAAGACTTGAGTATATTAGAAGAACACGGTGTCTTTATTTCTTAACTTGGTCAGTTTGTTAAAGGTTCTGTCCAGTGTGTAATAGCTGACAATCTTGGAGCCCATGGGATAGGTGGATTTGTTGAGTGTTTCTGGTGGGTCAATATGCAGGTTTTGTACTAGAGATAAATCGGAATTTCAGACGAAGGATGTCAAATCAGGTGCTTTCCAACTTAGAACAAGAGACATCCATGATCTTCAAGTCCAGTCGGCTCAAGAGAATGCAACCATTTTGCTGTGGTGTAAAAAAAAAAAAAGTGTTTTAACAGACACTTCATATTTTCATGTTCGCACTGGTTATCCTCCTGACATTGTGCACGCTCTTTCAGGGTGTTCCAGTTGAACTTGCACGCTGTATTAGTCTATTGATCTCCAAAGAATTCTTCACTCTTGATGACCTTAACACATTGATCCAGACATTTCCATACAAATGGGGGGACAAAACCAATCGCCCTCATGCCATACCACGTTCTTTCACATCTCGCACCACTATTGGTGGCAATGCATATGAAAATTCGACATTGCTAAGATTGCTTCCCTTTGTGATTGCGCAAATTTTGCCAGAAGAGGAGCCAGCATGGCAGGTGATTCTAGATCGTAAGGACATAGTTGAGTTGGTTGTGACCCCTGTTCACAGAGAAGAGACCATTGTGTGTCTGGAGGCCAAGATCTATGATCACAGGCAGCGCTATCGAGAACTCTTCCCACAAATTAAGCTCCTACCAAAACATCACTATTTAGAGCATTATCCGGAAATGATTCGTTGCTTCGGACCTCTAATTGCACTTTAGACGATGAGATTTGAGGCTAAACATAGCTTCTTCAAGCAGGTTGCACGGCATACTAATTGCTTTAAGAATATACCACGACCAGTTCATGCTTGCCTACCACACGCATTCCTCCAGTCTCAAGAAATCATCCTTGGAGCTCAGAAATGTCTCAATCATGCCTGTTGACGTCCTTAAATGAGGGAGTAGTGTCTACACTGAAGCAGAGATACCCAGATGTGACTGAGGTTCATATGGCAAAAAATGTGTCTTGCAGTAGTATGTTACAGTGAGGGGATGCTTGTTGTGCTCTGAAGATGAACTGCCTAAATTTCATAAGATCGTGCATTCTTAAGGAAAAGTTAGGTTTTCTCGTAAAATATGTATGTTCATGGTCTAGGGAGCATTATGGTGGATTTGAGCCGTCTGCCTCAGCCACTGGAGAGATTGCCCTAATTCAGCTTGGTGACTTGGTGGACCCATACCCCCTTGTGGAGGACATGGTTGGGGATTTGAGGATGGTAATGTTGAAAAGATTCATCATCATTAAAGGTTAGTGTCATCATTAGGCCAAATAGTCTGACAACTCCTCAAAAATTATATTTATTATCGTCTCAAATAAAACTAATATATTGGTTTCTTGTTTCTCCTGTAGATTAAAGGCAGGTCCGCTCTACTGCGGATCGTCTTTGGTGATGAGTCTGACTCAAGACAATTATCCTTGGATTCTGGAATTCCAGCAACAGTGGAAGAGCTGCATATGATAATAAAGACACTTTCAATTGAAAGAGGACTTCAGTTTGCAATACATGGATGCTGACTTTAACGAGTTCACGCTGCACACATCCACGCCATGTTCATCCCCAGATACTCAGCCCTCACTATTGTTCTCATGGTGTTGTGAAGTGGAGCTTCTATTGACGACCAAGACACGTCTGGTTTGAACGGAACACGTTTACTTCTCAAACTACAGTATTACAACCGTTACAGTAAACAGAGCGCACTCTTGCACCCGACATACAGGGTTTTTTCTTATCATCATCATTGTTTGCATCAATAACACATACCATGCGACTTCTCGCTCCTTCACAATAAAAGCACTTCATGTTTCATGCTCTTCACAATAAAAGTAAACATGCAACTCAAACAATTTACAACACATGACCCAAAGTCTTTGTGGTCCCTAAATTCACCTACGAGGCTGAATTTGAGCTACAACAAAGGAATACAGAGTTTGAGACAAATGGAACATACTTCAGCCCTGCCCCAAAGCTGAAAGGAGTCATCCTTGGTGGCCGAGCCCAAGAAATGATGAAATACACAAAATACCCAAAAGACTATCAATGTGATGAAGTAGCAGCAGCTTTGACGAGGGCCCATCCTTGTTTGGGCCAGCTGGGAACCACGACGGGATTTTGGGGATGGAAACAGTCACTTAAGTATAAAATGCAAAACTAATCGAACAAAGCTTGGGCGGCTTGGACACCCTGAAATCCGTGTGAACTCCTTGAAGCACAAACAAAGCTGCAGCAAACATCAAGAAACCTAGAAAGGCTAAAGTTAACTACCTTCTGCTACACCCAAAAGGCGAAACCACAGAAAGCTTGGAGAACGAGAGAATTGCTTTGTCAGAACTGAAAAAGCGGGAGAATGATGTGATGATGTGAGGTGATAAAAGTCTAAATGGAAAACCTTCTCTCACAGGTGACTAGAGATAATAGAGCAGAGGCCCATGATAGAAGAATTCAAAGGCCAAGGACTTTGCTCCTGCGTAAGTAACTAATATTTAATGAAAACAACTTTAAGTCACCCGAGGTCTTAGGTAGTGTTCAAAGATACAAATTAGCATGTTTCCCAAATGTCCTTTTAACGGGGCTACATTCAAAATTGAGAGCATATCTATAGCCTCTACACAGCTCTCAACCATGTTATCTGCTGTAAGCGCTCTATGAGAGCAGTATGCTAACCAGTGGGACAAGCTCACATGCACTAAAAAGGCACACAGCCCGGCGATGTAAACAAAGCACTGATGCACACACGGGAACATCAACTTCATTCTCTGCTCAGGTAGATATTACTCTACTATCTTTACATAGATAATAGTTATGATATATTAGCTCTGAATATAGCATAGAACACCTTTAAATGTCAGACAGCCACTAGCTTTTATGCAGTGTTCACACCAAACACGTCGATTTGTTGACGCGCGTCGAGATTACATACAAAGTCTATGCACAGACGCGATGAGACTGGCGTGAGTTGAAATTTTTCAAATTCTACGAAATAATCGCGTGGCGCGATAGCCTATCAGTGTTGAGTTGCTCCCCCTGTCATCACTGACTTCCTGCCGCTGTTGAATCAGGAAATGAATACTGTAGCCGTCTGTGTTCACCCAGAGCTCTACGATACCTCATATCAACAGAGACCGGACCAAACTATGTGTATACATGTGTGTGTGTAAACCATACGGTACAAACAATGAATAGACGCTGCCGTATTTACGTCTACGTGACGTTATTGAGTGCTGGTGGAACTGCTACAATTTTAGCATAGCCTAGCACCGATCCATCAGAGCTCCATTGAGAAGTAGCTTACAAATCGGCATCATTATGTAGTTATTTCGGAGTCCCTTTTTGTCGGTTTATTGCCGTTGAATCACAGCCAAATCAGTTTATTTTGTGTTCCTACAGCTGTAGTAAACAGCGACCGGTGGCTTGCTAGACAGTGAATGCAGCTCGATACAATCCACGGAGCTCCTCTGAACAATATTATGAACCAGACATGACGGCGTTTGGCATTCCGTCATTTGAGGGACTTCCACAACACGTACAAAGCAGCAATTGTCCTTATTCCTTTCATGGTTGATAGCGGAAAGAAATGGCGGCCAGGTGAACGGCTTCCAGTCGATAAACCACGCCCCCTCTCCGGCGCTGCGCGATTTTGCGGCGTTTGGTGGGAACACGACTGGCGGCACGTTGGACGCGATTTTGCGGCGCGTCAACAAATCGACGAGTTTGGTGTGAACGCAGCAGTAGACTGCATGTCTGCTATTATGTTGCACTGAGGGTTCATGAGATTTTGTATCATCCGCTTGTATGATTACAGATGCCGTCAGAAAGAATCATGTCTCACGTGCTGCCACAGATGAGATTCTGAAACACTCAATTAGGTGGTTCAACCTGGCAGCAGACGGAGGACATTCCAGCAGACGGGCCACTGTCAGCATCCCTACTGACAAAGCCTAAACTTGTATGTTTTATACATGAAATGTTCTAAAATCATTTTAAATGGATTTCATTTCATAAAAAAAAAAAAACTGTTTGATACTATTAATGGTTACATTTCTTTTTTCCATTAATACCCATTCAATATATAGGCTGTAATGACCTCTTAAGATTTTATTAGATAGTCAGGATGGAGAGTTGATTAGAACCCAGGGAGCTGCTGAAAGGAATCTTTTGTGTATTTGTGTAGTTTTGAATAAGGGATCCGGAACAAGTCTTGGCTGAATGAACCGCTTCATGAACGGGTCCAAATCGGATCAGAAGCAAATTAACCGCTTATTGCACAGGTCCAAATCGGATCCTGGCGGACAAGCTGCTTCATGAGCGGATACGGGTAGGATCTGGTCTGGATCTTTGACACTTATCCGTTCCACATCCGTCCCGCTATGGACTCCGATCCGGACCCGTTTTGTGGATCTGTTCCGGAGCCTATGATACCGCCAAGGCGGTCAGTTTGCCTTTTAATGTGTGGTACACGAGACTCGATGCTTCAAAAATATAAGTTTATTGGAGTATGTGAACATGCTGCTATAATGTTTAATAAGTTTGGTGATAATATTGTGGTGGAAAATTTGATCCCGCTTTGTGTGAATCTTCGTGCTGAAATAAAAAATATCGAAAAGCAGAAGTTGTCTCTGGAGTATTTATTGTCTGTTGGAGAAGGTTCAATCATCAAAGAGTGCAAGCAGTCTGAGCGAGGAAGAAGTGCGTGTCCAGGGGACGTGTTTCTATACAGAAAGAGGGCAAGGGTGGGGGCCAATGACTAAAGACATTTGGTATCAAACTGCTTGGATGAACAGCAAGATACATTTGAGCACGTACGCTAACACAGTGCACTTCTACTGAGTTCAGAGCAAAAGTACAAGCACTAATTAATTTACACAATATACTACCGGTAAGTAGAAATATATACTAAGTAGAAATTAACCATTACAAAATGGAAGAGAGAAAAAATGACTAATGCGAAATTAAAGTGGGAAGCGGAAAAAATAGAAAACGTCCCTGAGCACGAGAGAGCTTCAACCTGAATTGGAGGACTACGAAAAGGGAAAATGTGTGGGAGCGATAGTATGCAGTAGCTGGGGAAAAATGCACTACGTTTTATTCTCAGTCCGGGAGCAAGCAGGGAAGTAATTACATTAAGGAGATTGAAAATGAAAAAGGGGACAGAGTAACAGATTTAGTGAGTATATTGGAGGTGGTAGAGTCTAACTACAGGAAGCATTTTTAGTGTCGAACCAAACCCTAATGTCAACCAAAAACCACATGGGTGTCTCAGGGAGGAGAGCGGGGGCCAGCTCACCGCAAAGAGGGTTTTTAAAAGAGTGCACTGGCACACAGGGCCCATGTGTTGCCAGTGTTGCTAATGAGATCAGGTGTTTCCAATCTGCTGACGCCCCACGCCCGCCTCCAATACCTGCAGGGAGGGAAAGCAGCCATACGACTGAAATGTCCTCACAACAACAGGAAAACTCTTTCTCAACATTCAAACCCTTCACACCCTAAACCTAAACTAAAACTCATTTAAAAGCCTGTACCGACTGTCTGTGACGCCACTTCAAACTTGGAGCTGTATGTTTTGCCATTTTATGTTAATTTATTTTACTGTTGATTTAGCAGATTGTTTTTCCCGTTAACGTTAGCGCTCTGCTAATGCGACTAGCTTTGGTTGTAGGTCCACAGGCTGGAGTAATGTCGTAACGTTGGGTAATACAGTAGCTGTGTCCCAATCCAGCAGCCGCATCCTTCGGAGGCTGCATTTGTAGACTGATTGGGTCACAGCGTGTGTTTCAGTATTGACATGAAGGTTAAGGGATCATCTTTGATCAGATTTGTTTGATAATGATGAAGTACATGTACTTAGCTAATTATTATATTATACATACATTATGTATGGTACTTCAATGTGCAAATATTTAGCATGATTTAAAGATAATGTAGGATTTTTTGAGCAAGATGTTGTATTTTATATATTTATTTGCATTGAACCATAGCAATTGTCATCAATCAACTTCACATAATTTGGCTTAATAAATGGCACAAGTGATTGCAATCCCTTTTTTCCTGGTTTGTTTTTGCCTCCATTTAGAACCTTAAATCCATAACGTACATTAATCTGAAAATGGGACAATGGCTCTCTTAAATTAAACAAAGCAAAACTAGACCTTGGAAATACACATACTCCCTCTGCAAAAAAAACAAACAGTCCAACCTAATCACAAAATTGTATCAATTGGTTTTGTGCTGATTGAATGAGTTGTCAAGTTTTTTCGTGTTGCTCAATGCAACTTTTTTCGCCAGTCAGGAACACATTACACTACAAAAAGAATCAAGGTTAAGGCAACAAAATCTCTTAGTTAGGTTAAGTAAAAACATTTTGGGGTTTAAAATAACTATGTGCAGTTAAGTTATGTTAGGCAACAAATGAGACGTTCTGTTTTGGCAACAAATTTGGACCTGGTGATATGTTTAAATGGAAAGTCAGGGGATCATCAAAATTGTCACAATTCATCGTGATGGGAGTATAAACCTCTACAACAAATTCCATTACCACCCACTTAATAGTTGCAGAGATATTTCTCTCAAAACTACAAATGTGAACCTTGTGGTGGCTCAAGTGGAAAAGTCAGAGGGTGCCGAAAGTCATCATCCTTTGGGGAAGATAGATATGTGTACCAAATGTCATGGCAATCTATCCAATAATTTAGAATTTTCAGTTTGGACCAAAGTGGCAGATCGACCAATAAGACCATTTCTAGAGCCACACAACATATTAACACAATTTATTCATTCATCTTTTGTTTTTCAGCCATTTAATTTAGACGCATCAGTGTTTAGGGGATTACGGAGAACTGGAGTGTGTTTTCAATAAACATTTACAAAAGCTTCTTCCGACAAAATTGCTTAATTTTAAACATAGTAAAGGATGTAAATAAGACTACAAAATAATAAAAATAATTCAGTGACACTAAAAATATCACAGTATGAATGCAAAAATGTAAAATTAGATGCAAAAAGCATTTTTGTTTTCAATACTTTTTCATTGAAGAAATACAAAGCAAAGCCTTAAAACTGTTTTCAGTTTCTGTAACACTTTAGAAGTTAGACCCCTTTAGACACATACAAAAGTCATACATACACGTCTTATACATGCTTTGCCGTGCCCAGTGAAGTGTAGATTGCATTTTCTAAATCCTACAGTGTTCATTAATGATAATATAATTCATGCATGAGGAACGAGTTCTAGTCAATACTGTTGTTGAAATGTTGCCCAAATATAATCTCATAATTCTTTATTCTGTAGAAAAGTAATTTCAGCGTTGAGGCGGTAAAGATTTTGTTCTATACTTGAAGTACCATGTGTTATGAACATTGAAATATATTCAACTCTAAGAAAACATGAAATGTTCCAGATTGAGGACAATAAGTAGCTGCCTGGCAGTTTAGCATTAAGACCTTAAATGTGGTTAGGGAGAGTTTTATTGTTGTCGCTCTGAACAATACATGTTTAGTTCGTAAGTACCACATGTATTTTTTAGAACTGAAGTTACATTCATGTTATTTATATTCTTGATCTGCCTTTGATAATTATGGTATCCTCTTTTGTTGCCAGGCCACCACATTCTCACTCCAAACTAGTCGAATACCGAAAATAAAAAATGAACCAAATAACATGCTCTTATGTGAGTATGTTCAAATACTGTGTTTGAATTATGGGTAATGCCTGTAAAAATACACCAGTGATGGAAGAAGTAGTCAAATACTTAACTGAAGTAAAAGTACTAATACCGTACTGTGAAAATACTCCGCTGTAAGTAAAAGTTCTGCTTTCAAAACCTTACTCACGTAAAAGTATGTATGTATTGTGAGCAATATTCACAAAAAATATCAAAAGTACTCATTGTGCAGAAATGCACGATGACAATTTTCTCAACACATAAAGGAACAGTTCATCCTTCAGTTTATAACAAACACTCAAAATCAACCTTTTTTTGTTTTCACTGGACAGGAATTGTTATGTGTAAGTACACTACAGAGATGTAGTGGAGTAGAAGTATAAAGTTGCACGACATGGAAATACTAAAGTTAAGTACAAGTACCCTACCTCAAATTTGTACAGAAGTACAGTACTTGAGTAAATGCGGTTAAATTCCACCACTGGTCTTAGGGAGTGGCCTATATGTTGGTCACTAACAGGTCAGTATGTAAATGCTAACGTAACTTGATATTGTCCACTGCTGAGTGTGAGACCTGTGTGAATTGAATTTCAATTTGGACAGTAAATTCAATTGTTCATTTGAATCATTTGAATCTGTGATGTGCAACAGGGCTCCTTGCTATCCTTTAGGGCTCTCTCTTTCTTCCTGCATGATAGTTTCAATTTGCTTCCCCAAGCTGGAGAAACATGGTCGCTCCTCGAAGTCATACGCCCAGCACTGCTGCATCAAACTGTACACCTGGTGTTACAAAAACAAAAAATGTAATAATCGACAGAGCAAACAACTATTGATATTTGTGTGGTATATAGTTCAACTCACCAATGGTGATTTACAGTGAAATTATCATAATGATACAGCATATTTGTTATAGGGGTATGAGAATGCAGTAAAGTGGCAAGGGGAAACATACCTTGGGAGGGCAGTCTGGAGGAGCCGGCAACCTCCAGTTGTTCTTCAGAATAGTTTCCAGATGCATTGATGGACTCTGCACATAGTGTCCAATCTCCTGCATACATAGCTAAAACAGTGACAACATTTAAATGTGGAAACATTTAAAAATGGTAAAAACCACAATGATGTTGCAATTTGATGAAACGATTATTTTTTATAAAATTGAAATATTGCCCATGCATAAATGTATCGACATTGAAGCTTCTTACTCTTTTTGGGTTGTAGTTTGTGTCGCAGTAGCAGAAAAGCTCGTGAAGAACGACTCCAAAACTCCAGACATCTGACTTGTGGGAAAATATGGATTCGTTGATGGACTCTGGAGCGTACCTGCATTAAATGAGCAGTGTATGGGTCAGGTGGACCTGCTGGAACTGAAAACTTAAATATAATGCTACAGCGAGTAGCCGCTTAGCTTAGTGCAAAGACTGGAAACGGGGAACCAGCTAGCCACGTTTTGCAGATTCTGATTCAACAAACAGCCGGCTTTCATACAACCCTCAAACTGCAGAAAGTCTGCTTTAACACTTTGAGTTGAATAATATTTGAGGAACGCTACCAAAAAATGGGGCTCTCTCCAGGCTGCATGACACGGTAGTACTCCTTGTCAAAAGGAATAATCTTGGTCAGCCCAAAATCAGCGATTTTCACCAGCGACTTGCTGGCCACAAGGATATTTCTGGCTGCGAGGTCTCGGTGCACATAACGCAGCGTCTGCAGGTACTCCATCCCCTGTAAAAAAAATGTAAACAATAAAATAGAAGAAAATTAAATAAATGTGTTCCCTATTATTTCATGCTGTGCAATAAACCTTTGGTACAGGTCGTGAAAATTAAGTTGATTAATGGATTCCCAAGATAGTATCGGCTCATCCTGCAGCGCTTTGACCCTTGAACTCCTTACTGTTGGTTTGAATGTTATGTTTGTAAAGCATGAAAGGTGGTTCAGATTGCTTTATCGAACATTTCTTTCAAGGAATTACCAAAGCAATTTTCAGTTCTTTCAGGATTCAGTCAAATTCCTACATTTCTACAGGGATACATTTACACTAGGACTATAGGGACAAGTGTGAATTCAAAAACAAACGCTTTTTTTTTGCCGATTGAGGCACCCACATTTTCTCGCAATAGTAACATTAGATTGCATACATGTTTAGAAAATGACTCAAAGTCACAATACTTGAATGATCAATGTAAAAGTTGCAAGATTTTGTCAGCCAATGATTAATCACAATCAATTGAAACATAGCTTACTTCTACATTTTGTAGGAGTTGAGCTCATATCTGACTCTTACCTTACAGATCTGAGAAGCAAAAAGCAGCATCCGCCTGGTGTTGACATGTCGGTAACTATCCAAATAGCCAATAAGGCTGCCGTACGGCAGGTACTCCATAACCAAACTCATACTGAGGCGACCTGTGATAAGGCAAACATTAAACATTTAAATCATTCAGCCTTCCATACCCAGAAGACAGACACTTCTCATTCCTTTAATCAGCCACTCTGGATTGTGTCAATTTAGGGTTTTGATTTAAAATGTAATCCTGGATCATGAAGAGGATGCGTATACTCTAAAAGTACGAGAAGGAAGAAAATATGTTAATAAGTTCAGTCTCCAGTCTGATCTTGTGCACACAACTGATAGGTATGTTTACATGATGTAACATGAGTGCATATTTAACTGATTCAGTGTAGAGAGAGAGCATCCGATGTTAGGCACGATAGTCGAACACTCACATCCAGTTAGGACACAGTGTTATGGCTAATGCGTCTCCTTTTATTACAAAATGTGAGCTCACACATTTATTAAATAGGGATCAAAAACTGACTTTCCAAACAGAATATATGAAATTAAAAATAGGTATTTTAAATCTAAGCAACCTAACTATTGTTTTCTTTGACATAAGTTGATTATTTTAGTACATTGTGTGCTATGTTTGCAGTGAGTGTTTTTATTACCTGTGCTGTAGCAGACTCCCTTGTATTTGACAATGTAGTCGCACTCAAAAATGCTGAGGATGTTGACCTCCTTCTTGAAGTCCTCCAGGGTCGACTTCTTGTTGGGCTGCAGCTTTTTCACAGCAACCAGCTCACCAGTGTTGTCGCCCAGTGGGTCATAACGGCAAAGTTCAACGGTGCCAAAGTTTCCCTGAAAAAGTTTTGAGTAACTTAGTTGTAGCTGATATCTCAGTGTACAGCAAGAAATCTCTGTCTCTCTGTCACTGGGTATGTCCTTGGCATATCTTGAGCGCCTTTCATTCAATCTACTTCACACTTTGCGTATTGCAGGGACCCCAAGGACGTGCAGTGTCAAAGTTGGTGCAATTTGGCCAGAAGGTGGTCCTATAACTACAACCTTTCTTTTTTGACCTGGAACTCTGGAACTGTAAAGCTCAGAATAACAAATCCAGACAAATCTAACCATACAAATCCTGCCGATTTGAGTCTAGATTGATTTTCCGCCATTTCAAATGTTGTAAATGTGTTTTTTTTTCTCTGCTCCTCCTACACATTTTGAGCAATTGTCCCCAAATTGAGTACAGAACATCTCTGGAGCGAGCCGGGCCCTCAAAGGTTTACTAAAATGCTGTATTACAAAAAAATACATCACCTCAAGGCAACATTTGGTGGAAATGTGAAGAGATGTTGTCTGAGCGACCCTGACAAATTTGTTGCCATTTGGCCAATTGGTGGCGCTATCTCAGCATAATCTAATTATAGATCAAGGAACCAATGGGTGATGTCCACTTCTAATATACAGTCTGTGGTCGCCCGCAGCAGGTCTGTACGGTCCTCCGGGGTCCTAGCAATTAGCCCACTCTGAACGGGCACTTACATCGAATCGGCATAGACTTACTTTCCCCAGAGAGGAGATGAAGCAAAGGTGTCTCTCCTCAAACAAAGTCTGCTCCTGTTGAGCAAGGGCTGAGGTTCTCCGCACAGGGCTCTTTGCAACGGGCTCAGTAGCGTGAAGTATAACATAGTCTGCCATGAAACAAGAAAGCAGAAGTGATATTTCTGTTTTTGTTATGTAATTGAATAGCTTCATTCCCCAAAAACACAAGGATCAATGTAAACTGAAAGTTTCTTCTGGGTCAATTTATATTTTCTGTATTTTATTGAACTGAACTAAAGAAAAGAAAACTTGACATTTGTCATGTTAATATGTGGTTTTTATACTGGCCATATTCATTATCAGCTAAGTAATGATACGCATGATTACCTGAAGTGATCAGACTGTTGAGTTGTCGGATGATACTACGACAGGAGGGTCTGAAGTCTGCCTGGTAGTCCATACACTGACTGACAAGATCGGCGAGCTCCGTCCACTGGGAGGGAGGCAGCTGCTGGGAGCTCTCATAAAACTGCTGCTTCTACAAAAAACACGTCAGTAGCTCACGTCATTCACTTGTCTGTTTGCCCAAAAGCTTAGATTGCAAACTGTATGTTTGCTATTGAGAACTTTCCCACAGGTTATAAGCACTTCACACTTTCAATAGTTTTCTTTTTCTGAGCTAGTACTAGTCACTTCGACTCACATGCAGTTTATTTAATGGACAGTACTTTGACAACCTGTTACCCGACCAGTTTTTTGACTAATCAGGAAATAAGTGGGAGTACCTTGTCCAAGTCCCACCCTCGCAGAGGAGTGTTCCCACTGTTGAAGATTTCCCACACAGTGGCACCAAAGCTCCACTTATCACAATTCAGAGTCAGGTTGTCCGGGTCATCCAGCAGTTCAGGGGCCACCCAGGGGATCCTGTCCAGGATCACTAAGCAAATGCATATTCACACAAACATGAATAATGCACAAGGGCAAGGTATCATATCTTTTATGTGTTACACTTACAAAGTCATTTTCTTTATGTAATAAAATCTTATTTCTCATTTGAGGGTTCCTGAATTAATCTTGATGTACAACATCATTTATCAGATATCTCTTTTCTCTTCTTACTCTTATAATATTTTTTACTACAAATAGACCTGATGGTGGCGGACATGGTTACAGGGGGATTGGAAAGCCCTCCTTGATTTACCGTCCTTGCCCAGCATGGGGACACTGATGCCTGGGTCACTCAGCTTGATGAAAGGAGAACTGCCCTGCGACGGGTCATCTTCTCTGGCCAGCAGCAGATTTTTGGCGCAAATATTTCCATGCACAATGTTCTTTTCTTCCTGCAAGAAAGTTACATGTTGATGTTGACTCATTTACCGTACTGTATGTAACTGCATTGTCATTACTTTTGTAAGATCTGGTGTTAATTAATACCCTAAATTAGAGAATTTATCTTACCAGAAAGTTGAGGGCAGACGCAAGCTGTTTGGCGACGTCAAGTTTCCAGCTCACTGACACAGATCTCCTTCTCTTCAAGTAAAGGTCAAGGGCGCCGTACTCAACAAACTCCTGCACCATGATGTCTGTAAGGCACAGTGAGGTTTGTTTCTACAGCTGTACTTCAAACTAAACACGGGGCAAGAAATGCTCACCCACAGACAAGCAACTGAGTCAGAGACAAATGAAGATTTCTTCTGAAGTTTATTATTTTTGCTCGACATGAAGAGAATTATTAATTTATTGTTCTTTGTTGTTTACAGAATAGGAACAAAGCCTGAAAATGCTTTCTAACTGAGCCAAAGTTAACCAAAAACAATTGGATTTCACTCTCACTTTGTACCGATACCTTTACATTGTTTACGGAACATTAACACATCCAGAAAACATAAAGAACATTAGCTTTTTGAAGCTGATAGGAAAACAGAAAATGAACTGTGGCAAATAAAGGGATACTGTGGAGGGTTCTGCAGTTTGGTTTGAACTTACTTTTGACTCCATGAACACTAACACCATAGACAAGGAGGAGGTGTTTGTGTGAAATTTGACTCATCAAGCTGGCAGCTTCAAAGAATGACTGCGAGAACGAAAGAAAACAGCATGTGTATTATGTCAAAAGGAATTTGTTATATCTACGAGTAATTCACAAAATAGTTGTGAATAATAATGTATTTTAATCGGAAGAAACCCACCTCCCAGCAGTTTTTATGAACGACGTCAAGAACTTTCAGGAACACAGGTGTCACGTGTTTCTCCCCATCACGGATGTCTGTTTTGTAGCCTTTGAAATTTCGAGTGAAGGATCCCTGTCCAAGGCTTTCATCCTAAAATAAAAAACACATGCAGAAACTGCATTAACAAATACATCAATCATAAATACCATGAAGTACCTTTCATATTAGTTTGACGAACGCATCGGCGTGGTCGCAGTAGTAGCAGCATTTGTCGCATAATAGTAGTTGTTATGGTGGTTGGACTTGTTGGAGCAGCAGTGGTAATAGTGCGGTAGAAAAACTGGAAAACGCAGTTGTAAAAGTAATGTTGATGCCAATTAAGTGGAAGACTAGTATTGATATTCATATTAGTGGTACTAGAATAACAGGCTTGTTTCAGTTGGAGTCATGTCTTCACACTCACCCATTTCAGGTCTTCATATTTGATCATGTGAAATTGGATGTGACTGAATTTGTTCCTTTGAGGTGTTGGAGACCCTTGAGCTTCGACAGAGCTGCTGTGGCGTATGATGATCAGATTAGTGAGCTCTGTTGGAAAGGCAGAAAACATGTTCACTGTTATCTAGTCTGTGAAGGTTGGAAATCAGAAGGCACATATCTCAGTTCAAGCTAAACGTTGAAGTGTTAAGTCTAACAGAATTATTAGAGAATGAAGTTATCTCAATATTATTTTTGTATTTAGTTTTGGTGTTGTACATAAGACTTTGACATAAGTTAACCTGTGTGTGTGTGTGTGTGTGTGTGTGTGTGTGTGTGTGTGTGTGTGTGTGTGTGTGTGTGTGTGTGTGTGTGTGTGTGTGTGCGTGTGTGTGTGTGTGTAGTGGCGTATATTTGGTAATTTCATCATATCTTGGAAAACACACCTTTGTGTTGGGGTGGACAGCAGCGGGCCAACTTGACGGGCACTTCAGCCAGTAGAAGCTTGTTGTGTTGGTAATGGCTGGTGAGCTCTTTCAAGCTGGTAAATGATTTTTGGACTCCAGGAAGATTGTAACGCTCATTCTTAATTATGAGACAGTCTTTATAGTCAAGTCCAAGTGAAGTCTGCAGAAATATAAATGTTACATCAAACCTTCTTCAATGAAGAGGTTGTTAGAAAGAATGCAAAAGTATCTGTACAATTTTTAGTCGGGGAAGGGGAACATGAGAATTACTTTTGCAGACATTTGAGTATGCAGAAACTTCTCTCAAGTTTATTTCTGTTCAGAAAAACAAGTCATATGCATAGAGATGAACGTTTATGAAACAAACTGAGACCTGTGTTTTCCAGAAACGGTACTTGCAATCACAAGTTGTTGTTTATTCAATTAATGTTATTGTGCAAAGCTTGTCACATCCTGAATAGTTAAAGGGCATCTTTCTTTTGTCATCAGTTCTATGAAGTACTAAAAACATGCACAGACATAACTAGTAAATTACCTCCTCTAAGTAAAATCTAAATCAGTATTTTTCTATGTCGCTTCAACAAGAACCTTTACCTGAACACAAACAGTGAGGAAGAAGTTGTCATAGTTCCTGGGACTCTGCCGGAGAAGGAACGTCCCGCCTTTAAATCCTGACTTTTTCAACTTGTTGACTGCAAACTCTGATCTGATAAAACAAGATATAAGGGAAATATCTCAAACAAGTGAATGTTAATGGTGGTATTTGATTCAATATTCATCAAAATGACTCACGTGATTGGGCCGTGACAATGGTTTTTGATCCCCTCCAGAACACTTGGAGGGGCAATGTTTTGACAGAAGTAGTGGCTAGAGTCTGTGGTTAGTCTGAAGTAGCCATCAACAAGAGACACAAATGAAAGTGCTTCCTTGAGACTCTGGAAGTTGGCTTCCTGTTGTGGAAATAAAGAATAAATAGACTTAATATTTTGTATCAAATAAAAACGGTAAAATCTGAAGAAAAAAATACAATTAACAGAGAATAATAGTTGGGTGTATGTATAAGTGTTGAAAGTAAAATATGTCCTTTACCAAGCATCTGTCATCTTTTCGAGTTATTGTCACCATCCTGCTGTCTTGCGGAACTTCCTCATGGCATACCCTCTTTATACCAACGTCGATGATTTCTTTGAAATCACAGAAGGTGTTCCACTCCAAAAAAAAAACAACAACAAAAAAATGATTCAACAACATCTCTTAACTTGGGGGTGGGGTGTATGACCACTGGTGAGTGTTGGGTTATATTTTGCATATAGACACTAAATCAAAGACAAAACCTTGGGTTTGCCAGTTTAAAGCAGTGGCACAGTAGCATGAGCCTCCGCATATGGCATATGAGCTACGAGCACAATTAAAGGTGTTTATCTTCAACACACTGTTTGTTGCATTATTCTCCGAAATGCCAGTGGGCATGAAATTGAAATGTACTGTGAAAAAGCACGAGGACAATGAGTGTAAACGGCAAAACGCCATAAACCAACCTCTGCAATGCTGTGGAGGAATTATTAACAGTAAACTCATATTTCAGATTCATGGACAACTTTATTGTCTTGATTTAAGCTCTGTAAAATAAAATATTAAATGCATTATAAAGAAATGAAGATTGACCATATAACCAATATAATTTGGCTGCAAACTATGTACTCAAATGTAGCTTTTAAGACCTCTTGTTTCTAAAGCATTAAAAAATGTATTGGACTTCTTTGTCAAAGTGCTTTTATTGGTGCTTTCATGAGTGAACTATTTGCAAAAAGCTCTGATTATGCGCACCACGCCTAGTTACAAAAATGAAGAAGTGCTCGACCAAGCAGCGTATCAACTCGCAGAG
>NC_136637.1:10515448-10866325 GCF_949748355.1 Melanostigma gelatinosum | reverse complement strand
AGGACTTTCTTCTTTGAATTCTCCGTTCATGCTGTACGTGTGTGTGTGTGTGTGTGTGTGTGTGAGTGCGTCTGACAGGAAGTTCAATAGGATTTCCTGGCATAAGCACATGCGACACTAACAAGATTCTTGTCCATCTCTGCGAGCCATTTTAATCCTACTAATTACAAATAACAAAACACTTCACTTCTCAGAATAATTGGATTTTAGACATCAGGGTTTACATTGTGCTATAGATCAAGTGATAATAATACAAATTTGTTTGCACAAAAATGATAAAGAAAACTGCCACCTAGATAATCTGATTCATTCCTTCAAAAGCATGCTTTTGCCTCGCTAATGGTGACTTTGAGGCCGGCTGTGCCTGTCCAATACTTCCACTGCAAGATATGTCAACAACAGCTGATCAGATATTTATGGTTACAACCGTTTTGATTCCTATCCTTTTGTACCACACTGTGGTCCACACTGCAGTCCATGTGAAGTTTTCTCAAAATACTAAGGCCAATTTTTCATTCTATTTGCTGCAGATATGTATGATACCGAGAGCTCTTACTGTTAAAATTTGAACCCTACTACAAGGAAGAATAAAAAGAAAATAGAAAAACAGAATCAACAGCATTCTTTTCTTCCATTCAACACTTTTATACTGTGGGGTGTATTGATCGACACATCCTCCATGGGGTAGTAAAGTGGGAAGAAATCAGTTTGCAACATACACACACATGTCCACTTTCATGTCCAGTTACTGAGTCCAAATACATCTTTAATTATTAAAAACTCCTGTCTTTAAATCAACTGGTCAGAAAAACTTTCACCAGTGATGATATGGTACATTCAAGGACTGCTTATACAAGGGAAGAGCTTAATTTAACGTGAATCTAAAGCAAATAGTTCAGCACAGAAATTGACTCATCTGACATTACAGGAAAAGAGAACCAGCTGACAACTGTGGTTTCCCTGTTCAGTCTGCGAGGGGTTTGGCAGTTTCCTGTTGTAGCGGTTAGAAAACCACCTTCTTTAAACTGCTGTTTGTATTACATGTTCCTTTAATTACTCCTTTAATTTTTTCTGATCTATTTTATACTAGGTTGTTGTGCCACATTTATCAATTTTCTTACCTTTTTCTTCTTAATGATGTTTAGGTTTATATATATATATATATATATACATATATATATACATATATATATATATATATATACATATATATATACATATATACATATGTATATATATATACATATATATATATATATATATATATATATATATATATATATATATATATATATATATATTCAAGATACACATTCAATTATAGTTTCGGTGTTAGCTAGCATCCTTTAAGGAAAACCCTGGTGACTGCAAGGTTTAAAATGTCAGTTCCGCCCTTGCCCAGCCGCGTGCATATGTGGGAGTACAACATGCCAAGGCTTCGCTCATGGACTCAGCGTCCTTTGAGCAAAGAGGATCCTGGAGCACCACATGAGTGTTGTCAGCCTCAAAAGCCCACCTTTGCCTCTCCGACAAAGCCCAGAGAGAAGCGACTAGTACTAGCTGCGAAGAAGGGGTAGAGGACCGCGACACAGAGTTTCCATCGCTGCTAAACCAACTCTTCAACTCAGCAGAAGGAGAAGACGACGAGGACAGGGTTAACCTCCTCCTCGGTGACAAGAATTCGATGGATGATGAAGATGCTATGCAGCTGCATAGGCAGGGATGTGCAGCCTTCTCTTGCCCCCCGCAAAGTCGACCTGCATGAGGTGTATAAACGAGTGGCAACCAGGTTGGCTGTTGACTGGCCCGCATCGTTGAATGACAAAGGGGAGGAGAAGAATATATACGATGGCAGGATCTTGCCTTTCGTCAGGTCCCGACGTATTTGTGGTCAGTTTTGAGCTTCAAACTCCCACGTCCCCTCAATGTCAAAGCTGAAGAATGGCGTGCATGCGCAGTTCACCCTTGGGAGTTTATAATCATTGCCGGGGGTTAAAGGTTTCAGTTTGAAACAAAACCATCATCTTTCAATGGTTCGTTGTTTTCAGAGGCTAAACAGGAAGCCACAGAGGCTTTGGAGGGCGAACTCTCTTCCCTCTTAATCCGAATTTTGTTGGAGGAGGAGATAAATCTGGGCTTCTACTTTCCACTATGTCCTCATCTCACAAAGGGAGGTTCACTACGTCCAATTCTAGATTTACAGTACATTTCCTAAATTCTCACCTTCTTAAATACAGTTTCAGGATGCTCACACTCGGGAGATGAGTAGATTGTTTCCAAATATATAATGATATCATTCAGTTGGAGAGATCAACATGTGCTAATTTTGATCAGATGCCGGACTGAAGTGTAGCTAAGCCTCATTGCTGAAGAAGATCTCGATGGAAATTAAAATATATTCGTATTCCTAAAATATTCATGTTGCTGGCATCTAGAGTTTTCTTCAGAAGAAAGACTAGCAGTCTTGAAAGCCACAGGAAAACAGCCAATGTGAGGGGAGAGATTAATCATGTGCAATAGCTCTACTGAGCAGTCAAAGACGTTCAGGAAGCTGCTTGGCATGGGTTCAAGGACAGATTGAAGATACGATAATAGAGTTAAGATAAGTTAAGAGATAACTACTCTATCTAACTACTATCTTACTACAGATCTTACTACAGTCAGAACTAAACATGGAGAAGCAGCGTTCAGTTTTTCTGCTCCACATATCTGGAACAAAGTCCCAGAAAGCTGCAGGTCTGCTGAGACCCTCAGCTCATTTAAATCAAGATTGAAGACTTTTCTGTTTGCTGCTGCCTTTAATTGAACCACATTCAATTCATATATTAATCAATTTCCTGCATTTCTGCATTTTACTACTGCATTTTATTTCTTGCACTGTTTTTTAATGTTTTAATGAATGTTCTTAATTGTTTTTAAATCTCCTTTTCTTTTGCCTTATGTTTTGATGCTTTTAATGGTTTTATGTGAAGCACTTTGAATAACCTTGTTGTTGAAATGTGCTATACAAATAAACTTGCCTTGCCTTGCCTTGCAGTAGTAAAATGCAGAAATGCAGGAAATTGATTAATATATTAATTGAACGTGGTTCAATTAAAGGCAGCAGCAAACAGAAAGGTCTTCAATCTTGATTTAAATGAGCTGAGGGTCTCAGCAGACCTGTAGCTTACTGGGACTTTGTTCCAGATATGTGGAGCAGAAAAACTGAACGCTGATTCTCCATGTTTAGTTCTGACTGTAGTAAGATCTGTAGTAAGATAGTAGTTAGATAGAGTAGTTATCTCTTAACTTATCTTAACTCTATTATCGTATCTTCAATCTGTCCTTGAACCCATGCCAAGCAGCTTCCTGAACGTCTTTGACTGCTCAGTAGAGCTATTGCACATGATTAATCTCTCCCCTCACATTGGTTGTTTTCCTGTGGCTTTCAAGACTGCTAGTCTTTCTTCTGAAGAAAACTCTAGATGCCAGCAACATGAATATTTTAACATTGACACTATTTCAAGACACTAAGTCTGGGAAGGGTGTGGAAAGTGGGAGATTGGAGGCGGTCTCTGATGATGAGGTTGGAGACTCCTCCTTTTGGCTGTCGTTAGGCGGGGGTATCCTTCCCGTAAGGTCTCCATGGCGATGCTGTGTGGTTATCTCTTGTTTAGACTCCTCTTGTATCTTGTCCTTGGCAGTAGGGACAGACGGGTGACGCAGGGAGAAAAATAGGTTCGAGGTAAACAGTTTTACCCCTGACTTGTTCAGGCAAACTCAATGCGCTGTAAAACGATGTCTGCGCTCCCAGAAAAGGTAGAAATTGTTGATAAAATGTACTGAATGGTCAGCACATGCAGTTGACAGCCATTCGTTCAGTGCAAACAGCCTGCTGAATCCTTCATCTCCTCCTCTGACTGGTGGAAGAGGGCCACTGATAAACACCTCAGCCTTGACAGAGCTGACTGTGTTTAACAGATCAATAAAGTCTCGCTTCAGAACTTCAGACTGTTGTTTCACAATATCACAGCTTCCTGTATGCACGATGATGTTTTTCGCTGTGGGATAGTCAGCCACGATGTCCAGGAATTTGTCTCTCATGTCAGAGACCATATCTTTCGGAAAGCAGAGTATTTTGGTGTTCTTGCTGCACAGTTTTCTGACATCTTTTACAGCATAGTCACCAACAATCAGAGTCTCAGGCCCAGTCACTAGCTTTGCCTGCGGCCTTTTCTCACATTTACTCTCAGTTCTTACCCTGCTTTGAGGAGATAGCTGCTTATCCAGGTCATCAGATGGAGATTTAGGATCCTGCGACAATGGAGCAAATCTGTTTTGAAGTTGTAGGCTTGGTTGTTGTGGAGGTATTTTGCTGGTTTTACTTTCCTTAGCTGTCCTTGGCTTTGTCCGTCTGGGTGCAGGGGTTGAGGAGGAGTTCTGCCCGTGTGCTAGTGTAGGCCAGTCAGTCGCATAAGATTCATGATCTGCTCTCTCCTCCTGTTTCTTGGTAGGCCTGGTTGTGCTAGTTAGCTGTGTCTTAGCTTGCATTTGTCCAGTGTTTTGAGTCCATGGTAGAGTGGTATCATTCCCACACAGTCCATTTACTTCCGCGTTTACTTCTAGTCGGTAGATTTTTGTTTCCAAGACTGCAATCTTCTGTAGGAGTTTGTAGTAGTCATCCGTGGAGAAGGGAGGCATCTTGCTGCTACTTAGCTTTAGCTTAGCTGCTAGTTAGCAGTAGCCAACAATCCAAATAGCTCGATGACTTTCTGGATTTTTCTTCACTCAAACGTTGAAGAGTGATATATGTGATATATCTGGTAAGATATATGTGATATATCTGGCAAATTGAAGCAAGAAAATTCAAGAAAATGCAAGCAGAGGCAAGAGCAAGCAGCAAAGCGACTGCACTCTCTCATCAAGGTCGAGTGTCACTGCATTTTATTTCTTATGCTGCGTTCACACCGGTCGCGTTGATTTTTTGACGCGCGTCGAGATTACATACAAAGTCTATGCACAGACGCGATGACACTGGCGCGGCGCGAGTTTGCGATGGCGCCGCGCGTTGGACGCGTTATTGCAGTGCGGTGGACGCGTTGGACGCCGCAAAATCGCCAACGCGCGAGTTGAAATTTTTCATCTTCTGAGAAATAATCGCGTCACGCTGTGGCGTGATAGCCTATCAGCGTTGAGTTGCTCCTCCTGTCATCACTGGCTTCTTGCCGTTGTTGAATCAGGAAATGAATACTGTAGCCGTCTGTGTTCACCAGAGCTCTACGATACCTCATATCAACAGAGACCGGACCAAACTATGTGTATACATGTGTGTGTGTAAACCATACGGTACAAACAATGAATAGACGCTGCCGTATTTACGTCACGTATCTACGTGACGTTATTGAGTGCTGGTGGAGCTGCTACGATGTTAGCATAGCCTAGCACCGATCCATCAGAGCTCCATTGAGAAGACCAGTAACCTACAAATCGGTATCATTACGTAGTTATTTCGGAGTCCCTTTTTGTCGGTTTATTGTCGTTGAATCACAGCCAAATCAGTTTATTTTGTGTTCCTACAGCTGTAGTAAACAGCGACCGGTGGCTTGCAGTGAATACAGCTCGATACAATCCACGGAGCTCCTCTGAACAATATTATGAACCAGACATGACGGCGTTTGGCATTCCGATGTTTGAGGGACTTCCACAACACGTACAAAGCAGCAATTGTCCTTATTCCTTTCATGGTTGATGGCGGAAAGAAATGACGGCCAGGTGAACGGCTTCCAGGCTTCCAGGACGATAAACCACGCCCCGTCTCCGGCACGGAGCCATTTTGCGGCGTTTGGTGTGAACACGACCGGCGGTGCGTTGGACGCGATTTTGCAGTGCGTCAAAAAATCAACGCGACCGGTGTGAACGCAGCATTACACTGTTTTTTAATTGTTTTTGAAATCTCCTTTTCTTTTGCCTTGTGTTTTGATGCTTTTAATGGTTTTATGTGAAGCACTTTGAATTACCTTGTTGTTGAAATGTGCTATACAAATAAACTTGCCTTGCCTTGCACTTATCGGATTAGCCACACGTACAATTTAGCCTAAAGGCAATAGGGGTGAGAAGCCCTTTCATCTTGTTTTCTCCTGTTCATCTCTTAGGGAGGTAAGCTGCCTGTATTTTTGTGTTGTTTATTTTGGGAATAGTTAAGTTAGAATATTGATAGAAAGATTAGAAGGTTAGAAAGATTGATCTGTGCATTGTGACATCAGTTAGTCCACTTTCTGCAACATCCAAATAATGGGACTCTGAGAACATGGGGTCAATGCTGCTGTTGTATTTTTATTTCATATAATTACTTCTGTCACTCAACATTTAAAAAAATAAGCGTGCATTCTAAAGGTCAATGAATCACTTTGCCTTTTTTCAGCAAAAATGTAATGATTTCTCTGTTTCCAGCTCCTTAAATGAATACTTTCATGGTTTCTATGATGGGTAGGCTAGAATGAACATCTTGTATTCAGACAAAACAATATGTACATTGTACCTATATTTTGTGAACGAAACAATTATTGATTCATCAAGAAATGAATCATCGGATTAATACAAATATAGTACTATTACATGGTAAGACGTCTTTACACTCAGTCGTAGTTTTAAACACAGTAACAGACAGAATAATATTTTAGAATAATAATTACCCTCTTATTTTTCCTCTCTTCCCCACCTCAATTTTCTATCCATACATCTCATAAGCACACACACACACAACAGCACCCGTGTTAACGTAAACAGTCGCGTCTTGCACACACACACAGCGATCATGCGCTGCAGAAAAGCAGCGCATGATCCTTTTACCACACACCTGAGTGGCTTTTATAGGGGTAGACGACAAGGGAACATGTACGCACGCCTCACGCAAGCGCGCACTTGCTTTAAATAGGGTGCGCTCTCAGCAAGGGTCGGTAAATACCGCTGAACAACAGCATACTATCGGCCACCTTTCGATCTCGGCGCTACTGCAGCTTTTTCACTGAGTGGAAGCAATGGGCCAGTGGTGAGTCTCTTGAATTGTTTTTTTTAAATGCAGAATTATTGAGTGTTGACACTAGTTATTTAATGCAACTCTAATAACTAAGAGGAACCCGATGTGTAACCTACCACATTTTATTTAGATTATTCACAGTAATGTGCCTTCTAGAACTCGATTTTTACTGAATGAAAATGTGTAATTTTAAAAGTTCTTTTTTTTAAAACTTCATAACAGTAAAATTACTAGTAATATTGAAAATTGTTACACCCAGATACCCAACTTTTGCATTTTACCACAAATTAGTGTGGCAAGTTATCACATTTAAGATTTAGAAATCCTAAAGTTATCACTAAGAATAAATGACATAAATGCCCTGTGTCAGTCAATGTATGGTCACTACTTGACTCTAATTCACAGATCAGCTAAACATCTGGATCCACCAAATTACAAGGCAGAGGGCATTCAAATAAAAACAATGGAGGAGCAGTCTGCAGGCTTCATCTTGGCCGACTACGCAGTCTTTTCTTCCATGTTGTTGGTCTCTATGTCCATCGGACTCTTCCAGGCCCTGAAGAAGAGGCCAGGGGACGCCACTGCTGATGACTTCTTCACCGGGGGTCGGAGCATGCCGGCAGTGCCTGTTGGGCTGTCGCTCTGTGCCAGTTTTATGTCAGCAGTCCAGGTTCTTGGTGTGCCCTCCGAGGCGTCTCGCTATGGCTTTAAATTCCTCTACATGTGCCTCGGACAAAGCATCAGTTCCCTGCTGACAGCTTACCTTTTCCTGCCAGTTTTCTTTCGACTGGGAATCACCAGCACCAATCAGGTCATAATGAGCTTCCAGTTATTACCGCAATTTTTGTCATGAATTTAGGGGGAGCATAATGTAAACAACGTGGTATATTTTACTTTCATGTGACCTGTTTGCAAAGGTCTAAAGAATTAAATTTGTATTTATTTAGATATGATATATTCTTTTTTGATGGGAGTAATTGTATAATCTGGACCAAACTGTATAAATATTCTCAGGATAACAATATAAGAAAGTGGTTTGATTTAAGTGTGTAAAGAAAACTGAACACAAATACTAGTACGAGTAAGTGTTTCTAACCAATCATAGGTAGACAGATGGATTTTTACGTCAACATTTTAAAATTCACCTGTGGGTCTGATGTGTGGCATGAATATAAGAGGTGAGGAAGGATGAGGAATGTGTGCAGAGATACTGTGCTGTGTTGTAACTGTTGCCATCTGCCGGTCACAGTATCTGAAGATGAGATTTGGCAGAGGGATGCAGCTGTTGGGGAGTATCCAGTTTCTGGTGGCAACGGTATGACAGACATTGCTGTGTTCTCTGATATCAAAGTTGTGTTCAGTGTTTTAAAGAGGATGTCACATTTTTCACCCACACATGGTCTTTCATTTGCACAAACTGAAACCTCACAAAAGTTGTCACTGTATTTGTTGATTTCCTTGTTTTTTCCCAGCTGCTTTACACAGGGATTGTCATCTATGCACCTGCCTTGATCCTTAACCAAGGTAAGATCAGCTGACACTCCTCTCTCTGTATGCATTGATAGGATGTTTTTATTTATTTGACATTTTGATTATTCTCATATTCTCACAATTGTTTGTATTTAGTTGATCTTTCTCCATGATTTTTTAAATGTATCCATGAATTCACCACTTTATCACAGGTAGAAATATATGTCTTGTCAGAGATTCCCTCCATTTCTTACTAACAACACCCTGGCAATGTTAACCTGTGGTGAAATGTTGTGTTCTTCCCTCCACTAGACCTACATATATTTTTGACAGATTTAGTTGCACTTTGTTGAGTCAGAATTTCAATAAAAAATATAATCAACTAATAAATTGGGATGTATGGAATAAGTCACCAGCATCGTATAAATTAGTTTAAATTAGTTCCACATTCACCAGCTGCAACAGTAGTGACTTTACACATTAATGCATCACATCATTGAACCTTTCTACAGCGTCATCTAAATGGTGAGCATATTGGGTGAAGAATGTTTAAATAACCATGCTGCAGGGAGGACAATGTTTTATAAATGTCAAACTTTTCAAGAGGAGGCTTTCGACATCACACATTTTGAGTAATTTAATCAAAAATATTCAGTCATCAAAGTGTGGTGAATTTAATGCTATATGGGCCCTATATAGCTTATTAGACAACACAGGCTGTAGGTGAATGAAATAACATATTAGATCGGGCATAGCCTCTTAGTCAACGCTGAGATCTCAGGGGACAATACATTTATTTGGCCTGTACACAGTTTGACTTTCTTGGATGGTCATTTGTTGCTCATTGGAAGAAAACTACGTAAATATTAATTTGTATTTTTTAAATGTTTTTGTTAAAGCCATCCTCATGTGAGTGTGTATAATGTTAGCTTACCCATGTTGGTTCCTTAAATGTCGTGTCTAATCAAAGCATAATTTGGAAGTAACAGTAGAATAGTGTCTGACTCGTGGATGTGACACGGCATTGTGTATGATTTCATATCATCTAAAATGTGTCATAATGTAATAGGATCTCCTATTTGGTTTCTAATTAGAATATAATTTTGTATAATAGTGTCGTAGCCTACCTTGGCTTTAATTTAGGTGTATGGTGTCGAAGTAGGGTATGTTCATTTACTGTCAAGAACATGTTATTTCTAGTTTTGGCCTAATTTGATACAAAGCAGGGCTTGTTACGTTTTATTAGTGTACTGCAAAACAAGTATAAGATGGTACATTAACTGTATAATTCTATATTAACACTGTTTTCTTTTTTTAAGCGACTGGACTCAATATGTGGGTGTCTCTGTTCTCTACTGGGATTATTTGCACACTGTACACCACACTGGTAAGGAAGTATTTTTTTCAATCTCATTAAACCTGCCTGGTTCTTAGCTAGATGCTCTTGAAGAGGACTGGTTTCTGTTGGGATTTAAAGAAGACTGGCAGGAGTCCCATCCTTTTAATATAGGTGCCACATTTGCAGTAATTTTGTCACTTCAGCCACTGAAGGCAAGGCAACTTTATTTATGGAGCACATTTCAAAAGAACAACAAGTCCTTCTTCTCCTATGTTTAAAATGTATTTATTGTCTGTAGTTTCAATACGTTTCATCCAAAGTGTTTGTTGGATGGTTGAATGGTGTTTGAAACCCCCTTCCAACTCAGACAATTTTGGGATCTTTCAAAAAAAAAATACGACAAGCACGCCTGCTTCAATTTGGTGAATGTGAAAAAGTAGTTGTGCAGTATAGTTTTTTAACGTCTTTCTCAAGTTCTTAGCGCACAGACTTCTCTGTGAACATTGAAACTAGTGGAACAGAAGAATACATTTTGCCCTTAATTTGTTTTTTGTAAATGTCTCATGTATTGTGGTTGGTTTTCCTGTCTGTCTCTTACATCGTCTGTCTGTAACAGGGTGGCATGAAAGCTGTGATCTGGACTGATGTGTTCCAGATTATAGTCATGTTGGCTGGCTTCGTGGCCATTTTCATCCACGGTACAATTCTGGTTGGTGGTCCTGCAATGGTGCTGGAAATCGCCAGAAATGGATCACGCATTAATTTCAATGAGTAAAAACACTGTTTATTTAGTTTCCCTTACATTTCAATGCATGCATATCTGGACAACCCCACATTACTGTCTGAACACATTAAGATGCTCACGTCATAAACTATTACCATATTCCTACTGCAGTTCCTTGCCAGTCGTATCAAGTACGGTACCTTTTGATAATGATGTTTACATTTTGGATTATTTCAGGCTGATATGAAAAATTAAAAACAGGAAATACTACATGTTACTCCTGGTAAAAGTAGACTTACAGTTAAGCACAAAAGTGAATTCCTGACCTGGGAAACATACGGTTGATAAAAGCAATCTTAACTCAAGGTCCACTCACCAGGTTTTCTTGAGCTTTCTTCTTGGTGGAGAGAGTTTGCTCCAGTTGTTGTCACGGCACTGAAATCCAAATCCCATACTAAAGTCCAGTGATGACAACTGAGCAAAACATATCAGGTGCTTTTACATGGGGGAGAAATTGTAAATCCATGACATGCTGTCAAAAGCCCTGAAAAAAGTGAGTAAGTGGACATGGATTTAAGATTATTTTTTTTGTCAAACTATACCTAGACTCCAGATGTTTCAATGGAAAGAGCCTGTGAAGTGTGGAGTGTCACTGATTTGTTTGATAATATTTTGCAACAGTTTTAGTGTTGACCCACGGCAGCGCTATAGTTTTTGGAGCCTGTCTGTCGGAGGTGCATCGCTTTGGCTGTCCATGTATGGGGTAAACCAAGCTCAAGTCCAGCGCTACATCTCCTGCAGAACAGAAAAAGATGCCCAGTGGTGAGTGGAGACCTGTTTGTCATTCACATAATTATTCGGAGTTTAGAACAGCAATGTAAAAGGTTTCATGAATTTCATTTAGGTTAAGTTCATGGATTGTGGATAACAACAATGTAGCATCTGTGAAGTCACCTTCTGGTTTCCAAAGAGACATTTTAAAGATTTGTATTAGATTAAACATCAAACAGTATTGTGACACGCATCTACCACACGTCACCAATATTCCTGACAATAACAGAAATGTTATTTTCCTAAACTGTGTTTGGGTAAAAGGTGTAACTTTAACAGCCAATGTTGAAGAGCAAGGTTTCATTATGTATACAGGTATCCACATATCAGCTTGATATCAGTTTGTTTTCGGTCAACATTTATTTCCTGAAGGTAAAAACACCAACTAACTCCAAGTAATATTCCTTGTCAGGTAGTTCTCTCAAGGGTTTTTCTCAATATACAATTTATATTATCATAAATTGTTGCATATTTTATTTTTCGTGTCTTTTCTAAAATGTTCATGAAGATATTCCTCTGTAAGATTATTAATAAATGGTTGAATTAATTAATTAATGTTGACAGTCAAGCCTTTAATTTACATGCAAGGCATCAATGAGCATCTAATTCCTCCCAAAAACATACAGCCCTTCAGGTTTCACAAAAGTGCTTGCAATTATAGATTGTACAATAATAAAACCATCATCAGGCAAATCTAAAGTTGTATCTTTCCCACACAAGTGAGGAGCGAATATGCAGAAGTCCAACAATGAAGCTGCGTCACTATAATGATGTTTGCTTTTGATTACAGGGCGTTGCTTGTGAATCAAGTGGGTCTGTGCCTCATCGTGAGCAGTGCAGCAACCTGCGGCATCGTCATGTTTGCTTATTACATCAACTGTGATCCACTGATGTCTGGGAGAATTTCTGCTCCGGATCTGGTACTCAAGACACTCATATTGACCCAAGATGACAAAAGCATGATGCTGTGTAGGGTTAAAAGCTATTGAAAGAGAAACATCTGTATGTATAAGATGTTTGACTTCGCTACTTAATGTGCTACTGCACTGCAGATGTTTGCTTAGGCTAATTACCACACCGTGCTTTGATGTGACTAAGGAACACATTAGTGTGGATGTAGCCATGGTCAAACAGGGCTGCAAGCTCAGGTGTGTTTTATAGATCAACTCAGGAGAAGCCTTTGGTTGGTTGATGAGTCGAGACTTTGAAAAAACATTTAATTTACGAAATGAATTTGATTTGATTCAATCAACAACAATTGGAAATAATAAATGTTTCTAACATAGATTTCTCTTTCTTACCGTCCCCCCCCCGTCCCCCCCCCCCCTCTCTCTCTCTCTCTCTCTCTCTCTTGTCTGATGAAGTGCATGGCCTACTTTGTGTTGGACATATTCAGAAATCACCCTGGATTTCCAGGTCTCTTCCTTGCCGGTGCATACAGCGGAACGCTGAGGTATTCAATCATAGATTCTCTAAACTAAATTTATGACAAATCTCCCCCTTTTAAAGGGACAGTGTGTAGCATTAGGATGAACGTGAACGATCGTCCAAAAGCTTTTTTTTTGTAAACTTCTCCGCCCGCTGAGACAAAGCAGTCATGTGGACAGAAGACAGGGGAAGTGACTGATACTGACGGATGTATGTGTTCTTCATTCTTTATAAACTTCACTCAGAAATGTTATTTATTTAATTGACATTTGACATTGTGCAATATGAATTACTTTATATAGGGACTTTGATTAACTGTTGCTGCTCTAGAAACAATATTTAGCAATATATTACAAATTACTTCTAATTATTTTTTGATTTTTTTTAAAAACAATTATTCAGCAATGTAGAATTATAATACAATAGCCCCTAGTCGTACTGAAATCCTAAAGATATCCATACCTGTAGGTCACAGTAGTTTTCCAACACCCTTGGAAAGGGAGGGGGGAGCGGAGGAGTATTTAATTCTTTGCAACCTGCCATAAACCACTAGATGCCACTAGAACTGTTCCATTATTGAGAACCAGTGGTGGAAAGTAACCATGTACATTTACTCAAGGACTGTTCTTAAGTATATTTTTCGTACTTGAGTATTTTCTGCATCTTTATACATTCTATTCCATTACATTTCAGAGGGAAATATTGTATTTTGTACTCCATCACATTTATTTGACAGCTATAGTTACTTGTTGAACAAGTGCTTTTACTTTTGATTCTTTGTGTAGAAGGTAACAAAAGAAAAATGGCCTTTCAACCATTTTAGACCACATCTCCGGGTCATATTGTGCACCTATTAACAATATTCAAAAAGGAATTGTGGTTTTATATCAGAATCCATCTTTTCTTTCTGTAAAACAAAATATGTCATGCGCTTACGTAAGCAGGTATTGACCAATTTCAACCAATTATACATACATCCATCGATCAATCCGCCACTTTTAGAGACAATGGAGGTGTGTGCGGCACCACAGTCCTCTGTAGCTTGGTATCGAGCTACATTCTGAGCCTGTTCACTTTTTAGCGGTGCAATAAAATGCAAAGAAATGAACTTAAATTCCTCTTCTAACTATACACCGCTCAAATATTCAGTCACAGACAGTACAGAAGCTGAAGACACTTTAGTCCTTAGTGGCTGTGATATTCACAAGAAAGAGTACTAATACTGTGTAAACATGGCCAGTGAGCTGGTGTTGTGGGATATTTGGTGACCACGTGTCTTTTTCACAGCACGGCCTCTACAAGTATCAATGCAATGGCTGCAGTAACAATGGAGGATCTGCTGAGGCCTCGTCTGCGCCTCATGACCCAGAAGAAATTGATACTCATTTCGAAAGGACTGTGTAGGTCAATCCTCACCGAAAACATCCACTTATGAATTCTTTTACCCTTGCATGTGTTCTCAAAACCACTATTCTTTTAAAACCAACTGACAATTATATGAGGCAGAAAACTCACGTGATTTACATTGGCACCTACTGTCACTTCTTGGAGTACAAATCATGTTTTATCAATGTTTAATCACGTCATATTTAACATCGACCCAGTAAGAGATGATACTACTTTCTGTGGTTGTATTTTGGAACCTTGGGGAATTTTCTTCTCTTTTTCTTCTCTTAAGCGTTGCTGTACGGAGTTAGTTGTATCACAGTAGCTGCTCTGTCTTCTCTCCTGGACTGGGGAGTTCTTCAGGTATAATACCTAAATATTACTATCCACTATCACATGATATTTAATATATATATATATATATATATATATATATATATATATATATATATATATATATATATATATATATATATATATATATATATATATATATATGACTATTATAGTAAATGCGCAATAGTTCTGAACTGAACTACAGTATAAGATTGACTATGTTTTTTCTGATAAAGTCTCCAGAACTGCCTTTGTCTTTCCTATTCAGGGTTCGTTCACAGTAATGGGTGTGGTCAGTGGTCCAATACTGGGTGTATTCATTTTGGGGATGTTTGTCCCAGCAGCAAACAGGCTGGTGAGTGGATTGATTTTTTCCTGTGTTGTGCACCGTAGTTCATTTGTTTATTCTCTTATTCAGGAAAAGCTATAATTATGACGTTATTTTACTGAACTCTAAATTAATTCCTGATTGTTTCAGACACTGGAATCGTTTAAACGCATTAATGTAAACTCCTCCACTTTGTGTTATCACTGCACCATTCCTATATTATTATGAACACTTTTAGACCAAACAGGGCTTCTATCTAAGCTATGCACTTTCCATGTTATTCTTTTTTTTTTACTGTCAATACCTCTTACTGTTTAAGAACATCACTGTTTAGAATCGAACAAAACTATTCATAAACATTAACTTCAAACCACCTTGAGACAGCTTTCAGAGTTCTCCCTGTATGTGTCGGGGCAATTTTTATATTGTCAAGGAACAGTTGTAATGTAAATCAGTTTTACTACTGCAGCAATAAGTCATTTTATGACGGCTTTCACTTCCGTTAGATGTCACTGATTTATATGATTTTATGTTGAGTGCTCTATATGAACCACATTCAATTAATATATTAATCAATTTCCTGCATTTCTGCATTTTACTACTGAATTTTATTTCTTACACTGTTTCTTTAATTGTTTTTGAAATCTCCTTTTCTTTTGCCTTATGTTTTGATGCTTTTAATGGTTTCATGTGAAGCACTTTGAATTACCTTGTTGTTGAAATGTGCTATACAAATAAATTTGCCTTGCCTCTATTTGTATGATAGTGTACAATATCATAAAGTGAGTTATCTTTATTGAAATCCAACTTTTAAGAAAGGACAGGTATTATATATATTTATATATATGGGGGGCGACTGTGGCTTACTGGGTAGAGAGGGTTGTCCGTCCAACTGAAAGGTCACCGGTTCGATCCTCGGCTGCACCGTGTCCTGTGTCGAAGTGTCCCTGAGTATTGTTGTATTGTATTGTTTTTTAACAGCAGACATTGTACACTGTATGTATGTTTCCAAGACAAATTTCCTTCGGGACAATAAAGTCTATCTTATCTTATCTTATCTTATCTTAACTGCTCCCTGGGCGCCTGTCATTGGCAGCCCACTGCTCCCTATATATAATACAGGGATGGGTCAAATGCAGAGAATAATTTCCCCACTGTGGGACTAATAAAGGAATGTTTCTTCTTCTTCTTCTATATATAAAATGAAGTCCAACTAATGTGTGGCATCCTGTTTGCCTCAAATTGCCCCACGTCTTTTGTTAAAAGTTGTACATGATCTTTCAGGGGGCGTTCTCAGGAATCATAGTGGGCTTCTGTGTCTCTCTGTGGCTGGCTGTTGGTTCAACTCTTTACCCTCCCAGCGAGGAGACCATGGGTGTGCTGCCCTTCTACACAGGCGGGTGTGGACCCAGCAACATCACCCTGAACAGCAGCCATCCCCAGGACCAACACTCCATCTCCACGCTGCCTTACCCCGATGACCAGGGGTCAGTGAGTTCAGCAAGGCCTGCACTGACACAGAATGTTTTTCCCCACATGGTTTACATTGGTTAAACATGGAGCATCTATAATTACAATTTATTTGTACTAAAATGAATATAATTAATGAATGATTTCATTGAAGGAGCAATATACGACATTCAGAGCATTAATATAGCAGCGCCACCTATAAGTGTTGTGTAGTCAATAAAAAAAGCAACTCAGGCTGTCATTAAACTAGATTTGTGTTCCAACAATAAAACTTTCTTTTCTGAAACCAGGGGCTTGCTTGACTTCTACACCCTGTCCTACCTCTACTTTGGTGCCATGGCAACTGGTTCGGTCATTCTAGTTGGGCTAATCATGAGCTATGCAACAGGTAAGAAGATAAAAAGCCACACAAGGACACCTTCAGAACTGCTGTTTAAATACACTGAGTTGCCAGTATTTTAGCCAGACAACCGACACCATCCAACACAAGTTTCTGTGCAATCCAAGCGTCTAATGTTCCATTTTAGACACCATATCAAAGAGATGTGATTCAACTCCGTTGACACTTCTGTCTGTTGTTATTTGTGGTGACATTACATTTTTCTCTCTACACACAGGACCAACAAAGAGGATTGATATTAAAGAGGGTTTGTTGTGGTGGGATCTGGACAAAAAGCAAGTAGAGGTCCTATCAAAGCACAGCGTAAGTACTAACTATATCACAAGCTTGTGACTTTGGTGCCCGTTGTTTTACTTGAGTAGATACACCTTCAGAATGTAGAAACATGAGGATAAAGTTGAACAGGATGAAACAGACATCTTAATAAATACAAGATATTATCTTCTTTTTTTTAAAATCTTGGCTAGGTAACACACTGGATTGTTAACTTATGGATTCACATTTTTCTGTATGGAGTGGGCATGCCTTCATCTTAATGAAGGGTTTTGTTCCAAAAAGTTATAGGTCAATTTTGTAAATTGCACAACGAAATGAATCCCTGCTAAGACTGTAACACCTGTATTTTGTTAATAGATCATTTGCGTGTATAATTGTGGATGCATTGACTGGCTGTGTTTGTTTAAGACTGGAACAATGTCCAGAATGTTTCCCTGTCTTCTGCACAATGCATGCTGGGATACGCTGCAGCCGCCTGTGGGTCTGAATAAAGCAATAACCAGGTAAAGAAATGAATAAATATGTTATGACTTAATAACTTGGTCTTTTTTTGCAGGGAGATGAGGTAACAGATGAACCACAGTTTGTGCCTTTGATGGAGATGCATAAAGAAGAAACAAAAGAAGAAGAATATTGACTCACCACTCTGAGTTTAAGTGTTGAACAGCTTTTTAAAAATTCTAAACATCACTAATGGGAGGTTATCGTCTCCAGTGGCAGTAAGCATTTTATCACTATTCTTTACACACTCAATTCAACTCCTAATTCCTTAAGTTGTGTCTCTTTCTAAGTCTGCTCCACATTTGGTGCTATGTTTAATCAAAACAAAATCCTTCAAATGTTCTTGGACAATGAAGGTCTTTATTTTTGCGCCAAGGAAGGTATAGACTCTAATCAAAAAGCCTCCGGTTTTATTTGAATTCCTGTAATGCCGAAAGTCTCTTTCATGACAATTCTGGTATGTTCCATATCTGGAGCAATGCACACCTGCACTTCAACCAGTGTGAATGGATATGTGACAGGTGGCCTGGGGTAAACTGTGGGTGTGTGCATTACCAGTTATTCAACTCTTGTTTCATGTTTAAGCTCATGTCCTTACATAACTTTAAATGTCCTCTTAAAGAGACAGTAAAGGGAGAGTCTTTTTCTTTGCATACACAATGGAAGATCTATTTTGCCTGTGATGCCTAATATGGCTTTCCATGTAAATCACATTTATCCTATAATTGCCACAGTTGCCGCTGTTTAGCAAGTTATATCGGCCGGTTTCAACTAATGTACACTCCCAAGTACAACTGCCAGTGGTATTAGCAGTTTCTAACACCTTTAATCTATTTCAAGTAGGTTTTATAGTACATGCCTAAACCACAACTTATATAACAACAATAAATGAAATTATTGTTGTTATAAAAATGAATATTATCCACATTACAAGCTTTATATATATATATATATATATATATATATATATATATATATATATATATATATATATATATATATATATATATTGGTGAAGGTGAAGGGTAACAAGTCGTATTACTGTTAATATGTCGATTTTTAATGTTCCTATAGTTTTATGGGTATTGTTATGGGAAAATATGTCAGTCTACTGCTTTAGGGTTAAAGAATGTAAGTTTTAGAAGTTCAGGCACTAAACCTTGTTTATCTTGGTATCTGTTTGTTCCTGTGCATTGTTTCTGTCTTTAAAGACGGGGACACACACAGGGGTCATGATTGCGGTATTTCCCTTGATGGGCATCAGCTGAAGGGCATGACCCTCTGCAGGCATATATGATGTGTGATGGTTCACAGGCTTATTCCGTCTCTGCAATACTGTGACTTAACTCTTTGACCAGGTCACAGTGACATCAAAGGACGCATCTGGCTGGGTGTATCCATGGTTTATTGTGGGGCAAACTGATAACAAAGGGATTTGTAAACAGGCCATAAAGTGCCTTCAGGTTATTGTAAAGACAGGGACTATGCTTCAAAGAAAAACATCTGCCTTGACTGGTTTCCTTCTTCTGTTTATTCTTGTTTGCGAACCAAGATAACAGCATGCTGACTGAGTATAAATGTCCATGCATTTAACTGTGTCGTCAGAACACCTCTTGCAGATGACGGTGATGTATCTGTGAGACTGTGTTCTCTTTGCTTGCAAGCAAATAAATTGACTATTACAACTTTGATCGTTCATCCAGACTGTTTCATTTGACATTGATTTGATAACACTTTGACACTCTTCTCCCGACTATTCATAGAAATATTCCATAACAGTATGTTCTCAAAATACTGTTTAAGTTCTATTATTTTAAATTGAAATATTGTACTTATTTTATTTGTATTGTCTCTCCATTCTAAGTCGGAATAAATCTTTCTGCTGTTGAAAATATGGTCACGTCTTTGGAGAGTATTTATTCAAATTTCTAAGTTGTAGATTTAGGCTTAAAGAAAGTAACTTGAGCTTTAGGTGCTTCATATTATCTTATATTTTTGGAAAATAACCATACTTTTAGTGAAGTAGGATAGTCTGTATCTTAATTTAGTCTCTCAATTTCAGTTCTCATTTTAAGGCCCTTCATAAGAAGCTATCCTGGTATTAAGGTGTGCTACATTCGGCTATATTTTGGTGCATACTGACACCTGCTGATGATAGAATGTCACTTCAAAATTGAAATGCACACACATGGCTGCCACACGTCCATTATGGCTGCCATATACATGTAACCAATAAGTACAAAAGCGCTTCACATCACATGGTGGTCATTTATTGCATTTTCTTAATCGTTCACTCATCCTCATAATACAAAAGTAAGCACAACATTTCCAGACACTCCATCTTCCAGAATGAATCGGTAGATCTCACTGAAATCATTTCTTTATTGTTGTGGGATTGTGCTTCCGTGCACATTGGTCCTGAATCCCTCAAAACACCTCCACGTTGCCTCTGCTGCTCTTCAACCAGCCCGGTGCCTCACCACTCATCTGCGGCCCTGTTAGAGTCCTCGTCCGCTACTGCACAGTCCAGGCGCTGAACACCGGGAAGCGCCAGGTCCCTTTCGTTAAGCTTCTCCAGAAACGAGGAGAGCAGCCGTTTGTTTAAATGGTCCGTCAGGGTCCTTTCCTCTTCGACCCGCTCATTGGCAACAGTTCCATCCGAATCCACATCATCCGCCTCGGTGTCCGCGCGGAGCTGCGGAGGGGCCGACTGGTGGTTCAAGGACAAGCCGTTCGACTGCTCGTCCTCCCCGGGCTGCTGCTCCGTGCACCTCCCGGCGTCCGCTCCGGATTCCGTCTCCATCTGTGATATTAAAGTGGTTTGCAGGGCGGCATTCTCCAGCTGTTTAAGGCGTTTACTGTGGAGGCCGCAGGCAGGAGGTTCATTTCCAGTCGCGTTGTTGTTGTGAGGTGGCTCACCAGTTTGCTCCATCATGCTCTGCGTCAGGAGTGCAGCCCACAGATATGAAAGGCTTACGTGGCGCAGACTGGGAGGTGTCGCCTCCCTGCGCCCACACGTATTACTGCACCATTACCGGACACCCTGCAGCTCTGTGCCAGTGTGAGAAAGTGGTAAAAAAGTTAATGTGTGCAAAGTAAAAGTGAATTAAAAGTACAGAAATATAAGCAACATGCTATTTTAAGCAGTGGTGGGATGTGCATTTAGTAGGCCTGTTCTTAAATACACTTTGAGGTACTTGTACTTCACTTGAGTATTTCCATGTTATGTTACTTCTACTGCATTTTGGAGGCAAATACTGTTACGTTAACTACATTTGTCTACACTTTCCAGAGACAGGTTATAAAAACAAAATGTAATAAAACTAATAAAGTAATTAAAATGAGTTGCAAAAATAGTAATGCGATTTACAGATTAATGCATCAATAGTTATAATCCAATAAATTAACATTTATCATTCTCAAATATGACCATTCTACATAATGAGTACCCTTTTTAGTGCTTTAAGTATATTTCTGATGCTAATGCTTTTGTACTTTTACTTCAATAAAGTTTTGAATGCAGGACTTTTACTTGTAACAGAGTATTCTTATAATACTTATTCCAACACTGCTTAAAAGTATCAAAAGCAGAAATACTCATAAACAGCTGTTTGTTGTCAAGGCGGGATTCATTTTAATGTATTTGTAAGTATCAAAGTCTTAATATGAAAGAACTCAAGTATAAGTACATTAAAGTTGTACTAAAGTACTAGTACTATGTAGAACTATACTTGATTCTTGAATAAATGTATGTAGTCACCTTCCACCACTGTCTATATCATTATTATTACAATAATTCTTCTTCTATGTGTTATTATACATATTATTATTACTACTGTGGTTATTATTATTGCTATATTAATAATTATGTTTATGATTATAGTTGTTGTTTGTTGTCCTCATTATTATTATTACTAATACTTATTTTCACCTAAAACCATGGAAATTATTCTCAATCTCTAGGTCATCTCCCTATTTCTGTCCTTTCTATAAATTCTATAATTCACAATTTCTGTGTATGTTTGACTACTTTGGGAAGTGGCTTTACAACAAACTTTATCACAACTAAATACCAACATCTTTTTTTGTTGGTCTTTATTGAAAACAAAAAAGGAACATCAATAAGCATGTGCAGACACCGTGTAAACTGTGTGCTGGACCAAAAGAAGATATATAAAATCATATTTTCATTGCACGCTTGGGAAATCCATTTAGTCAATTAAAGTCAATTTACTTCTCCCTATACCCAAATCAGCATGAGTAATAATATGCAAATGCTCCTGATGCCACTGTAAATAAAGCAGATAATATGTTGTCTTTTGGACCACGTTGACTTCAGTAGAACCAGAATATACATTCATTAAGTCTACGATCTACGTCATGAAGCAATGAGCACAGTCTTATATCGTGCAGGACACTTACACAGAAAAGACAAGGAATTATGACAAACAGTTTGTGTCATAATTCCTTGTCTAAACTATGGAAAAGGGTGGGGCTAGAGGACAACGTATATATATGTATATGTTTATGTGTATATGTAAATGCAAATGTATATGTTTATGTGTATAAGTATATGTGGACACAGTGCTCAAGGGAGGAAGTGGTTATTTAGTTTTTCCAGGACGACTGGACTGGACTGAGCATACCGAGAGAGGCTGAAACCTAAGGGTGGCAGTAATGCAACATTGTGAACGCTTACTGCCGTAAAACATCATAGAAGAAGAAGAAGAAGAAGAAGACGAAGAAGAAAAAAATCGAACAAGAATATGTTTCCATAGCGACCATCAATAGTGGAGGCGAATGGCCACCTACCTCAGATACAACAACGACAGGTAACAACTCCATCATCAGGCCCGGAAACACATCAGATATTTCAGAAGTTGAATCTCTAGTTTACAGGCTGACCCGCAGTGAACAACCAGCGACACCAAGCTTTAGCTCTTTGCTAACGTTAGCATCTAGCCACAAGCTAGCCTCTGGGGTCAGGGTATGATTTATGCACAAGCAAACAGTCTCTCACGCAAGTTTGGTCTGTGTACAGATGGAGTGAAGATGTCTCTGTTCAGAGCATATTGTACTCCACTCTACACTGCACACTTGTGGTCAAACTACAAAAAAAGAGTTTACAGAGACTTCAAGTCGCGTACAATGACGCCATGAGAATACTTTTAAAGAGACCGAGATGGAGTAGTGCTCGTGAAATGTTTGTGGCTGCACGAGTCAACACTTTCCAAACAGTTTTAAGAAATCTCATGTACAAATTCATCTGTAGACTGAATGACTCTGTAAATGGGATCATACTTGTTTTAACCAACATAAGGTTTAGCACCACACGCTACCAGTCCCAGCTGTGGCGACATTGGTACAGCTGTCTCTTTGTAAGGCATTGCTAGGCCTATGTACTTTTATTGTTTGTGTCTGTCTTTTTATGTAGCTGTCTGTATGGACCCCAAGTCTGAAATAAAGTCTATCTGTAGTCTAGTCGTGTCAGATGTATTTAGCGTTCTATACCGTTAGCTAAATCAAAAATGTGTCTCGGAGGACTTACCGGTCTGGTCAGCACAACTACGACGCCCTCGATCCTTATCGAAGTCTAACAAACGGATACGCAGAGTCAGTAACTTAAGGTTGACTGTAAATAACCCCGCATCCTCTCTCCTTTGCTGCTAGAGGAGGAACCAGTGCATATTGTGCTTCACGGGGCTTTTAAAATGTCCTTCAGAGACTTAAGAAGTAAGTGATTGAATGCAGTTAACATTATAGCACTTTGCTGAAAATCTGTGCTTTATGTCTGCACTTGCGTTGGTAACTGGAGTTGAATTTGATTTTGACAGATTTCACAGAAATGATGAGGGCCTTGGGCTATCATCGGTTGATATCCATGGAAAACTTCAGAACACCAAACTTCACTTTAGTGGCAGAAATCCTAATATGGCTTGTGAAGAGGTATGCTAAAACTACACACGACTGATCCATCAAGAAGTAACCACTTAATCATCTTTAAACTACACACTACTGATCCATCAAGAAGTAACCACTTAATCATCTTTAAACTACACACTACTGATCCATCAAGAAGTAACCACTTAATCATCTTTAAACTACACACTACTGATCCATCAAGAAGTAACCACTTAATCATCTTTAAACTACACACTACTGATCCATCAAGAAGTAACCACTTAATCATCTTTAAACTACACACTACTGATCCATCAAGAAGTAACCACTTAATCATCTTTGTTTTCCATCATTTTGCACACTATTTTGCATTAATTCAATTCAAAGTTGTACTTTGCAATATGTGGAACTTCCCAAGTCACTTTTTAGTTCAATGTAGTTCATACATTTTCTAACTCTGAAAACACATCTCTGTATGTCATTTACTTGTACTCCACGTTTTGTGTTCTGCATGCCCACTGTTTGGAACGGATGTCTTGTTTTTAATTTGATCAGCTAAAACTACGTATTGACATCATGTGTGCATGGATACTGTGATACATTTGGCTCTTTATCTTTTTCCCTCTGTCCCTCTCTGTCTCCTTTACACTGTAGATATGAGCCTCAGATGGATATTCCCACTGATGTTGATACAGAGTCAGACAGAATATTCTTCATCAAGGCTGTGGCCCAGTTTATGGTAATGTACTTTCTTGACTTCTTACAGACTGCACAGATTACTCTTAGCTTGTTGTTTATCAGTCTGTCTTAAACGCTGTCTCACTTGGTTTCAGGCAACAAAGGCTCACATCAAGTTGAACACCAAGCGCCTCTACCAGGCTGATGGCTACGCAGTGAAAGAGATGCTGAAGATCACTTCAGTGCTATACAGCGCTATGAAGACCAAGCAGATGGCGCTGGGAGACAGAACCGAGGAGGACAACAGCAAGTTCAAGTTCGACCTCGGCTCCCGGGTGAGATGCAATATTCACACAATGTTGGCATATGTATCTCCATATGTGTGTATGTTAGTGTATCTGTAATCCTTTTTAGTTAAGTCAGTGTTTGGAAACTACAACAGAGAATAGGATATATTGTCCAAAAGTTAGCAGATGTGAACGTTCCCTGCAATTACGTTGGTTTTTATTCACTTTTTCATTGAAACACCTGACTTGCACAGTTGGTCACTGTAAGTCTGACCCACATGCATGTAGACTCTCCCAATAAAACAGCCAGAATTATATGTTTGACTTAATACCCTCATGCTATTTATATTTCCTTCTATTCCATTTTTTATTTTTCTGTTGTCAAATCCAGAGTGGAAGAGAAAACCTTGTGTCGCTGATTAGCTCTCACTCTCGCTTCACTCTAGATTTCCGATCTCAAAGCAGCTCGGCAGCTGGCATCTGAGGTCACATCTAAAGGAGCATCTCTGTATGATTTACTGGGAAAAGAAGTGAACCTAAGGGTGAGGGAAAACGGATGATAACAGATACACATGCTGGTTTGCATTTACCTTGATCTCGAGTCCTCACAATACATGACAATGTGGCTGTTTCTCTTCATTCATCAAGTAACTGTTGAACCCTAAGCTATTCCTCGGTGAGTGCTGATGAGGCTGGTAGCATGATGGGGCTTTGTTTTGTCAGTGAACGTGATGCAGGTGATGACTCTGCTGTCTATGTTTTCAATGTTGCCACAGGAAATGAGAACTGCGTCCATCGCCAGACCTCTGGAGATCAATGAGACTGATAAGGCCCTGAGAGCTGCCATCAAGGAGGTTTTGGTATGCATTCATCCTGACAATCCACAAAGCTTTTAACTATGAAAAGGCACTGAATCTGCCGACATGCCTTTTGTGTTCATTGTCAAGGAAAGTGTGGCGAAGACGAAAGACATGCTGAGCAACGTTGTTTCTGATGAAACCAGTCTGGACGCTAAGATAGAAAAGAAGACGCAGGAGCAGGAGAGGAGTCGGAAGAGGCTCCAGACACTGCAGAGTATCAGGTCAGTTCACTACCCTGATAGCTAGCAGACATGCTCAATGACAGCAATGATTCCCCGGTGCCTTTGGCAAATTCAAACAAAACATAGAATGAATGTGAGCTACTTTCTTTTGTGGTTGAATTATTTGTACTCTTTGCTCGAACGTTTAGCTTTTAGCCAATTTTCTGTCTTCGACTTACACCAAATCTTTAAATACAACTTTGACTGACAAGTAAATGTGTGCTCATCCCATAAGTCAGGGGTGTCAAACTCAAATACACAGTGGGCCGAAATTAAAAAATTGCTACAAGTCAAGGGCCAGACGGGTTCAACGTTTATTGAAAACTTATTGAAAGAACCTTAGTGCACATATTGAACCTGGAACTAACAAGGCCTATAGAGTATTGCCTATAAAACAACATTAATTATGAAATAAAAAGAATAAATAGTTCATAAATAAATAAAAATAAAAGTAATAAAATCAGTTTCATTAATTGCTTATGGCTCTATCTGCAGTCATTTAAAGTAAAAACATATTCTACAGGCAAACAGCCAAAGATAATTTACTTCAAAGAAAAATCAAATGTTCTGTAGTAGCAAGAGAAAAAAAAATGCAAAAATGAAACTGCATTCAAAACTGAAAATGCGTCAAAGCACCGTTTGCTGCTGTGATGCTCACTGGTCTGAGCCAGACACTTGGTGTCTCATCTTGGATACAAGTTCATCAATGTCTGGGGTCAGGCTCTGAGCTGAGGAAATCCTCAGGATTGAGTGAAGGTGCTCATCAGTAAGACGAGTCCTGTGTGAACTTTTGTTTGTCTTCATCAAAGAGAACAGTTGTTCACACAAGTATGTGCTGCCAAACATAGACAGCGTTTGAGCAGCCTGGGAGCGCAGCTGGGGCATTGTGTCGGGGCTGAAACGTGGACACTCTGCAGCGCCCACAGACTCATATTTTGCCTTCAGTGTGTCATTAGATTGGAGCTCAATCAGCTCCATTTGGAGGTTTGATGGTGCGTTTTCCACGTCAGCTGCAAATGGATTACTGAGCAGTTCAAACATGCTTTTTTGGGCTTCAAAATCGGCAAATCGCCGCGTGAAGTCAGCACCAAGTATGCCGAGTTTTTCAGCAAACTGTGTTGTTGGGAAGGCAGCGACCTGCTCTTTCATTGTTTGGCAGTGCGGAAAATGGCTCAAGTTTTCCTGCAGCATCTGCGTCTCCCACAGGCGCAGCTTGGCTTTAAAAGCCCTCACTGTAGCGTACATGTCAGTGATGACACGGCCCCGCCCCTGAAGCTGCAGGTTGAGCGCATTCAGGTGGCTCGTGATGTCACACAGAAACGCCGCTTCACACAGAAACATTTTATTTCGGAGCTCTGTTGTGTCTTTCCCTTTGCTTTCCATGAACTCACAGATCTCCTCACCCAACTGGAAAAATCTTTCCAGCACCTTTCCCTGGCTTAGCCATCGCACCTCTGTGTGACAGGGCAAGTCACCATATTCTGTACTTAACTCCTCCAGAAAAGACTTGAACTGGTGGTGATTTAAACCTTTGGCTCTGATAAAGTTTACCGCTAATGTTATGATGCTCATCACATGTTCCATTTTCAAGGCTTTGCCACACAACGACTCTTGGTGGATGATGCAGTGATAAGCTGTCAACTCACTTGTGACGTTTTCCTCCATCTTTTCTCGGATCCTCCCCACCAATCCACTCTTCTGACCGCACATCGCAGGCGCTCCATCTGTTGTCAGTCCCACAAGTTTATCCCACGGCAGCCCCATTTCATCCACACATCTGGACACCTCTTCAAAGAGATCTTTCCCTGTAGTTCTGCCATGCATTGGGTGTAATCCCAAAAACTCTTCTGTTACGCACAGGCTTGAGTCCACTCCACGGATGAAAATTGACAGCTGGGCAGTATCAGAAGTGTCTGTGCTCTCGTCCGCAGCAAGGGAGTATGCGATGAAATCTTTTCCCTTTCCCACAAGCTGTTGTTGGAGATTGGCAGCAAGGTGACGCACACGGTCAGCAACGGTGTTTCGGCTTAGGCTCACATTTTAAAATGCTTGCCTTTTTTCTGGGCACACGGCGTCGCAAACTTTAATCATGCAGTTTTTGACAAATTCCCCCTGGGTGAAGGGCCGGGCTGATTTTGCAACCTCTGCTGCCACAATAAAACTGGCCTTAACAGCAGCCTCGCTTTGTGATTTGGCTTTAGTGGACATAGCCTGCTGTGACACCAGACTTCTTTTTAACTTCTTTCCTTCTGTAGCCTTTGTGTCGTGTCCAGATGCTTGTATCTGTCTTGGTGTTTCATAGTGTCTTCTTATGTTGTATTCTTTCATGACAGCCACACTGTCTCCGCACAGAAGACACACAGCTTTGCCCTTTACATCCGCGAACATATACTGTGCCTCCCACCTGTCTTGAAAACTCCTGTTTTCAAATTCCACATTTCGTTGAGCCATTTTTTGGGGCGAGGGATCGTTGAAAGTTGACACAAGTGGTATGTAATACAGACTGTGAGGCGCGCGTTCGCGGGCCCGCGATTGACGTGCCGCCACACGGGCAGTGCATTGTGGGATTTGTAGTATTATGGTGGTGCGTGCGATATACCGGCGGGCCAGCTCTAATAGTAAATAGATTTTATCATGCGGGCCAAAGATAATTCATTCACGGGCCGGATGTGGCCCGCGGGCCTTGAGTTTGACACATGTGCCGTAAGTGCTTGTTTTTTGTTGGTCACTGACTTTTTTTTTTTAGGCCGGCCTTCATGGATGAATATAAAAAGATTGAGGAAGATCTGCAGAAGCAATATGAAACCTATGTGGAGAAGTTCAGGAACCTCTGCTACCTGGAGTCTCAGCTGGATGAATACCATAAAATGGAGCAGGATAGGTTTGAGGTGTGTGTCTGTCTGTCTGATCTCATATTTTGTACTTGCTTAAACCACAGAGCATAATTGAAAGGAGAGTGACCTCTTGTAAGAGCTATAATAATAATTTCATGGCCTGTAATGATGATAAATAAGACCATATTGTTCATAAACATAAATGAGAGGAACTCATGGCGTGGATGGAGGAGAATAGAGACGGCCCTCTTTATGCTGTCTATATGTGGCTGTGGCTCAGGGTGTAGAGCGGGTCGTCCACTAACCGGCAGTTTGATCCCCGGCTTCTCCAGTCTGCATGTTGAATTGTCCTTGGGCAAGATACTGAACCCCCAATTTCTACCGAAGGCTGTGGCATCGGTGTGTGAGTGTCTGTGAATGAGCATTAGATGAGATCCTTTGGCACCTTGTATGGCCGCCTCTGCCATCAGTGTACAAATGTGTATGTGACTGGGTGAATGTCGGCATGTAGTGAAAAGGCTTTGAGCGGTCAGAATACTAGAAAAGCACGATATACTGTAAATGCATGTCCATATAGATTGTGCTTTTCTTTCCACTACAGGAGGCTGAAAACACACTCAGGATGATGCAGGACGTACTGAGGGAGGAGGAGGAGAGGGATCTGACGAGGAGCTCCTGTGAGACAACCAATTACAGACCGTTAAAGCAAAGCAGTAGTCACATAATCTCAACCCTTTGTATGATCTCACACACTTGTTTTCTGCAGTGAAAGATGAGGATTCTGACATGGACGTTCCAGAGGACGACGGTTCAGACAGCGACATGGAAGAGTGTCGACCTTCTAAGCCACGGCCCGCACGAAACGGCATCATGGCAGGTACACGAACAAGAAACAGTCCTTTTTATGATCCCCCATTAGTTGCTTGGGGAAAAAAAATGCGAAGACAAAATTTTCTCCACAACGTTCTGCTTTCTATGAAATGCTTTATCTATCAAAACTGATCATCAAACATGATCTGTGTTACCCCCTTTTTGCACTACAGGAAGAGGAGCTCGATTCACCGGGAACATGCAGGGCGGTGATAGTGATGAGGTTCGTATTGTCAAAGCAAAATCAATACAATATTCCTTGTTTTTTCGTCTTAAGTTAAACCTTATGTAGAGAGTATCTTTTAATTTTGAAGAGGTTTTTGCTGAGTTTTCTCCCAGTGGCCCTAGATGGCATTCTCTGTGCTGTCTCTCCTTCATTGTTAGCCAACTACCCTGTGCACCACCAGCTCTGATCAGTTTCACATCCCCTTTGGGTTTAAATCTTGTACTCTGTTCCATCTTTTACCTTTGACTTTCATTCACTTATATTTTAAAAGCCCTCTTTAGCTGTGTCCAGAAAGTTAGTCCCTCGTGCCAAAAAACAACGGAAAGGAAAGGTTTGTGCAGGACTGGGATCTAGTTCACTCCTTGTTCCTCTGTGTTTTTAAAGGAAAAATCTATTCCCGAATTATCTGACGGTAGGGATTTTTTTTACACAGGACAAGGAATGGATCCTCATCACTTTCATGGCATAGTCCTCCATGTCAGGAGTGTTCGTACGGGAGAAGTGCGCTTTGAGCTTACAGACCTGCTAAAATGATTTTGACATGGACTATTTTTTACTCACATAAGCAGTACAAACCTCATCACCTGTGTTAGTTATCTAAATAAGGAAGAGGAAAAGAAAGGAAGACAGACTAACTGGAGAGAGAGGAAGTATTGCTTCAATGCATTTCTCTCCACTGGTGCAGGAATTGGTCTTTTCTACGATGCATTTTGGCCAGTATAGTTTATGAGCATAGGTGCAGATGTTTTTAACAGTTGGAAGAGATTTTTCCTTCAAATGAGGTCAATTGTTTATCTGGTCTGTGTAGTTATCTAGCTCCAGGTGGATGTCCCAGTTCAATGATTTTCATCAAATCGGTTCTGGACTGGCCATGGTGTCATTACAGCCCAAGAGTTGATTCCATGATTAGATCCGTTTTTGTGAGACGTTACCTGGTTCAATGTTTCGTTAGAATGAGAGTGTGTCCATCCCTGTTGTAGTTCCACATTCTGTGTTGTAATCATTGAGTGGACTCTGAACACTGAAATAGTTATTCTGTGTACCTGCCTGCCTGCTGTTTCAGACTGAAGACAGCGAGATTGATGTGGACGAGGATGACGAGGAAGATGAAGGCGAGGAGGAGGAGAGCAAAGATTTGGAGGATGACAGTCTGGAGGGCCCAGTGTCCAGGGGTGCCCGCCCTTCCAAGGGGGGCATGAGACCAACTTTGCTGGAGGAGAGTGACAATGACTTCTGAAAGAATACAGATGAGCTCCAGCTGTTTCTGTGTCGCTCAGATTAAACCATCGAATTACTTCTGAGAGATATGCACTAATTATTATGTTCCATCATGTCATTTTGCAACATGACATCAATATAGTTCCTTTTTTATATTTGTGTAAACTGTTACCATAATGTTACCATTTTACCATAATAAAATATTTACAATTTAATATCTCTTCTGTGTCCCTTGATTCAAGTGTGACAGCAGCATAAAATGTTATTGTCCAAAGAGTCAATCAGTCAGATACTGAGACTGAGTATTTAAATTGTGTCCATTTAAACTCCATTTAAGAAGACAACACTGTACTTCTAACTCTGTTTTACTTTGATAAACTGTAAACTATTAATTTTATACTGTTTTACGTACTGAATATATGGATGGAAATTCCTGACAGAGGAAGAACATAAATCAGAAATGGAAAAAGAATAAAGTGACTGCCTAAGTATGAAGGATAATGAGGACAATTGTAGAGTGAGTGCTGAGGAAATGTGTACAGTACACTAATAGAGAGGTTCATTTTAAATACATGCTACGCTGTCTCTAGGCTGTGGTTTAAAATCTTTGGCAATAATAATGCCTTGTTACATTTCCCTAAAATGAATGTACTTAATTGGATGAAATTCACATTTCTTGACATTTCGATAAAAATGTAACACGTGGCACACTTGTATAGTATTTATCCAAAAGCTAAAGAGGAATTTAAAGGACAGTGTTATAAACTTGAAAGACTTCATTAAGCCCATAGAACTACACCTTTTACACTATCTCCTCACATCATTTGGGACTTTTAGTTGTATTTAAAAAAAATTATAATTCAACGTGTTGTGTGACGTTTTAGAGAACATTTTCAAACAATTTGTCTTTCTCATTACCAGAAAAAATGTATGTGTATATATATATATATATATATATATATATATATATATATATATATATTTTTTTTTTTTTTTTACGATATGACAACAATAGGAGACGCGACGTCATCAGAGTGCGCCCTGGTTTCAGAGGCGGCGGATGCCTCTTCGAAATAACAGCCAACAGTCGTCTACTTGCGACCTGTTTATATTCTCATACTGGTATGAAACCGTGTGTATGCTTTGTGTGTTGTGGTCACTATGCTCTCCGCTACATTTTGGTAAAATTGAAATAGGGAATGACCGGTTTTTTGACAAGCAAAGCAGTCTTGTGTATCAGGCTAACATCAGCTAGTTATGGCTAACTAACGTTAGCTAACGTTACACTGTGCAGTAAAACAGTCATCTACCGTTAACAAGAACAATCAGCTAATAACTGGCTTCCGTTTTGCTACTTTATTAACAGGTTAAACCAAAATGATATAGCAAACGTTGGACTAACTGACGTTACCTATTCATCTAACGTTAATTATCAAAAAAGAGCTGCTGCACACTACTCAACATAAATACTGCATGTTGAACCATCACAGTTTATACAACATGTAGGTGATGAACACTAAAAAGAAAAGTCTTTGACAGAAATAAATCTGTAGGAAAGGGTTCTGAATAATTGTAATGTTAAACTGGCTATATCTGTATTAAAATCAGCCTTGAAGACTATCTTGCGAGACAAACTCTCATTGGTCTCTTGTCTCTCCTCCTCTCAGCTGAAGAGGAGCTGTTGGGATGCCAAAGAAGTTCCAGGGCGAGAACTCCAAGGCGGCCACAGCCAAAGCCCGTAAGGCCGAGGTCAAGGCGGTGGCAGACGCCCACAAGAAGCAACAGGAAGAGGATGCTCTGTGGCAAGAAACCGACAAACTTGTTCTCAAAAAAGGGCAGAGAAAGGTGAGCGCTCTCTTCCGTGTGATGTTCACATTTGGGAAATTTCATACTCGTGCTGCTTTACTTGGGCTTCAAGAATAGTTCAGTGACTGCATGTGTCATAATACATTGAGTGGCCAAACTACTTTATGTGTTTTTTTACGAAACCAAAGTCTGATGAGACAGCTTTCGGACTTTGCAGGATGACAAGGAGAAGAAGAGGCTCGAGCTTTTGGACAGGAAAAAGGAAAACCAGCGACTTCTGGATGAGGAGAGTTTGAGCATAAAAGGCAGAGCCCTGCGGGAGGCTGGACCTGGAGGAAAAGTGACTCGTGCCCAGATCGAGGAGGTGCTTCAGAACGAACTACAGCAACAGCAGGAGCAGGAGCTCCAGCCAAAAGGTCAATTCTGGGTTTAAGTTGACGACAGAAGTGGTTAGAATAAAGACAACACGAGTGGAGATGCAATCGCAGCTTTGGCTGTGTTGGGGATCAAATCGGTACATTTGTTTTACCATCAAATACAATTTCTTCCCACAGAAAAGAGCCATCTGGAGATCCCACTGGAAGAGAACGTGAACAAAATTATACTTGAGGAAGGAGCCGTGGAAGCCAGAACAATAGAAGATGCCATCTGTGTGCTCAGGTACCACTTGTACTGTGTGTGTGTGACATCCTGTTGTCCTTGTGATTTGTCTGATGCTGATTTGAATTAAGTTTCTTTAGGCCTATAAAACAACAATGGTGCCTTGTGAATGTTAACGCGCCATCATTCCGTCCTCTAGCGCGGGGCCTGAGGACGTGGACCACCACCCGGAGCGGAGGATGAAAGCAGCATTTGCTGCCTTTGAGGAGGCTAACATGCCTCGCCTAAAACAGGAGAACCCGAACATGAGGCTGTCGCAGCTGAAGCAACAGTTGAAGAAGGAGTGGATGAAGTCACCAGAGAACCCCCTGAACCAACGCTTTTCCACCTACAACTTAAAGTGAATGCACTCTTTACCCCCCCCCCCCCCCAGATAACTCAATTTGAAAACTGTCTGCCTATGAACATAGGAGACGTTGAAAAAATCTAATAATTTAATTTAAAAGTGGGTGTTGCTATTGAGAATTTTACCCGTTACCTCCGAAGCCAGATGACTCAGCTTTGTTGTTCCATTCACCAGAAAGGAGAAGCTCCTTTTCCCCGATCAAGATCATAATAACATCATTATTTGAAGCACTGCTGGGGAGGTGGGAAGTCAGATGTTTTGAGAGAAACTTATTAAAGTTCACCACTCGATCATCACCATCTCTTGTTGCTTTCTACTCACAAATCAAGTCACACACTGAAATCAACGCCGCTGCTGTGAGATGGAGTTACATAATTCAGACTTCATTATTCATTCATGAAGATAGTTGTCATTTTGTGTCCGCGGTAAACAATCAATGCTCACCAGCAAACATCACAGCTGCCTTTCAAATAGCTGTGGCTGCAAATCACTCTTTTTCTTTCCCTTTCTATTACTTTGAGAAGTTTCTTCAAGTGAGTTGTTTGTTGAATTAGCAAAATAGTTTGCATTGAACATCAAAGCCACTGTCGCCAGTGGATTAAGACTCAAAATGCTGACGCTCAAGTCCTTCAAGTACGAATTGTCCATTGGCTGTTAAGCCTTCTGAATGTCTGACGTGATCGTCTGCCGATGTCTCCTGTCCAGTATCTTATGGCGTCATCCTGTGAAATATGTGCTCAGATCAGAATTGTTCATGTAGTTTCTAGTAAAATCCAAATGTGACACTTCGTTCAGTGGCCTGGTATAACCCTCTCTAGATCCTAAACTGTAGCTGCGATTGTCCTCCCTTATCTTCTTTAGCAGCCCTGTTGGCCTCTAGCCAGCAGTGACTTCAAGGTCCTCTGATCCTCTCGTTGTAAATGGATGGTGACCTCTGAAAAACGAGGACTCGGGTTGTGATCCAAACACTCGGAGCTGCATTGGTGCTGTATTTAAAGTGTGGGCTCGTGCTTCAGTGTGCATGAACACAACAAACCTGTTTTCGACACTGCAACAGACCCGCCACGGGTTGAGTCGATCGGATGAGCGGTCGTCCAGAAACTGGAAGGACAGACGTGCACACAGACAGAGGCTCCTTCCATGAAAACAAACATTTTAAATCCAGTTCATTCAAACAACAAAATGAATATTGGGGAAATTACTTGTTGTACCTGTTGTTGTTTTTTCGCATCCCTATCATTTGCAATTAATTGATTATTGTTTTAGACCCGGCCATGTGTCATACCATAGTTATTGCTTTTGCATTCAGTTATGTGTCCAGTGCTGCCGTTTGCCACAAAGGTTTTCTCCAGCACAGCAACATTCACGTACTGAGCTGCTGAGGCAGCAAGCTTTCGGCTTTGTGGGTTTGTCCCGATGCCAGATGGAAAGACCGAAAACAAGAACAAAAACTGAGCTTTCGCTGTCTTAAATGTAAGCATAGAAGAAAAACATAACAATTTAAAGTATCTGCAGTGTTATTTGTGAGTTGGGGGGTTACCCAAACAATGATGCTCTTCAACAGGCCTGAACATTAAAGGGAAATGTATACATTTGTTGGGTTACATCTGAAGAGACTTTGCACTTGGCTTGATTAATTCAGAACCCGATTTTTTAGAAAGGCCACGGTTGTCCAGCCAGGCTGTTGTGGCGGAGGAGATAAGAGCCTCTGCCAAGGCCTTTGAACCACGGAGCTTCAATGACATGTTCAACTGACCTTTTATTTTCCTTTTTGCATTGAAAGCGCCCAGTTCCTTTTCTTTCCCCGAGCAACCAATCAGTCCACTCCCAATTTATAGGGATGTCTTTGAGCTCGTGCGTGTGATGTTCCGCCTTAACGCTGGTCTGATGTTACAGGTTTCTTTGTTTTTCTGCATCCTAACCTTGTCGCTGCACCCTCACACTCCCTGGCCATTTGCATTACAGCCCTTTACCAGGCCAGCTGCTGCTGCCCTTTTCTTTCTTCATGTTGAATTATAATGATTACTTTCAAAGGAAAGCCGTCTCCAAAGCTCCTTGATCAAGTGTGTGTGGAGGCAAGCCGCTGTCCAGCACCCACTCAGGCTTCTCTTCTTCTCAACACTTCTGTTCTGCAAGCGGGACCGTTTGCTGTTAGGAACCTGCTTTTTCAAGTTTGGAGAAAAATTATTTGTGGAAGAAGAAGGTAAGGATCATCAGTACTCATCGGGCTTTGTACAAATACGCTATTTTTGTTTGTTATGGAGAGAATTATGAAAATTGAGATTTAAATTGCAGTTCTAGGGTTAAAGTGACGAATAGGACCACCATTTAGAATAATCATATTGCACTCTAATGGTGCCTTAATTGTAAAGCACGTTAAGATGAACAATTAGTTTTCATGCTCTTATCTTTCAGTATTTGCATCTACTCTCATTTCCTCAAGTTCATTTAAGAGTGAACACAGTTTTCATTTGCATAATGACAATTTACGCATCTTTTTGGGCTGCGCTTTATGAGTCAAACATAGTACATATCATGTTGTGTCAGTCGTTCTGTGCATTGCATCAGGACGACATCTGTTATGAAATAAAGCATAAATTACCACTTTTCAGTGGTTCAAAAGAAGATAACCGAGGTCTTAGTTTCTGAGTCTTTTTCCCTGTTAAATTAATGAAATAAACGAATAAATCAACAGTAGATAACACAAACTTACATTAACTTCTTAAACCTTTATAGAGAGCAATTCAAGACTCGAGCAATAACTCTAAATTATGAATTTCTTTCCTCCGAAATAGTTAATTCATTTTTGAAACTGGTGAGTGATAATTCTTTGAGATTTCCATGTTGAGCAGGCTAAGAGGGGGTCACATCTGCTTTTGTCAGAATGCTTCACATTCATAACCAGCTGTGTACACAATCTCAGATTAAGCAAATCATTTATTTTACAACGATGATGATTTTGCTTTGAGTAAATACTCCCAACACAGGAGTGTGTGTGTTGTTAGTCAAACGACAGACTGTTATATTCACAGTTTAGGGACTAAGATCTTACAATACATTTTTTAAAAGACCATTATTGAGGCTTAAGACAAAAAAAAGACAATGCTATAATTAGAATACTTTATTTCTGAAGCAAAATAACACTTGTTTCTATGTATTTTCTGTTGCCTGTGAAAACAACATCTTTAAAGGGCCTCTGAATTTAAGATGTTTCTATACTGCTTATTCCAGGATACTTCTGCAGCCCAGGCTTTATACCTTATGCTCATTTATGTTTGTAGCAAAAAAATGAGAAGAAAAAACATGAATTGATGGATACTGTGTGCACATCATTCAACCGTAACATCCTGCATTCAAATGTATTTGAGGACACTTGCTGCATGTCATCTTCATCTTTCTCATCTCTGTGAAAAAATGATTTGAGTGTGATCTCATTTCAGCCCTGCAGTGATGCCATGAGGTTGATTCTGGTTAAACCCACCAACGCAACGCGACGTCTTGACTCAACGGGTGAAGTCTTCCGTGATGGGGACCACGAGCATTGTACTGCAGGAGGTCCATCGCCTCCGACAAAAACTCCTGAGGGGATGCGGGATCGATTCTCAGGTACCTCTGTGGAAGCATCTTCTTCCCCACAGGAAACAAGTCTGTGCTGTGTTTCATCCTCACCCCACGAAAGATCTAATGGTATCAGCCCACTAAGAAGTTCGGTCCAGATGTCGCCATTGAAAACCAGAAACCTAACCTTATCACAGCTGAGTGATCAGGACTGGCTGCTGCTTTGCGGCCAGGTTAGCAGTGTAGGAGATGATTCTCCGTCAGCGGAGAAAGCCGGCTCCAGTGTGGGACATCCAAACCACAATGACAGGTGTGGTTGTTCCTGTCCTGAGGCACACCAACATCCAGAGGCTTCTGGTTTTCATCCTCAATCAAAACAGGGCACTGTCCAACAAGACTGTCTCTCCAGAGTTTCGAACAAGAGAAGCCTTTCATCTCCACCGCACACCCAGCCTTTTCCCCAAAGCGCCCAAGCTTTGACCACTTGCCAGGTTTTACCACAGCAAACAAACCAAAGGGATCTTTTGAAACCAGCAACAAACCATCCACAGGACAATTTCATGCGCCAATGCAGCGACCGAGAAGGTCAAAAGGAGCTATTGCAGCAACAGCCCTGCAATCATTTTAAACTTCAAGACAGCAGCCAAGCAACTTTATTCAACATTCCTCTGAACTCCATTGAGTGTGTTGAGACTAATCAGAAGCTATACCAACACCCTCAGCCTGCCGTCACTGCAGACTTCAACTGGAGAGAGCTTTTTGGCAAAGAACCACTGTTAGTTCAGCAATGTCAAAAACAAGACTCTCATTGCTCGATGAGCGGTGATCAGACCTGCAAGTCTTCTGGAGATCCCTCCGTCGTCCTCAAGTGTCGACATCTCCCTTGCAACCCTTTAACCAGCACTACGCGGGTACAGAGGTCCTCTACTCCAGCCAGTAACAAAAGTGTCCAGTCCTTCTCTACCAGCCAGTATAGCTCCCTGGAGAACCAGGATTTAGTGGCAAAGAGAGATAGACGGCGACAAAGTCAGGTACATGAATTTTCTTTAAATGCTGTTGCTTTCTGACCGAGTAAGGGAGTGCATTTCCCCCCAAAATGTATTAAATCTTATGGAAATGTTTTTGTCAAATGGCAGCATTGTAACTGAATTCCCTATTTTATTTTTTTTAATCTTATAACACATCTTGAATGACATCTTACCAGTCTGTTAAGGGACAATAAAACAAAAGACAGTGCAGTAAAGGAGAGTTATTGCAGTGTTGAAAGTTTCAAACAAGATTTTCTACCAAAATCTGAATTTAATTTCGGCAAGTCCAGTTCATGATTGTAAAGGTAAAATATATTTTCTTATTTTTGCAGTCCTCTGACTCTCAGCATACGGTATTTTGTCTGATTAATTACATTTCCTGTGCTGATTGTTTTACTTTCTTTCGCAGAGAAACTCTCAGCACCTCAGTGGATCAAGACACTCCCTCCCTAAACACACTCCTCCGCCTACCTCCACCTTAGCTGGTGACATAGTCAACGGGGACGCAGTGCGACCGCTAAGCAGCCATGTTAATTTAAGATCCAGTCTTGCAAATCTCCAGTCAGGTCAACAGCCTCTTCCGATTCTTCACAGTGCCATCCTGGAGGACGCCTTCTCCAAAGTCATCAGGGAAGATTCCATTAAGGCCAACAGCGAGAGCCTGACCAGAGAGGAAGGCAGCGTACCACAGAAGAAGACCAAGGACATTAGCTACCGGCTGGGTCAGAGAAAAGCTCTCTTTGGGAAGCGCAAACAGTTGAGTGACTACGCCTTGGTCTGTGGGATGTTTGGCATTATCGTTATGGTGATCGAGACTGAGCTGTCGAGGGGATTTTACAGCAAGGTACTGTAGTCCTCTTCAGAATCACTGTGTTCATGAAGTATAAGAGGTTTACAAAAAAGTTCACCGTACAAGAAACAAAAGTCACGTCTGGCTGTCATCAAAACTGGCTACACTTATTATGTTCATGTTTTTGTCTCCATTATTTACAGGAATCCATGTGTTCATATGTACTGAAAGGCCTGATCAGCCTCTCCACGTCTATTCTGCTTGGACTCATTGTGATGTACCATGCAAGGGAAATCCAGGTATTTGGATAGAAATCAAGAGAACTTGCATACCTATGGTCCCTTGGTGAACCTTATTTTTATCCAGGAGAACCTAATACTGGGGTGTTCTTAGTACTCTGACTGGGAAAACCTGCCAAGTTAACCATGTGTTTCATCTGATTTGTATTACATCCTGGGGCACAAACGTCACCAGAAAATAGTTTTTAAAATATATTGTTTCACAGAATGCAGTGGAAGATCTATTACCTCCGTTGGATGAAATTCCAAACCTGCCATCAAATGTTTTAAATAGAACAACGCTTAAATAGTCATTTCACTACTTCATGCTGAGTTTTAGAAACATTTTACTGTGAACGAGAAAAATCTCAATTGCATCAATGAAAAGTTAAATTCGAAATCTACAGTCCAAACAAATACATTTAGCATTAATATTCCTCTGCTTTTGAGGTCAGTTGGGTCATTTGCTATGCAGAATTCATCACCCTGAAGTCTCTCGACAGCTCTTCATGGTGGACAACGGAGCAGACGATTGGAGGATAGCGATGACCTTTGAGCGGATCCTCTTTGTTGCGTTCGAGCTCCTTATCTGTGCCATCCATCCAATCCCGGGCCAGTATGTGTTCACCTGGACTGCTCGGCTGGCCTTCAGCTACACGGCATCAGTGGCGGACGCTGACATCGACATCATCCTCTCTGTGCCGATGTTCCTGCGCCTCTACCTCATCGGCCGGGTCATGCTGCTCCACAGCAAACTGTTCACGGACGCTTCCTCCCGCAGCATCGGGGCGCTCAACAAGATCAGCTTTGACACTCGTTTTGTCATGAAGACGCTGATGACCATCTGCCCTGGCACAGTCCTGCTGGTCTTCAGTGTGTCCTGTTGGATCATCGCAGCATGGACCGTGCGTGTATGTGAGAGGTATCAGCTTCAGACTTCTGATCTTCTCACTCTTTCTTTTCTTCGCTTAGTACCCAGCAGTGGTGGAAAGTGCATACATTTACTCAAGTATTGTACTTTAATTGAGTATTTCCATTTTTTCTGCTGCTTTATACTTCTACCCTACTACATCTCAGGGGCAAATATTGTACCTCTTACCCCAATGCATTTAAGCAAAAGATTTAAGCACTTATTCCACCATTGGTAACCAATTACATTGCTTCAATATCATAAGTTTGTACATTTTCAATGATATTCAAAAGGTGGATCACTAAAATCTGTGATAGTCTGCTTGCAAAACATCTTGCTTGGTGTAACTGAGCAGAGACAGCCTTCAGGGTTTACGTCCAGGTGTCATGTGTCCATAGGTATCACGATGCACAGGAGGTGACCAGTACCTTCCTTGGAGCAATGTGGCTAATCTCCATCACCTTCCTATCCATCGGCTACGGCGACATGGTCCCTCACACCTACTGCGGGAAGGGGGTTTGCCTGCTGACAGGAATCATGGTGAGATTTGTACAGATACAGCACAACCAGGCGTGTGGTGGAGGGTCATCCAAACATTCTTTGGCCTTACATGTTATCGTAAATCTCATCGTGTGTAAATATATTTGTAAACCAATGCAAAGGAAAAATAATATAAACATAACAAAGTTTTCTTAAAATGTTGCATGTTTTTACAAGATCCACGGCTGTGAATAGTTTTGCTCTATTTTTAACTGTTTACACATGCAGCACTTGTCTATATACATGATCATTGTAGTGCCGTGGTTATGAGTTTCATCATCGTTTCTCTTAGGGAGCAGGCTGTACAGCATTAGTGGTCGCCGTCGTTGCAAGGAAGTCAGAACTCACCAGAGCCGAAAAGCATGTCCATAACTTCATGATGGACACTCAACTCTACAAAAAGGTCAAATTTATTGTACAATTTTGTTGTTATATTTACGGTTAATTTCAGTCTTTTTCTTTTTTGACCATATTGTGTCAGTTTATGTTTTGTCTGATTTATATCTCAAAGAGCTTTACAGAACAACCGAATCAAGAAAATGATGCGATTCAGTCGACCAAAACAAAGCACATGATACAAACATTACTAACTACAACTGCTACTGGAAACAATTCAATAAATCCCTCTTTTGCACTTTTATCCGTATGAAATTTGAATCCTCTTCAGGTAAAAAACACTGCAGCCAATGTGTTAAGGGAGACGTGGCTCATCTACAAAAACACCAAGCTGGTCAAGAACATTGACCGTGCCAGAGTACGCCACCATCAGCGGAAATTTCTGCAAGCCATCCACCAGTAGGTATAGAAATGTCATCCCCCGGCAGTGCAGAGTTAAAACAACAATAAACGTCATGTAGATGGGTAGTTTGCTGGCATGTCTATTATTATATTTATTAAGGCCATGATTTCAGTTGTTATCAAGACAAACTGTACTTTGTATTTGTTTTATTTGGCACATAAGTGACTTTGGTTCTTATTTCAGACTGCGAAGAGTCAAACTGGAGCAAAGGAAACTAGCTGATCAGGCCAATACAGTTGCTGACCTTGCCATGGTTTGTATATGCATCACCCTCGTATGTATGTGCAGTGAGTTAGACACTATAAGGCTGGTTTCATATTCATCATCTGAAGGGAGAAAGTGTCTCTGTGCTTCCCTTAAATATGTGTACGTAAGAGCAGGATTTTGTTACATCTCAACTGGTTTGGAAGTCAATAGTGGGCCAATCGGAAACTTGCACAAGTGTGACATGGAAACGTGAAACCTCCAGTCCACATACACTAAGAGTGGACTTTTCAGTGAAGTAGGAATGGAAACATATTGGCATATTCATAGATTCTGGATGTTTGAATGAGAGAGAACGTTTGTTTTACTTTTCTTGTCAAAAAAAACCCATTAGACAGATTAATGTTCAACATGCCTGTAGGAGATGTTTAAGTTGAATGGGATTGAAAACAGATCATCTTGTTATAATGAAATTCACAACCATAAAACATAACATGTTTTTGGTGAAGTTAAATCTTGAAACTTTCATAATCTGTTTGTAAAAAATATGGAGAGAGAGGTTCCCTGCTACACTTAACCCAATGTCTCTTAAAATGGACCACAACATCGTGTAAGGTCCTCCCTGTTGCTTCCCAGACTCAGAACATGATGTATGATCTGGTGTTGGAGCTTCAACATCGAAGTGAGGAGCTGGACAGGAGGATCGTAGCTCTGGAAGACAAACTGGACTCCATCCTTCTCAGCGTGCAGTCGCTGCCCGTTGTGCTTTCTCAAGCGATAACAAAGCTACAGAAGGATTTCCTGGACGACTTGGCCTGTCGTGTCCACTTCCTGTCATCCTCCCTGAGCTCTGAGTGCTGTTCAGTCCCTGCCAGGCCGCTCTGTCAAGGACCCACCACACCAGAGACACCATACAGCTCATAGCCCTTACACAGTGGTTTCGCTTTAGTCTGCAACTTTTTTTCATGCTGAGAAGGATTTTCTCAACATGCACACTCTTTTTTTTTTTTTTAAGTAGCACTCTGCTACACATTCATTCAGTTACACACATTCACCCCTGGGAGTTACAGCTACCGTCTCATACTGAGCAGCTCCAATGAAAAGGGAAGTGCCTCAGTCAGGGGATTCTAGAGGAAGGGAAGAGCATTATTCCTTTATTTCCTCTACTCAAAGTTTCACTGTTAGACTGAGTTCTCACCTACACATGAGTCCATAGAGCCCGCTTTTTTCTTACTTCATTGGACCCATTGGAAGATGATTTGTAAGCTATGGCTACATGGATAATTACAATGTCATTGTCAATACAATATATGATTAAAATAGCTTATCTTATACAGTCTTATTGAGTTAATTCCAAAGCAGTACATGAGGAAATTGTTTGAGGACACAAATGAGCTCACAAGATAAGATAAGCTCTTCTTGTTTTCACTCCTCTATCTTGCAATATTAATTTCTGAAATGATACTCATCATTCATCATGACATCGTGGACCTGGAAAAGGTTTTTGACTGGTTCCTCTAATGAACTGGTTATGAAAGAGATGAGAAAGGCTTCCCATTCATCTAAGAGTTGTTGTTTTTCCTGTTCCAGTACAACAATATTTTCAGTTGCAGCATACAGTAAATGAGGTTCTCAATTAGAGAAAAGTGACTCGTCATAGAGAAGATATTTTCCAATGTTTATGATTACTCTCAAAGCAATAATGGTCTGGAACCGGCTAAGATTTCATTCAAGTGTAGTCCCAGATGTTTAGACAAAACTGTAAGTGCCAAATCAACCTACACTAAGAACATTTTGCCTGAAGGTATAACATCCATTTAACACTGCAACTTGTTCATTTTAATACTCTTGTTCTTTACTCACATCCTTGTATTTGTTGTTGTGCTCATTTAAGACCTAATTTCTGTCTGGCGATTGGCTGCTTCTTGGAACATTTTCCTGTTTAGGCCTAGTTAAGTCTATTAAAGTTGTAAACTTGAAATAGAATGCAATAGAAATGAAGTTAATTCATATTCAATAAATTATGAACATTATTTAAAGCTCTGAAATCTTGCTTTGTGTTTCACTAGCCGTAGCCTTTTAGCTAGTAGCTTTTGACAAAAAAAGGAAGCAGAGCAACTGAGGAAGACAGTAGCTGTGCGATGAGAAAATAAGCGAATGGGAAAAAAATGACAATACATGTAGTGTATTTATGAAAAATTATAAAATAGCTATAACTTTGTGACACACACACATATACCCAAATACAGATCCTCCTCTTACATGTGCACCTGCTTATTTCCAATGCCCCAGTTTGAACTAAGTTGACCTCATTCACTTTCAGCTCCCGTCACACTGAAGGGGAGGACAGTTTACATCATTAAGCCAAACAGGGGGACTCCACATACACGTTTAAAATATATTGACGATTCGTTTGAAGAAGTAAACTCATTGTGTAACCAAATACCGAAGCAGTCACACACGAGATATGGTAAACAGCTCTACTAACGAGGTTGTTTACAAGAACTACCATCTGTCTCTCCGGGTTACTGGTTTCTAGGAGTCCTTCATAATCTCGCGATAAGTGTCCCGGAGGCGAGCTGCACCCACGAGAATGTCGTTTCGCGCGCTGAGGCTAAGCTCCAGTCATATTTCAAACCGACAGCTCTGTTACCCAATGAACTCGATTTGCCAAGAGGCATTCGTCCAATGGCGAAGCTGTAGTTTTAGAGCAGGCGGGGTTATGAAAGTCTTGAAGAATAACTCATTGATCAATCTCCAACAAGCCATAGAGTTGCTCGTGCAAACCTTACTAAGAAGTTATTTGCGGAAAACCTGCGTGGTACTCCGTAAACGTCAATTTCGTGGGTTCACTTGGACGAACGAACAGGTACAGCAGCTTTTCTCATGTTTTAATAACTTTAAAAGTGTTGCTCATTGATATTTTTTATCAGTTGCTAGCTCACTATGGTTAGCTAACTTGACGAAGTCCTGCCTCGTTTCTGTTTTGGGTTCACGTCACTACCAAGTTTCCCAGCCAGCCAAATGTAGAAATCTGCATTAATCATAATATTTAATCACCGGGACAGTCTTCGTGATGTTGAATGTAGTGATTTCGTATCGCTAACGTAACGTTACTAGAACGCTCTGTAACAATAAGTTGTAACGTGGTTTGCTGTAACGTTAAGCATTGATGGGGGCTGATGAACTTGACGAGCTGTTATCTTATGTTGTTGATCTGTAGTGTAGCCACATATTGTGTAACACATGGTGGAATTAACATTAGCTTTGCCACCTAACCGCGTCACACGAAACAAACACGCTAACATCAAATACTTCGCTTAGTTTACTTTTTTTTTGTATTTTCCACCTTGTGTTTTTTTAACTGAATGGTGTCGGTGAAATAAAACTTCTTGGTTGGGAGGAAGTAGTTTGTTTTCGGTGTTATTACTCGTGCTCATTAGTGTTTTGGGTTTATTTGGGGCAAGCGGAGCGAACAACACCTCAGCAGAGCGCAGAAGTGAAAGACGAGCAGCCGTCGAGCTCGCAGCGTCACTCCTCGCGAACAAAGCACGGTCTCTGTGGGCAAAGGAGGGTTTCAGCGTTACAATAATCGAGTTCAAAGTGCGTACAATGTAGTATTTCGGTGTGTTTTATTGTCAGAGAGCGAGGGCACATTGTTTGCTAGCGCTCCCTCCCCTCCGGATGTGCTTGGTTTTAAAAGAACTGGGAGTGGCCTGCAGCTTAGTTTCCCGCACTGTATTTAAATCAGCTTGTTCCCTCCCTTTCTGATCCTCTGTTGAAGTGACAGCCCAGTACAACATTTCCATAATACACGGATCAAGAACTTCACATATTCATATTTAGTTAATTCTTTAACTAAAATTTGATTTAGAGCATTACAAAACCTTTTTGATGACTTCATTGGCAGGAACCTCCAGTTTTGACAGTGTCCACAAAATGCTTTCAAAAATACTTAATCTCGGGTGTAAAAATGCTTTTGTGTGGATTGGAAGGTGAAAAGGAGGAAAATATTAATTTATGAATTTGACCAGTTGAGTTTAGTATTAACATGGGCTTGGCAGTCACAGTTGCAGGCTCACAATCGGTGAATCTGTATCGTCCATTACAAGGAAATAAAGAAATTTGTCTTTGACATGGTTCACAAGAAAACAATGGACGCAGCAAATAATGAGTCAATGCAACAGAGCATAAGCATTAAGAACCGGTTGAATTTACATGGGAATCCCAAAACTTCATAATTTTAAAACATCAAAATGATGATTGGCTACCCAGCAAGTCACACGTAGCGTTGTCTGATCAGCCTCAGATAATATATGTATTCAGTTATTGCACGCAAATAATCATGAATCTTTGCTCAATCCTTCTGAAGGCAAACAATAATAATTTTGGGTATTAATAATCCTCTTAAAATGAGCAATTAGCAGGCCAAATCTACGCTTTATTCTGTTGCGAAATTGTTTTAAAATTGAAAAAAACTAAACATTTGTTTCCAGCAGAAACAGTCAAAAACTAATTTGGATTGATGACAGACCAACCCATATGTTATCAGACATGGCCATAGTTATTTATCAAGCTTGATCAATGCTTTTTAATGCATGTTTTACTGTTGTTTTGAAATGTTTTTGCAGTGGATGCAATGACACAAACGAATAGCCGACGAATCTTGTTGCTGTTGATGGAGTTCAACAATACTGGCTAGCTTACGTATGGTACCTGCTGGAGGTGACCAAATGATCCATTACACTAGACTGATTGCTTAATGGGTCATGCTTTGGCTGTTGACACAGGGCAGCTGCAATGTGGATTCAGGTGCGCACAATGGATGGGAAGGAAACCCACCAGGTGGATTCCCTGTCGAAACTCACCAAAGTGGACGAGCTGCGTCTCAAAATCACAGAGCTCTTCAAGGTGGAGCCCGAGAGACAGCGGCTGTTCTACCGTGGCAAGCAGGTGAGGAAGCATGCTTAAAAACTAGTTCAGAGATGTGTCCTGGCTGCTGTTCGTGGCATTTGTGTCCCAGTTCTCAAATATATGAGCATTTTAGGAACGTAACCGTATAGGAGGGATATGGGTGATGGTCGTAGCTCATTCATGAGCATGATCTACTTTAACATTTCCTTGTGTGCTGCCTTTCTCCTCTTTAACCACGTCTTACTTTTGTTTTGGTTCAGATGGAGGACGGCCATACCATATTCGACTACAACGTGGGTCTAAACGACATAGTGCAGCTGCTTGTTAGGCAGAAAATGTCTGCTGTGGATGTCGTCAAAAGCAAAGACAAAGAAGCCGAGCTTTCCGACTCTGATTCTGGCTGTGGCTCAACCCAGAGCGAGTCTGACAAGAGCTCAACTCACGGTGAGGTCGAAGGTCAGACCGCCGGTACCTCTGCCCAGACGAACATCGCAGAGCTCGTCGATCCGGGGTTCGGATTTTACAAGGTTTGTTTTAAGGCTGGTAGTTGGGATTAAATTGGGTGTTTTTATATCTTGTGTTTGCAGGTTACTTTTGCTTTGTGGGGAGGGGGGAATCAAATACTTCTATGCGTCGCATGCTACAACAGGGTTGGAAATAAGCATCAACCATCATCAAAATACAAACAATATTTTCATTGGGTCTGTAAAAATTGTTGTCTGATGGAATAATGTAGTTACCTACTAGCCTATGTGGCTAGTCTATTGTCTAAGAGTGTGTGTGTGTGAGTTACTTCTCGTAGTGCAAGACAAAAAGTTCAACAATAGTTTGTCACACACAAGAAAAATTACAAAAAGAAGGAAAAATAACCTTTTTAGAATCCACCAGCCACTTTTACTGGAAGAAAAAGCTAATTTCCTAAACTGAAACAATATGAACTGTTACACCGCTGAACGGCATGCTGGGTACAGCTCGTGCGCTGTCTATGTTATTGTGAGCTTTTGCACCCAAATGTTGCAAAGACTCTAGCGTGTGGATCTCTTTAAGAACAGCTACGAACACTTTTGATTGCAGAGGTTGTCAGAGAACACGTTGTGCAAACTACTGCTTTTTTCTTGTATAACCGAACCGTGAGCTGAATCACTGACCCATCTGTATGACACCATGTAATGTGACGCTGCTGAATTCTTCGTTAAACTATACATGAGTTATTTTACAGTATGAGGTTGTTTTTGAAATTGGCTTTACCATGATGGTGCAGGGTAATGAGTTTTAGTGTGCATGACTACAATAATAACTGAAGTATAAAAACACAACTCTGTAGTTTGGCATGTCTGTAAACGTGCTGTTGATTAGTTTCTTTGGGCATTCAAACCGAACTGAGATGGGTGTTCATTCTGTGAACACTTTGCATGAATATACAAATATGGGTGATTTGCATAACGTGGGGGTGTAGTTGCTGGAATGTGTTTGAGCCTCCTTTTCTTCCCCCAGAGTCTTATAGATGTAGAAAATGTGTAATTTTCCATTCTGTAGTGTATGTTAGGATAACGGCGTGACAAGACGCGAGAACTTCAGGCGAGCCATTTTGCAAAAACAAATTCACCGAACCCTGAATGAGATTTTTGTTTTGGGGTTGTTACTAAATACGGTGAAAGCAATTAGTACAATGTCTCTGAAGATCTTTCTTTTCTTTGTCTTTTAAGATCAATGAGCTGGTGGATGCGAAGGACTTGAATATGGGGGCTTGGTTTGAGGCCCAGATCGTGAATGTTACGAAGACAGCAAAGACTCCCAAAGAGGAGGCCGCTGAGGCGCAGTCAGCAGAGGAGATCCTGTACCATGTTAAATATGAAGAGTAAGAATCTTTTTTTCTGTTACTCATGGCTGGGGATGTCATGATTTTATTGATACAATCTTTTTGGCATTAATAGTTTTAATTGTGTATTAGAGGGCCATGATTCACTCTCTTGTATCAGACGGACACTTCACAATGAAACTGTATTCACTCCGGTCTAATAATGTGTAAATATGTGAAGAAAGATGATGCTAGTTAGAGGCATTGTAGATTAGAAGGCACCTTACTAATTTAAACCAACAAACACCATTTCAGCAGCATGACTTGTGCACTTTCATTGGAGTTGAAATAAGATTCTGTTTTTCTACTACTTCTGTAAAACGACCACTTCCTGCTGCAGCTTCACATAAAAGGCTTACGATGGATCCTTATAGACTGACACAATTTCTGGTTCAAATACTTGAAAACTTACTTAGGACGGCAGTGGCGTTGCCTTTTGAAATCTTAATTGTGGGACTAAAATTGACTTGACATTAAAATATATCATTCAAGAGTTTTTTAGTTTTGTGGTATCTATGGCCTTTCCCCTGCCTGAAAGGTGCTTGTGTGAGTATGTTTGAGGAACATTCCTCTGAGTGCACCGGCAGTTGATCCTCACCATTCAAAACATATTTGTGTTCATTGGGCTGCACTGTGTAGGAAGCACCTGTGATGGTGTGTGTGGCTTGCCTCTGAACCACAAACTCACATGGCACCACGTTTTACTGTCGCAGCTACCCAGAGAACGGTGTCATTCAGTTGCTGGCTAAGGATGTTCGCCCGCGGTCCCGTACGGTATACCAGTGGCACCAGCTGGAGCCCGGAATGGTCGTTATGGTCAACTACAACCCAGACGACTCCAAGGAGCGGGGGTTCTGGTACGACGCCGAGATCCAGAGGAAGAGGGAGACGCGCACCGCACGAGAGATCTACGCCAAGATTATCCTCGGGTAAGGACTGTGATGCATGTAAAGTTACTGCGTTCTGGTGCAGTACACAGAGTAGTGGGGGGGGGGGGGGGGGACTCAACCTGCTGCATGTGAGCATCTCGTGGTGTCATTTTTAAACACCATGTCAAAGTTGTTTTGGATGCCACAGTAGCTGGTGGGAACGGGTTCATTTCCTGCCATGGTATCAATGCAGATTGCACATCTGGGTACTATGCTGTTAAAAGTTGGGGTACAAACTATTGTATGTTGATTTGGCTCTCATTTACACTTTAATGAAAGAGGTACACTTGGCTGTTTTCATGATAGTTTAAAAAGAAGCCTTACTTTTTATGTGTGTATTGCCTACAGCTGTGTTTCTGTCTGTGTAGTTTCCTATTGTTGCTAAGTTTCCTGTTGTTGCTCTTCTAAACTTTGTCTGCAGTGACGCTGGTGACTCTCTTAATGATTGCCGGATCATGTTCCTGACTGAAATCTATAAAATCGAGGAGCCTGGTTCTCTGGGTGACGCCCCAGCTGGATCTGAGAGTCCGTTAAAAAGTAGGTTTAAGATGAAAAAAAGTAAATTATAAATATGTGTGTCAGTAGCTATTGACTTGGTGAGGACTGACTTGTGAGGCATCAGGGTTTTGAATATTGTGTTTTAACAGTTGATGTTTATTGGTACATATGAAACTTGCCCCTCATTGAACATGCAGTATAATGATATAGAATACATAATTAATGAAATATCCTTATTCTCCAGGATCAAATGGACCAGAGTGCAAGCACTGTAAGGATGATCCCAAGAAAAACTGCCAGTGGTGTAACTGCCATATCTGCGGCATCAAGCAGGACCCGGACAAACAGCTGCTGTGTGATGAATGCGACATGGCCTTCCACACTTACTGCCTGAACCCTCCGCTCACCACCATCCCAGAAGACGAGGACTGGTCAGTAGGATCCAATGCAAAACATCACAATTCACATTCATACATTGAGATATCCTGACATTTAACGTTGTGAGATTACCAGTCATGCGTTGAAGATTAGAGTCATCTTGTGGCAATTGTCGCCTTGTCGTTCTTTTGGTCATCCCTTGTGTTATTGATGTGTTGCGCTAGACATTTACTCCATGTCATACTATCTCAGGTATTGCCCAGGTTGCCGTACTGATGCCAGCGAGGTGGTGTTGGCTGGAGAGAAGCTGAAGGAAAGCAAGAAGAAGTCCAAGATGGCTTCTGCCAGCTCCTCGAGCCAGAGGGACTGGGGCAAAGTGAGTGCTGACACACTGCGGCCAGACATTTTAATCAGTGTGATATATTTATATATGTATTTAGATTTACAGCTTACATGCTCTGTGTACCTGTACGCAACCACCTACGATGCGATCCTTTTCAAATACTTCAACTATGTATTCCTCCCCTTCCAGGGAATGGCCTGTGTCGGTCGCACCAAGCAGTGCACGATCGTCCCGTCTAACCACCATGGACCGATCCCCGGTGTCCCCGTCGGCTCCCTGTGGAAGTTCAGAGTGCAGGTCGGTCACTCGACTGGAGAGTTGAATTAATGCTGTTTTGCAACATGCGTAGAGTACTAACAATATCCAGGTTTTGTGATCACTTCTTCCAGTGGCCGCCAATAATGTTTCCGTTCTTTTGCTTTTCTAGGTCAGTGAGTATGGCGTCCACAGGCCTCACGTAGCTGGGATTCACGGCAGGAGCAATGATGGCGCCTACTCTCTGGTGCTGGCTGGAGGATATGAGGATGACGTGGTACGCTTCTTTTTTTCTTTCTTAAAATCTGCCAAATGAAGGGGCTTAAGTAATGTCAGAAAAGTCGGTGTGATATGAAATCCATATGTTTTCCATGAACGTAAAATCTGCTGCTAAGCCTTTGTAGTTTGTGTAATATGTGATGCGTCTCACATTGTAGGATGATGGTAATGAGTTCACTTACACTGGCTCTGGGGGACGAGATCTTTCTGGAAACAAGAGGACGGCCGAGCAATCGTGTGATCAGACACTTACCCACATGAACCGGTAGGACATAACTTCTGTTAACTTCCTTTTTTTTTAATGAACAGGTTTTATGAATTCGCAAATCTTGCTTCGTTTTATTCTGCATATCTTATAATGGTTTACTGTGACTCTCACCAGGGCGGTCGCTCTCAACTGCAATGTCCCCGTCAACAACAAAAATGGAGCGGAGTCCAAGAGCTGGAAGCAAGGAAAACCAGTCAGAGTTGTGCGCAGCTGCAAAGGCCGCAAGCACAGCAAATACTCCCCCGAGGAAGGAAACAGATATGATGGGATATATAAGGTATGAGGGAACAGTGGACATGCGCACAACAATTATGCAAACTATCTTTCAAGGGGTGTGGAATTAGTTAGTTAAACTCCACCCCACATGTTTTGGTAACTTATCGTGTGACTTTGACTCTGTATTTTTATTGAGTATTACTTTGTGTCATTTACTTCCTTCAGGTGGTGAAGTACTGGCCAGCCAAGGGCAAGTCTGGCTTCTTGGTGTGGCGGTATCTGCTGAGGCGTGATGACGATGAGCCGGCTCCATGGACCAAAGATGGCAAGGACCGCATCAACAAGCTCGGTCTCACCTTGCAGGTAGAGACGATCATTCAGACTACATAGTACCAGATGTATACATGTACATAGTACCAGATGTATACATGTACATAGTACCAGATGTATACATGTACATAGTACCAGATGTATACATGTACATCGTACCAGATGTAAACATACGTATGGTGTTTAGATGTGATCAGATTCCCAGTAAAATAAACTTCACATCAGAAAGTTCCTTTTTATATACTTAAGCATGATATGTGCAAAAACTTGTTTGTTCAATAAATATCAATGGCCTTGTTTGACAAGCAGATCCTCAACTCCACATAATTGAAGTATAAAATGTCTGAAATCCATGTTTATGGATTTCTTGCAGTAGCATAACTTTAATTAAATGGACTGATTCTTGTTCTAGTACCCTGCTGGCTATCAGAAAGAGAAAGAGAACAAAAATGAAGTGGAGGAAGAGGCGGCGACACCCAGTAAGGCAAAGCGGAAGAGAAAATCTCAGGGCAGCGGTAAGTTCTATATTCTTTTCTCCTTCTATATGACCTGCCATTGCAAATCACCCCAGAGCCGTGCATTGGAAGACTATACCATTGTCAGTAGAAGTGATTTATAATTTCTAATTGCAGATGGCAATAATGTTTCTCCTGTCAGATTTATAGTAGGCCACCTTTATAACTCAACGTGGTTTTAAAATGCTTTTTTTCTTCCTGAACAGAGTCCGAGTCAAACTCTCCACCAGGCAAAACTCCTAAGAAAAGTAAGGTAGAAGTGTACAAGCTTACCCAGGCGCAGAAGTCCCTCATCGGGAATGACGAGCCAAACAAGAAGGTGTGGGATGAAGCCATGGAGTCACTGTCTCTTGGACCGGTGAGTACGGCTGTGTTTAATACAAGCAAAAACGTAATACATCGCATAGGTGTGCTTTCAATCGAGGAAAAAAATATATGTCAACACGTTATACCTTGAAAACGAAGAGTGCATACAAATCTGTACTTGTAGTTGCTGAACTGATGGCTAGTACGAATGAAGAATCTGGTTTGTTTGTTGGATTTTGTTTAAAAGCAACAGAAGCGTTTGTAGATGCAAAGGATAACTGAGGTGCTCAGCTCAATCTCTCACGCTTTGTGATATGCCGTCCGTAAAGCCGTTTCACATGTTGACTGTTTTCTTTCTGCAGAAATTCTTGAACAAAGTTGAAGAAGTTTTCCTCTGCATTTGCTGCCAGGAAGTGGTCTATCAGCCCGTTACCACAGAGTGCCATCACAACGTTTGCAGGGTAAGAAACATTGTGTCTAACGACTTGATAGTTTTGTTCTTTTCATTTAGTATTGTATGAGGTACCTGCCCATAGTCAGTGGATTACCTACAGATTGCGGTGGGCACACCCCCGACTTGGAGACGCAAACAGGAGTTATTGCACTTGGGCAAAGCAATGTACTGCTGTGGACATATCTGCAAAACGTACAACCTTAAAGAATACTTTCCACTGGGGGGGGGGGGGGGCGCATGCACGCACAGTCCTGGGAAGCTAACAGCAAATGTTAACGGAGGTTGCATTGACTTTCATTATGTGTTCAAGCTCTATTCAGTAAAACTGTGTAGATGAGTTGGGTAATGGTACATTTTAATGTTATGTGATGTTGTGCCTTTAAAGCAGGGGTGTCAAACATACGGCCCGCGGGCCGGATCCGGCCCGCCACGTCATTTTATGTGGCCCGCGAATCCGCCAGAAAAAAAAGAAAAAAAGAAAAAAGTTTTTTTTATTTTTTACAAAAATTTAAAGTTAGATGTGAAAAGTGATGAGATGGCATGTTGTCTGTGTGCCGACATTAAAACTATCACAACAGGTGGACAGGAGATGCAACGGCCCATAAAGAGGATTTCCAACAAGTTTCTCAACATGCGTACTTCTCTGTACTGAAACGTCATCAGTCTCAGCCCAAGTACTGTTCCAATTCAAAGTTCACATCGAGCCAAGCACGGCCCTAATGCCCGGATGTGGCTCCGCCCATTTTACCCGGGATGCATCGGAGGTGACTTGTCTGTACTTGGGACAGCCAAATATCCCAGAATGCATTTTGCACCAGCAACAGGAAACAATGGCGGAGGAGAAATCACACAACTGGAAGTACGTGTTGTGGAAGTCACAGATATCCCGGGAAACTAAACTAACTATGTTAGGAGTACCGTAGTTACATTTACACCGTCTTACATTTACAACCGGCCCTTTGAGGGCGACCGTGATGCTGATGTGGCCCCAGAGTGAAAATGAGTTTGACACCCCTGCTTTAAAGTGAAAGCTGTTGTCTCTTTTAACCACAGGAATGCCTCCAGCGGTCCTTCAGAGCAGATGTGTGCACCTGCCCGGCATGCAGGCACGACCTGGGCAAAAACTACCCCATGACCGTCAACAAATCCCTGCAAGATATTCTAAATCAGTTTTTCCCAGGGTACAGCAGTGGGCGATGATCATTGGTTCTGCCCACTCAGCCCGGGAGGAATCGCGACGTAAATTGGAAGGGGAATTTTCAGTAGAGGCAATAAAGAATCAGTTTCTCTTAATATATTTTTATGACTATAAAACTACAATTTTTGTAGACTTCAATGCTACCGTTTTGACCTTTTTGGATCTGCCATGATGTGTAGTTAGAATGATTGAAAATTCCTTTTGTACCTGTGCCATTGCTCCGTTAATACCTTACACCGGGACCCGGCGCTTTTATTTTGTTCCATTTAACTAATGTTATTCAAATTGTAAAATGTTTTAATCAAATCCCTCCGTGTTTCGCACTCAAGAGAATGTTGACTCACAGTTGGTTTAGCCGTTTGCTCAACTTGTTTGGATAATTTATTTTATTTTTTTAGAATCTGGATCTTATTTGTTCTGCCGTTGGTTGAGGTTGGTCGTTATTCTGGAACATAAAAAAATCAGATCGGGGGGGGGGGGGGGATTAATCGGTTTACGTTCACGTCTTACCTGGAAGCCTCTAATGTGGGCCTCTCTCACAGAATGCAGCACCTGCGCTATGAAACCCGTTATACTTCCAGTGGCTTGCACAGCGACGCGATAGGTTTCCGTGACATGTGCGCTAAACTCCAGTGAGGGTAGTGCACACTGTGTGAATGGGTTATTCTGCCGCTATTTACTCTTCTCTACTTGACTTTTATAATCTCTTTAGGGTTCAATAGAGAAACTATCAACATACTCTTGACAGACTTCCAGATCAAATGTGACGTTTGTCGTGATCACATGATTGAAATTGCACCAACATGGCAAGTGAACAAAGCTGCTCCATACCGTTTAGATTACGCCTGGCATACGAGCAGGAAGTGAACACGTTACTTTTTTGTTTTTCTGCTCTTAAGCAGTCTGAGAGGAAGTGTCTTGTCGGGAAACAGTGTCATCAAACGTGGTTGGATTTTCTAACTAGTGTATTGGTTCCTTAAATATTTTCATACAGGAACTTTATACCCGTACATGAAATTTGGGAGATTTGTTTTTAAAGTAGCTTTGAATTTGATACAACCGTGAAAGCTAAACATTGCACTGTGGGAAGATTTTAATTGTCCCCGTTTTTTTTTTTTTGGAAACGTTTGGACTTTAACAAAAGGTATAAATAAACGGGTGTAATGTAGGACTCTCATCTATTGGATCCTTTGACACTCAAACCTAACTCAGTCTAGAAACTTTATTTGTGCTTTTTTCTAAAAATTGAAATTTGTACATTTTCATCTTTTATAATCATTATTGCCATCTGTGGTGGAGGAGGAGGAGAGGGGGGGGGGGCTGTTCAGTCAAATATTTGTCACTTGTAGTTCCTGACCTTATTTACAAACCGCAAATGCCTTCATCGAGATGAAATGTTATGGAAGTTCCACACACTGAAATTTAATATTGAATCAACTAAATTATCTGAATTTGTTATTTACTGCTTTTGCCTTTGTCATTTATAAGTATTTGGTGTTTAATTTCAACGTGTGTGTGAGAGAGACGATGTCTGTCTATATGCCAGCACTTTGAGTTTTTATGAAGAGACAAATATTTGGATAGATCGGGAAATGTATATTTTCTGAAATTGTATAATTTGTAGTCCCTTTTTTTTCGGTTTGATATGTAGTTTTAAAATTGCTTGCACACTTGTAGTGCAAAAAATTGTCAATACATTTTCAGTGTTCAATAAAAAAAGTTTAAATGACCTATGACCAAATGTTGCTTTTTGGGGGGGACTTTAAATTGTTGAAAATGTTTCTTTAATCCTGAAGTCATGACTTTGAATGGGCTGTCTGTCTTTAAAAAAAAGACAAAAAGCCCATTTTTTTTTTTTTAGCTCTGACAAGGATAAAAATACCAGTGTTTTACAATGAAAGTATGCTGGCGCATACATGGAATTTGACTCCAGTTACACATTACTGTCATCATACATGCACGCATATGAAATATATACAATAAACAAGAGCAATATAAGAAAAACAAGGACATTTAACTGCTATATACAATATAAGTATAAATATATCCCACACAAAACTATGTATATATAAAATACAGTAGTGCAAACATAGGTCGTGCAGTATTTATGGATCTTCAAGCAATAGAGCACGATGAACACTGTTTTGGACAACCACTTCAAAACCTTCAGGCATCATAATATTTGTGTTTAATTGCCCTGCGGCTATTATTATCAATCAGCGTTTAGGTAACGGCCAAGAACGACCCGAGGCGTGCACGTCGGTTACGCGGACAGAGGACGTGTAGTAACCAGCGTCGATTTCCATTGGTTGATTTCTGTGTCTATTAACCAAATAGGCCAATCATCTAGTTGTGTTTGTGAAGAAGCATTCCTTCAGCTGGGTGATTCAACCAATCTCGAGGCGTAGTTTCTGAGGTGGGCGTGACTCCGAGTAGCTAATGCTAGAGGAAAATCCATCCAGGGAATTTTTGCAAAACGAAACCAAATTGATTGATTAAAACAAGTACGGGACACAACTTTGCTGCAGGAGGTAATAGTTCCCAAACGGAATTCCTTTTTTACAATCGCAAAGAGCGTATTCTCGTGTAATTGTGTTGTGTGGTGGCTGTCGTCGCGTTGTTTTGTTTTTTCTAATTGCAGATATGGAAGTAGCTAGGTTATCTAGCTTGTGGCTAACCAGCGTTAGCTAAGCATACATGAACGTCAGGACACGGTGCAGTGGGGCTGATTCTGTTTATTTCGCCTATATGTACAATTTAAGAACACGGCATTGAAGGTTAATGTGAGTTCCACATTTTACTCATTCTGAAGCGTGCCAGCTACGTTTTTTAGTTTGCTGTCTTCGATAAAATGCTAACAGGTAATGTTAGTTGTGCATAGCTATCGTCGCCCTCAGCTGCTGCTGCAGCAGCAGCCTTCACTAACTTAATTTTAAATCGAGCAGCGGCGTTGTACTCTCCACGAGTCAGAGATATGGATTAACTATTATTTGAACAGAAACTGTGTATGCATATTTGCATCTCAGTATGGAGGGCAGTGTACTGCAATATTGAAACAAGTTCCAGGCCCAGATATAGTTAAAGGGGCCGTGTAGGCCCTTTTTGTTGTGATTAGACAGCTGGGGGGTCATGTGGCCTGCCAGGGTCCAGTCTATACATGAGTACTGGTGGGAAAGCTTGTGACACGGTACCACATGTTGGGGCGAGTGAAATATAATATGTTGTAAATTCATGACTACCAGTTATTAAGGAAGACATTCATGAATGTATCAGTCACTGAGCAGGAAACAGTAATAGGTTGAGGTTGAAATCATTGCAACATATTATAAATTAATTATTTTCCCATTTTGATTCATATCTAGAAAATAAAATACTTATTTCTACATGCACATCCTGAGCGCACATCTTACAAAGTAGGCAGTCATTTGTATTCTGTATTTTTCAAACTGGTTTGTTCGATTTCTTATTTTCCATTTTAAGTTGATTCAGGAAACAATTCTAAATCTGAGCAGTGTTTTTTGAATTTTACATTCAACCGAATGGACACATTTTTGATTTCATGAAGTCGGGGAAAAGGGAGTCTAATAAGAACCATGACTTCTTCTAGATGCTGTCATGTGAAAATAAAATATTTAGTCTTTAGAAAATAAAAGGAAGTGTTCCATTGCGAGGATGGCGAAGAACACCCTGTTGACCCAGATCCCAAACAGAACCACCATTAATTATTTAAATGGAACACGTCTAAGTTGAATTTTTAAAAATACAGTTTGCAGAGTTGGTGTTCATGATGGAAAAGGTCTGAATTGGTATTACTTGCAATCCAAAATACAGACAGCGTTTCTGCTAGATCATTAATCCTTAATATTTAGATCTCTTCTAGACAGATGTCTTGTATTTTAAAGCACAATTATTGGCCCATTTTACCTGCCGTAACTTTTCCAGGAATTCTGGAACATTTTTAGGATCTATACTTGCGGTTTTACTATTGTTTTCTTTTTTTTCTTCTTTTTTACAATGAATTGTTCAGTCTACAAAATGCCAGAAGGTATTCAACTCCTGTCACAAGTTAACAAGTGCTTTAGTAGTTGGTCCAAAACCCAAAGATAATCGGTTAACTATAATATAAAACCAATAAATGTATAATTTTATTTTGCTTAGATAATGGATCATCAGGGGCTGAAATTGAACTTCCTAATTTCTTGTTGTTTTCCGTCAGATGGCCTTGGAGCTATCGGGGAGTTTGTTGTACTTACGGTCACAGGTTTGTCAAACACCAGCCTCTGGGAAGTTTGTTTACTAGTTGCCAGTAAACTACGGCTCTAAATGACCTGTGAGACAGAGTTCAATACAAGCCTTCCTGGTTTGTCTAAATATCGTGAGATAAAGTGAGAGTTTCAGTGGATGAGAGAGAAACAAAACTCAATTATTATCGGCTAATTCAAAACAAATACCTAACAGAATAAATCCATTGAAACAATCATTACAGTCACGCAGCAGTAAACCACAGAGTACATCAGTTTGTCTCTGTTTTTAAGATAAGGTAGGATAATCCTTTTTTTAGTCCCACAGCTCAGACATTTGCATAATTTCATCACGTCACAAGTTTAACATGTTTGGGGACCTCATGCTGTTGTATGTTTATTATATTGGGGCAGCACAACAGAATAAACACTGCCAGCTATGGTGCTGGATGTGGTCAGGTGTGGTTTGTTGGGATCCAGATGTATTTATTTTGCAACAACACTAACTGTTTATCCTGGCCTTCACTTTGTCAGCCTGGTTAACTCCTAAAAATCTACCCAATGTCATGTTTTCATTATTATTTCTATTTATGAAAGCAACCCTGTGCTCTACTCCTTGCAGTTTTGAATATGCTGGGATGGAATGAATATGCCCTGATTGCCCATGTTCTCCCCTCCAGGTTTACCTGCAACCCCTTAAAAGACCCAATGGCTACCGACATGCCCATGGTCACGGTGCCGGCTCCCCCCGACACTGCCCCAGCTTCCCCTCCTGCTCTCAGGTCTAGTGCAGAGGTGCCAGCAATAGCTGAAATCCCTGACAGAGCAGTGACCTCAGAACACGATGCCGCTCCAGATCTCAACCCGGCTCTTCCGACAGACCCAGACGCCGCCCCGGTCCTCGTTCCGGTCCTCGTTCCGGGTTCTGAGCTGCTCCCGGCCCCTCTGCTGCCAGTCAGCGCTAAGAACCCCAGCTGCAAGATCATGACCTTCCGGCCCACCGTGGAGGAGTTCAAAGACTTCGCCAAATACATCGTCTACATGGAGACTCAAGGAGCTCACCGCGCTGGCCTGGCAAAGGTGAAGACAGCACACGTGTACTCTTTTACACATGCACACACATATTTGATGTAGTCCTTTGCAGTCCTGTGACAGTAAAGTCTAATTATTACGTTTCATTTTGAGTCCCATCAGCAGCTACCGTTCATACACAACTTTATCTTGTTCCAAATAACCCAAACTGTTATTCATTATGTATTTACTTTTGTTTATTTTTTTCATTTTAGAATCTGAAATCGGCAAATCTTTGGCAATTTATGTTAAGTTAGGTTGTCGCAAATTCATTTTCAGTCAAATAATTACCCGAGTATCAAAGGTAATGCAGTTGAATTAAATATGAATTGAATGTATTTGAAAGATTTAGCCGCATGTGGCTACAGGTCATGTTAAAACACTGAATGTAAATGTAAATGCTATCAACCCGTCTCTTTCACCAGGTGATTCCCCCAGAGGGCTGGAAGCCCCGGAGGTCCTACGACACCATCGTGGACATGGTCATTCCTGCTCCCATCATGCAGGTGGTGACCGGACAGTCGGGTCTGTTCACCCAGTACAACATTCAGAAAAAGTCTATGACCGTGAGCGAGTACCGCAAGCTGGCCAACAGCAAGAAGTAAGTCGGTCCCCAATCCAGAGGCCTCATCTATAAATGTGTATGCGCTTTTTAATAGCGCGTGTTTGGAGGGGATTCAGATTGATTGTGAGAGCTTCACTTTTGTTTTACAAGCAATACTTTGTTAGATGTATGTGCTCACACGTAGTCCAGTTTAATAAATACAATCTAAGTATAATGTCTAAAGACATTTATTTTGGGCAGTGTAAAAAGAAGTAATCTACTGATTCAAAGTTAGAAAAAAACTAAACATCAGAAAGTCCAAAGGACTCTCTACTGTATATTAGGCACTGTGTATATTCTGCCCTCTAGTGGTCATGAAGTTGAATGAAGGCAATAGTAAAACCATATCTATGTTTATTAAGGGTTTTGTCCAGGGATGGGCATGTAAAATACGACTAATAATATTGATCTGTTTCATATAAGAACAGTGACTTTGTTTCGGCTGTGAAGGAGTTCAAGTTATTTGGATGATCTTGTCTCTTATTAAAAGTCTCAACGCAAGTAGTTTTTCCACAGCAGAATCTAAGAATGTCTCTATGGATTCGTTTATTTTTAAGTTAGCACCTGTGGCCCTTTTAAAGTAGCTAACAACCTACATGTTATCGATTGAGAACTGACCGCTTATGTGAGGGTTTAGTTGAAAGGCCGTCTCCCTGCTCACAATATGACTCCTGTGCTGTTTCCAGGTACTGCACACCCCGGCACAAAGACTTTGACGACCTAGAGAGGAAGTACTGGAAGAACCTGACGTTTGTGTCTCCCATTTATGGTGCTGATGTCAGTGGGTCCATCTATGATGAGGTGAGGGTTATGTGTGTGTGTTCCCAAGAAGTATGTAAGTGCTGGGGCTGATTTTTTGAGAGACACTTCGATCATGGTTATTAATTACGACTGTTCTTCAGTGATTTGAGGACAAAGAGACTTTGGGTATATCCTAGGTCTCTTAATTGCATCCTCGTTTCCCTGAGTTGCGTCCTTTCCTTGCAAGGAAACCATGCGAGGAGAGAGGAAACGAGGAAATATGTTTGAAGAGAAATGACACGTCCTTTTCTCAGTTGCGCCACATGAAGCCACGTCTGTTTCTGATGACGTTGGATCAGCTGATCACAGCTGCATCAGCTGTCAGTCGGCTTTAACAGCTGGAGAGACTTTTGAGAAGTTTGTCTGTTCACATGATCACTGTACGTAATAATAGTAACTATAATAATACTAATAACACATAAGGACACACAGTTATCACTGCCAGAGTAGAGAGTGGGTTTACATCGGGGTTATTTTACTCTGGAATTAATTCATTGGGCTAATTGTTTTGGGGGAAATTAAAATTACATAACTCATCAAACCCGACAAACCAGTTTCTGGTTTGAAACTCCAGTGATGTTGGGAACAATCTGTTCAGTCTGATGAGCTGCAGCGTCCAATCAAATAACTGATGAACAATGAGGGGGCGTGTCGGCCGTTAAAACACGTCCTGGAATGCGGCTCTCCTGCATCCTCGCTCATGGCTCCTCTGAGATCCCTCCTTGCTCCTCAAGCGAGGAGTGAGGAGGAACGAGGAAATTAAAATGATGAGACTTGGGATGTACCCTATATGTGAGCATTTGAACTGTTTTCAATGACGGCGTACCTTTTTAATTGAGATTTCTCAGAATTGCTGGTGTACAAATATTATTGGATGACCTGGAAACACCAGTCAAAAAACACCTTGTGATTAATGAATGCACCACAGTGAAGCATGTTTTAAATACATTGATTAATGGATAAATGTGAATTGTGATAGCAAGCCCTTAATATAAGAAAGCCACTCTTAAGAGTGGGTTTTTATCACTGTGGTGACGAGATCAAAGATCATTGAGCCAGCAGGTGTTCACTGATTGACATCAAAAAACATTTTGAGTGTGTAGACTACTCTGTACACGCTAATTATGAAAATGTCTGTTGTCTCCGTTCAGGACATTCAAGAGTGGAACATTGGCCACCTCAACACACTGCTGGATATGGTGGAGCAGGAGTGTGGCATCGTCATCGAGGGCGTCAACACTCCCTACCTCTACTTCGGCATGTGGAAGACCACGTTCGCCTGGCACACCGAGGACATGGACCTCTACAGCATCAACTACCTGCACTTTGGACAGTCAAAGTCCTGGTCAGTCACTTTTTAATTCTCATCGTACTTAAATGGTGTACCAACAATGGAGGATATTCTTTAGATATCAGCAGTAGGGTTCTGCAGAGAGAACTTGGTGGAGGCTTCAGCTTAGCCAAAGGCACTTTTGGGTTGTTCTCTGATTTGGCTTTTTAGGCTTTTCTTCTGATCCCTCAGTGACTTCAATCACTAATTATGATTACCCGATCCACCAATGATATCCTGTTGGTTGTTATTCAAAAACTCTTGCAAAATACATGACTTCATATTATATGACAAGCTAATGTTATGTTGAGGTTATTTTCTAAATATTTAAAAAGAGTAATTCCTCCATACTAGGGGTGGGTGAAAATATCGGGTGAACAATATATATTGTTTTACTTCGGCTTGATGTTATTGATACACTGGTGCAAAATATCGATATTCTTATTTAATACGTACATGTAGACATGTTTTTTTTTGGAGGGAATTTCTATGTTTTGTGCCACTTTGAACATGCTGTGCTCACAGTATTGATTCCTCTCATTGGTTTTTTCACCTTCTGAGGATTCCTTTTTTGGAAAATAACCAAAGCTATTGAGAGATTTTATCGTGCTTGACATTCTTTTGTTTTCAAATTGGGTTTTGACCTTTTAGATATTGGGTTTGTTCATCGTCTCTTCTTCCATCATTTCCAGCTGTTATTTTTATTTGTTGAAGGAAAATGTTTTCCTCTTCTGTTTTCCCATCAATTTGTACAGCACATCTGAGGAATGTTGAACAAAAGAAAAACATTATATCACCACCTGATTTTCACGTGTCGTGAAATTTGAGGTTTCATTGTAACTCTGCGCTTGTGAATGCGTGTGAAAGTGGAAGCCATTTGTTGCAGCTGTTGTGTAGGTATAGCTGTGAGCTGTTTGTCTTTCTATTCTGTGCATCATTCATGTATTTCCCTCTGTTTCTGTCACTCACCTCTGGAGCGCCTTGGTCCCTGCAGAAAAATAAAATTTTCTTTTCTCTTTCTGCCCCTTAATGTTCTTGTGAGTGTGTTTGTTTTCTTTCCCATTTCCTTTTTTTTTTACCTCCACGTTGTTTCCATCTATGGCGCTGCAGGTGGTCTGGAGCATTCAGAAATACAGTATTATCTGTGTGTGTGTGTGTGTGTGTGTGTGTGTGTGTGTGTGTTTGTTTGTTTGTTCTCTCACCTGTCTTCCTTTTTGTCACAGTATGTATCCCCCCAACTTCCCCCCTCTCCTGTCCGCTTCCTGGAACGGTGTGTGTGTGAGACTGTGCGTGTGTTACTAGTTCCCCCTCTCTGTGATGTGATCTCTCATTAAAATGTTCTATCTGTCTCATTTTCACACCTCACTGAGAGCGGGAAGGTTTCCTTACAACTTCCTGTCAAAGTTTGTGTACCTGCGGACAGCTGCGGGCGGTCCACGTTGGCCTGGCCTTCCACACGTGCGCATTCATAATCCATTCCAGGTGGCGGCGGTAATGCATGATAATACTGTTCAACGCCATTTGGCTGTATTTATAATTCTCTAAAGACAAATTGTCTAAATGTTGATAATGGCGGATCTTCTGGCACAACCTCTCTTCAAAACAAGCATCCACTTTGTTATCTTCTTCTTTCTATTGGCAAACCAGCTAGAGGTGCATGCGCCACCAGCTGGACTGGAGCATGCGCAGTTGGCGTGCTTGTTGTGCAAACAATTGGATCACAAATGTCTGGCTGAGCGTGCAGACATGCATACATGAAGTTGTTGATAATTACAAGCAAATGTGCATATGTGTTTCGCTCTTTTATTAGACATTATTTGTGTATATCTGTGGCTTTTCAAAGCTTAAATCTGCCCATGCTGAGTCTGCAGTTTGCCAACACACTGATGCATATTCAAGTTCTTGCTCTTTTCATCTTTATGCCTCCACTTACTTTGCCCATACCATCATCCATGCTAAGACTAATTTAGTTTTAGATGGATTGATGCACACCATTCATTTCTTCTTTTCCTCACTTTCTTTTAATTCTCTCGCTTGGTTTTGTTCTCCCTCTGTCACTCTCTCAGTGCTCGCCAAGCCATCCCATCCTCATTTTTCAGAAATTGAATCGTTTTCACTTTTACACTTGTGTGTCGTGGGGTAATTACATGCTGTTAAACGGAGCATGTCCCTTTTTAAAACACACACTCTCTTCCTCTCATAGTGCAGCCGTTTGTGAAATTAAGTCCATTCTCCCCTACAACTCAGCTCCCATCAAAGTCAGACCTCACCATAACCACTGCCACGCACACACACACACACACACACACACACACACACACACACACACACACACACACGCGCGCTGGCGAGCGTGTAAAAGATCTCAGCCTTAGCAGTCAGTCACTTTCTCCTTGTCTTTATCCCTCCATCACTCTTCTTCTCTTTATTTTCATTGCTGAAACCCTCTCAATCACCTTTCTACTCCAACACACAGCAGCAGATCTGCTGTCAGATAAAAGATTAGCCTCCGAGCATGTGAGGGAGAGGTAGGTACCCCAGCTGCAGCTTCCCGAGTTTATTATGAATCCATCACTCCTCATCCTCTGTAGTCCAAAGGTTTAGAACCATTTTCAGTTTTTTTTTGTGTGTCTCAGAGGAGAGAAATGCAGAGCTTAAGATCTGCCTATAGCATTAGTTGGGTTGTAACTGAAGTTTGAATGCTTGGTGGGGCTTTGACTTAGACTCACCTTTACAGGTTCCATAGTTGCTGTTAAGAATTGTCAAGTAAGCTCCGAGAGGGTCTGAGATCTGCTGCCAAGAGCATCCCTCTCTTTAAAATGTGTGTTCAGACGTGTGTGTGTGTGTATATATATATATATATATATATCTCAAAAATAAAAGACTCTTGCATGTGGAGATAGTGTATTAAAATTTGAAAGGGATGTTAAGGGTCCGATGTTTGTTCGGGCACACAAATACAGCAAATACTGGAGGTGAACTCTTGCTGACTGCTAAATATTAAATGTGTTCAGGTATTATCGTTCAAACCGTAGTTACTGACAGCCGAGGTAGAAGCAATCGTTCCGGTCAGTCTCCCAGTTGTAATTTGGAGTCTTGGATATCTGGAATTTCTGGCAGCAACAACATTGAACATGCATAACTACAGAAGTGTCAACAAATCAGTGGCACAGGAGCTGCAAAGCTGCCATCATTGGCAATTGCCAACGCAGTATAATGCTAGTATTATTTGTTGTTGTAGAAGCTTAGCAGCCACCCTTTCGTTCGCCCCCCCCCAAATCACACCTCATTAAATCAAAGAACGCTTGCGGTGATTGGCTGCGAGCAAAACCGCACAAATATTCAGATCTGGCCACAGAAAGGATGAACGTACGGTAGGTATTGTTTGACTGGAGAGGGTTCAATACTACTTCCAACATAAAGGTTGCTTAGGTCGATCACTTCAGAGGTTGCGATAACCGATACCCAGCCCGAGTCACCTGACAGATATGTGCCCTCAGTACTTCTGATTTTTGTGAAGACTGGAATTGTATGTAGTTGATAAATGTTAAACAAGAACAACTTGCTTGTCGTACATGTACCGCAGCACGTCTGTAAAACACAAATACATGCTGTCTCGTCATAGATAAATAATACTCTGTATCAGACAGGTGCAACATTTAAACCCTTCATTTGCTGTGTGTGGTCTTATGTGTGTATTTCTCTCTTTGCTGCCGGAGTGATGGACGTGTTGCAGCCATGGCAACCGTGGTTTTAGGAGGGAGGGAACAGGAGGAGACACGCTGACTGACTGATTTGTTTAGTCTGATCCTGGGATGGAAGGGATCATCTGAGTGGTGACATTTACACACTCACCCCCCCCAAGCCGCAAACACCTTTTTAAAGTAATACGCTGACATTCTAGGAAATTTACTGTCTTACCAAGAGTAAGATGCAAAGATCAATATTAATTTCCCCTTCAGAACAGAGGTACGTGTTTAAGCTAGCTAAGCAAACACTCCTCGTGATGCCCGAGTGTTTTATCCTCCTGGTACGGCTGAGTTATGACCCAGTACGGGTTGTGTGGTGTCGTTGGTGTTTCTACGGTACAGGTAGTGGATCAAAAGTAAATAAAATGCAGTGATCCATGTAGAGACAAAGTCTGAGTGCTATATTTGCTCTTATTGGCACTCACAAGTAGGCTTGTTGCATAACTAACGGAAATCTGGAACTAACTGTGGTTTGATTAAGAAGTGACACCCAATGCTTGGTTTAAGTTGATGCCAAGTTTTCGGGTAAGTTGAAATAAAACCTGTTCGGACTCAGAAGTTATTACTTGTCTGTAGTCACAGGACAAAGTACAACTCTGATCCGATCACCTGGTTCATTATTAGTGTTGTTACTCATCATTAAAAACCGTGAGAGCAAAATGCACAAATGAAAAGTATATTTGGAGAATGATAATTAAATTAAAACGAGGACAAAGTCACAGTGGGCTGCATGTTTATTCACTAAAACCGTCCCGTTACAACTCTGAGATAATGACCTGAATTTTAAAACGCGTGTTCCAAATCTCACTTGCTGGCTCCAAAACGGAGTGAAGGACTTTAGTCCAAGTACTGGAGGAGGCTGCACCTCTCTGAAGCGCTAAGCTTTCGTCCACAGATGGCAGTGTGGCACCATATATTGGGACCTCTCACTGAATTTGACTTTGTCTGTTACTTTCATTGTATTCATTATTTTTCTCTCTCTGTCTTATTATGTCTCTCCCTAAATGTTTCTCATCGTCTCTCCATCTTTGCGCTTTCTTCTTTCTTTTCTCCTTTTCTTTCTCCCTTTGTTTCAAACAGCCTTGTGGTTGTTGAAGCTTGAGTAAGGAGAGAGAAATGCAAGCGTTCTCTTTTTTTACATGTGTGTGGAAGAGAAGGGGGGGCAGTGAGGTGTATGTCACGGGTAATTTAAGTTCTTAAAATGGTGAGTGCTGAGGGGAGTGAAATAACCCAGCTCTCCCAAAACAGTCCTGCCCTTCACCGGCCATTTCATCTTTTTCACCACTCTCCCTTTCTCCCCTCCAATGTTTTTACTCTGCACAGCAATGTTATCAAGGGCAGTATTTAGTGATTGATACTATTGTGATAGCTTTAATTATTCAGGTATGTTAACATTTAACTCTGACTGTTATTTCCCTGTGTCTCTTGCCAGTTTCCTCTCACCTCTGGCCGTTAAAACTCAACGTAATCAAAATTGGAAACGTTGCTCAAGCTGAAATGCACCTTCAGTTTGAACACACTTATGACGAGGCTTTGTGCATTGCTAAGTGAGGCTTCTATTTAATTCAGTACCAGTAGAGGTTGTTAAAGAAGATAGCGGTGTCATGATATCTTGAAGGTTGCCCTCTGATGGACCTACAGTTTCCATGTTGACTTCTATTTTACTTGCAACATCCTATGATCAAAAGGTCTTATAGTTGCGATTCAACTGGACAGCACGTCCCTGTAGATCATCAGCTACGGGGCAGAAAGAACCGAAGATGAACATGTTCTCTGAACATGTTTGAGAAAAGGCTGTGCTACAACTTGTTTTGCTGTTACAAATGTCAACATTGTGCCCATCTGGTAATAAGACAATATTTCTTAACGATAGGCGAACCGTGCACTAAACTGATCCCTCGTTTCCTCGTCTGTCTGCAGGTATGCCATCCCACCTGAGCATGGCAAGAGGCTGGAGAGGCTGGCTAAAGGTGAGGCCCCAATGATGCTTTTCAATTCAAATCTATTCTACCTTTCTCACGCCCGCCTGGGCTTTCTCAGTGAAGAAGCAAGTTCCGACTGTTCAACACACACCATGGGATCACGCTAAACTCTTGTTTGGCTCTCACCGTGGTCCTCACAGTGAAATATCTTTTGCATGTATTCAGCGGGTGAGAAACTTTGATGTCCTCCGTTCTCATCCCATACAATCACATTTATTTCTTTGTCACCTTGCTGTGCTAAAATGGAGCCCGAGAAGAAATGGCAGCTTGAAGCACTTAAGTGGGTGCAGTCACTTGTATGAAAAGGAGGACTGTAGATGCTGAACTTGGTGGAGAGGCTGGTGGAACTGAAACCAGCAGCATCGACTGTGTGTGTGTTCTGCAGAATGAATTGGAGTAAACCTACAAAGCCTACTGTTGGGGGAAATTGGCTCTTAGTAAATATAAAGCAAACATTTACAGAGAATCTGTCTTTTGGAATTTTATTGCAATAAGCAAGGTTGCAAATGCAGATCTTCCACCTTGGTTTGTCCCTTCATGACCTCATGTCTCCAGAGTCAGACTCTGTCTGCAGGGCTCCTCAGTGTCAATACTATGCAGGTTTTATTTTGAACACCATAACAGCTTCCGAGTTTTAACATTCAGTTAAAAGAACCTTACTTTTTTTGAATTTCAACATCCAACTATCAAAATGAGATCTATTCCATGACGCACAAAGTTTTTCTATTGTCTCAAACACTATCTTTGTGTCCCAGGTGCTATTTTTATTGCCACCGGGAAGATGGGGACATCCTCAATGTCATGCGCTGCACATGTGTTGCTCACAGCACATTAGAACTCGGATAAATAGTGTCTGAAGTGAAATAATCTTGAACCACTCGTGTCGCTTCAGCCACCCGCCCTTCTCTTTTTGACTTCTCCTTACGCCTCTCCCTTTGTATTCCCACCACTCATGTTCTCCTCCTCATTCTATCTCCTCTTCTGATCAATGAGGCTTAGCTTGTGTATCGCAAGTTGCTCAGAGTGACGTATTAGATGCCCCCAGTCTACACTACGTTAAAATGACACGCCGTTTCTCCTTGTTGCGAAGAGCCGAGAACAAATCAATAATCGCCAATGCATAGCCCGCGTCACTTGCTATCTTTCCTTTGCACTGGAACACAGTTCGTGGTAGTATGTAATACACATTATGTGATATTTGACAGATGAGCAATCTCTCCACAGGGAAGAAAACTGTCCAGGTAATACCAAACCCATTATTTACAGTGAAATGTACACAAGCTGTGACTCATATCAAACAAAGACATGCAGCCACTGTCCATGTTATTCATGGCCAGTGAGAGAGAGAGACCCATTTCCTTTCACCCTAGACCTCTAATAACGTCTGAGTCGCACTTCAGTAAACGACCTGGTGAAAACCCTAAAAAATCTGTAGTGAAAATAACCGCTGCCTCGGATAAAAGGACCGATTTCACAGTGGACATTAGGAATGGTAATAATGGCTGCTTTAGTTGTTTCAGTTTCACAGTTCACAGTGACTTCCTGACCCATCGTCATGGAAGGGAGCCACAGTTAGTGTTATTACTTCCACTTGTACTTTTCCTACACTGGCAAGTCAAATACATGCTGTGAGAAAGGCCTGTTGTATTGACAACGATACACAAAAAATAATATATAGATTTCAGATTAAATTTGTTAAACGCTAACTTTACATGTTCTCTGTTTTATTATTCAAGATTGTCAATGAGATTGATAAAGTGAACCTTAAATAGATTTAATAAGAGACTCAAAAGGATTCCTAATTGGTGGCGAATTCAAAAACTGAATTAATAGATATCAAAGTCCAACCTTGAAATACACACTGTAGACATTATTTTTATCATGGACCTCTCCATGTGGGCATTGAGCTCAGTCACAGTCAGATTGCAGCCTTCGTCTCTCCTCATCGAAGCAGCTGGCAGTGGGAGGAAAGCAATGCCAATGTTATTTAACAAGCACCCACTGTCCTATCAAAGCCATCGTCGGCAAAGGTAGCCAACTGTTTACGAGGTCCTAAAAAGGCAGTTATGAGTGTAGTAGGAATTCCTAATGGGGCTGGGACAACGGTCTTGTTACTTGAAAACTCCTCTCCAAACGTTTGACACAGCGACAGCCGTTGGTCTTATCACTCCTCATCTCCGCGTTATTTCAGTCATGGCTTCAGACTTTTTTCAGGAACTTCATTTTCAAACTGAAAAGGACAGAATGAGGCCTTTAAGTTAATATTACCCCGTGGAGAGCTCGGAGAGCCAGCTGCATTTTAATGGGGATTAATACCCGCGCGCTCTGTGCACATTATTCACCTTTTTTATCAGCTCCAACAAGCAGGTGGGCGATGAGAGAATAGAAGCCCTCTCTCCCTCTCTTGCTCTGTAGGGTGGAACAGAGGCTGAAACAATGCAGTGAAAATGAAGGATGAAATGGGTGCCGATTATACTGTCAGTCACATTAAACTTTAACTGGGTGGAGGCTTGGATGGACCCCCCCCCCCCTTTGAGGCACAGACGGTAAAGAGCGGGAGAGTGAGCGATGGAGGAGAATTTCTTTCTTTTGATTATGCTGAGGCAGAGTCTCTGTCTCCCAGAGCTGAAGTGAGCCTTTTATTGGACAGAGTTGTGGCTTTGGAAACCCAATATGTCAGTGGAGTATATTATGATCTCAAAGCAGTTGGTGTTTTTATTGGGGAATCACCAATCCAGCCCGTTGAGTCCCGATACTGACTGGTGGCCCGATATTGGTGTTGTAGTGGTGCATCCCTAGTTAGGGGGACGTACGTGATTAGTCGACTCGTCGATAAAACGTTTTTTTTTTTTTTTATGGTTGTGCCGAATGGGACGAAGGTTTTCGGAAGTGACAGAACCCAGTCCCAGTTTTGTGCAATAGTCTTTTTGTGCCCAAATGTAGTCCAGCAGAGATCCAACCTGGAGGCACACAAACAATGCATTCGTGCATCATTGTTCCACACTTTGAGCAGTAGAGTAATTCACGCCCATGTCGAGGGGAAACCGGATTTCCTTTTCCAGGTTGTGGGATTAAAAATAATATTGGAAACATTTCTGCTGCAGAAATCTTTTTAGCCTAATTAGCAAAGCTTATCTGGCATTCTTTAAATATTTACCTGCCAACTAAGCCCTCTTCCAAAACCCGTCCTTAAAGCAGCATCCTATTACTAAAAAGTGTGCCAATATCTTCCGTGAGAAATGTAAGAAATCTTGTTAATCAAAATACATAAAAAAATCCAATACATATCTGAAGATCACCACATTCCCAGTAAAATAAAGGTAGCATACAAATCTGATTGCTGATTCTACAGCATGTGAACAGATTCTTTTTAAATCAAATGAAACACATGTAAACATGTTCCGTGATTTTGCCTTTAAGTGACGCACAGGTCATCTGTTTTTTTGCATCTTAACACAAAGTACATTTTCAATTATTATCTTTTTTTGTATTGTGCATATAGATGTTTTGAATCCAAGTTGTAGGCAAGGCAAGTTTATTTGTATAGCACATTTCAACAACAAGGTAATTCAAAGTGCCTCACATAAAACCATTAAAAGCATCAAAACACAAGGAAAAAGAAAAGGAGATTTAAAAACAATTAAAGAAACAGTGTAAGAAATAAAATGCAGAAATGCAGCAAATTGATGAATATATGAATTGAATGTGGTTCAATGAAAGGCAGCAGCAAACTGAAAAGTCTTCAATCTTGATTTAAATGAGCTGAGGGTCTCAGCAGACCTGCAGCTTTCTGGGACTTTGTTCCAGATATGTGGAGCAGAAAAACTGAACGCTGCTTCTCCATGTTTAGTTCTGACTCTGGGAACAGATAGTAGACCGGTCCCAGACGACCTGAGGGGTCGGGATGGTTCATAAGGTAGCAGCAGGTCAGAGATGTATTTTGGCCCTAAACCATTCAGTGCTTTGTAAACCAACAGCAGGATTTTAAAGTCAATTCTTTGTTGGACAGGAAGCCAGTGCAAAGACATCAGAACTGGAGTGATGTGATCCACCAGCCTGGTCTTAGTGAGGACTCGAGCTGCTTGTAGCCTAAAGGTTGACGGTCTGAAGGTCCAATGATCATAAAACTACTGGGCTGCAGTTTCAGTATCGGAGTGAGGTGCAAATATTGTGGCAGCGCTGCTGATTGTGTCCCCATTCACACATTTAATAATGGTGGACAATCCTCTCTTGAATGCTACACCGGGAACCAAATGTTAAGCAGAATATTGGTGTTTTCTAGCTTTTGAAAGCAGAATTACTGGCATAATTGTTTTTTTCCCGAGAAAATCATTGATCAGAGTTGAGCAGTGAGTGATAATGTTTGCAATTGTGGCAACACCTACCACAGGGATGGGCATCGTAACATGGGGTGATTGTGGGACCGGGAAATTATTATGACAATCAAAGGTTTTCAGGACCAACTGCTGCATTAGTGTCAGCTCGTAACCGATCACCTTGAAATTGCGGAACATCCTCAATCTTTCTATTGAACACTCACCACCTATATTCTGGCACTAGACGATGGCTCATTCACACAGCACAAAGAAGTTTCTCTAACATTTCAAAACCATGATCCTTTTTATAATCTCTGCAAGGAGGAGGATCATGCAATTGGTCGTCTGTGTGTGTGTGTGTGTGTGTGTGCGTGACAGAGTAACTGCGAGTCTGTTTCTGTGACTGAGAGAGACCGTGAGTCCGTGTTTCTGTGACTGAGTGTGTGACTCTGCAGGCCGCTTGTGAAAACACAACTGAGTGCATCTACGACGGTAGACAGTGTGTTTGACTAATTGCTAACAGCTAACGGAACCGCCAGAACACACAGTGATGCACCTCGCTGTCATTCAGACACGGCGAAGTTGTTTACTTTGATTTGAAGCAGGCAAACACTATTTGCTGGTGATCAATTCATGCTAAACAACATGTATGTACAGGAATTTGTATCAGTATATGATGGAAAGAAAGACGGGTACACAGCACATATGGCTACGTTCAGTTTGTTGTCGTAGAGCCTCCTGGTATTTATATAGCTTTTCATGGGTTTATCAAATAATTTGTTTTTTATCTGGATTTTTGGTGAAATACGTTACATATTCCGTGTTCGCTGTCACCCTGCAGGATTCTTCCCTGGCAGCTCCCAAGGCTGCGATGCCTTCCTTCGCCACAAGATGACGCTGTTATCTCCCTCAATCCTGAAGAAATATGGCATTCCCTTTGACAAGGTGAGTGCCGACTGGTCCGTGTTGCATGACATAAAAGGACATTTCTTTTTCGATCTCTTTGAGAAAATAGTGTTCATGTTGGTCTGAGTACGAGGGGACAAACTCTGTTACGGTTAGAAGCTTCTGCAGCTTTACTTCAGCCAGGATTGAAGGACCGTCACGATGCATTCTTAAAGTTAGAGCCACTTGCACAACACCATTCAACATTCCCTACTCTCTCGTCTGCTAACTCAAGTGTTTGGCTTAACACTCCAACAAAGAAAGCTGTTATTCCCCGGTCACAGGGACTCTAATACATGTATGTCAAGTGACTGCATAAATATTTATATGGTGTAAAATCCGTAGCAGTGCATAGGCCACAGCATAATTCTCATTGCTTTAACAATACATGCATTTCAAGAACATTTTTGGCCGAGAAGAGTATGACATGCATCAGAGGTCCCAAAGCTGGAGTCAGACCCGGGACATTGGGGTTATATACTGTACCCACTCTGCTACAAAGGCAAAGACCTTCACAGCAACATCTACACACATACTCAGTCATGTCAAGACGTGGCGAAGGCATTGATATTGAAATAATAAAGAAGCTTAAAATATATCGTGTTTGAAAGAGGAAGTTAAGTTCTGTATGCCTGACTGCTTGCTGCCTGATAACATTTGTGGGTCTTGCATAAGGAGGAGTGGGCACACAGGAGGTTAGTGGCTCAGCTGTGGCTCAGCTGTGACACCACAACTGCCGCAGGCTGCACTATTGACACAGTAGGAGAAGTGATCTTCGGTCGTGTCTCTCGTAGGAAATTGATTAGCTTTGTTTTTGTTCTATTCGGTAGGCAATATACATCTCCACAATGCAAAAATAATAGAAGATTGAGAAAAAACAAAAAAGTGGCACAGAGCCGGCATACAAAGTTCTCCACTGTCGCAGAGGGTCTCCCCCCCCCCCCCCCCCCCCCCCCCCCCCCCCCCCCCCAACCCCAGTTATCTTTTCACTCCCCCCTCAGGACGTCATTATCACAGCGAACATGTTACACACCTACAGTACTCTCGATTCATGTGTAAAAATAAAACCGTCTTCTTGCGTTTTTGCAGAAGTAAAAAGGGATGTTTGATATCTGAACCACTGCCTTTAGTTGACGAAGTTTATCTCTGACTCTCAGCCTCTACCCCCGTTTCTCCCCGCATACCTGTCACCTTGTCTGGCTTGATGTGTCGCTTGAATGCCTGGATCCAGACTTCACAAAGAAGTTGTGATCCACAACCAGACATATAGGGCTTACGTTTTGGGGCAACACATAAAAAAAAAAGAATATGCTTAACTTGTCTCCACATTTTTAAACATTCTCAGAATAACTCTGAGCTCATGGGAAGACACTCAACCCTTGGAGCAGCAGTCATGTTCGGCTGAATTCATTTTGCTCGCGAGTCAGAAAAGCTTAGAGACAAGTTGCTGCGGTTGTTAGATTCATGAGTGATAAGAGAATGTTTTAGAAAAAAGATCAGATAATACCTTAATTGACGGAAAACTTGGAGTCACAGCTGCAAATATTACATGTGTTCATCCCAAACGATACTTCATTAATAAGATTAAAGCAAAAGGGGTTCATTTGGCCTGGAAAGGGCTCTGGGTTCCCCAGGAGGACTATTTTATAAGCCTGCTGCCCCCGCGACCCGGCCCCGGGTGACTGGAAGAAAATAAATGGAAAATAGCATTGACAAACGCATGATGAAGTGATACTGATACTGTACATTGAGGCTACGCAGGTACTGTACTTAAGTATAATTTTAAGGTACTCATACTTTACTTGAATATTTCTATACTACGTAACTTTATACGTCTACTCCATAACATCTCAGAGGGAATCATTGCACTTTTATCTCCACTAGATGTACTGGACAATATCAGTTCCTAGCTACAATTCAGATTCTTAATGCAAAATATAAATCAACTAATAAACTATGATGTATTATTAAGTAGTACATAGCCTAATTATTAAGAGGATCAAGTAGTTACAATTAGCTCCATCTTAACCAGCTGCAACATAAAAGTGATGCACGCATTCATCAATAATTATGATCTAATGAAACGGACCCGCCATATTATTCCATAATGAGCATACTTTTTATGGTGCTTTAAATATATCTTGATAAATAATTTTTAAAAAAGTGTCTCTGTGCTCTAGTAAATAGTTTGATCATAAACACATTAGTTGTTTAAATATGAATGGTGATGACACAGCAAAAAAGTCACACTGGCAAAGCATGGTAAACGAGACCGGGTCTGTGCGTCAAGACAGGTTTAATAACTTTATTTATATAGCACCTTTTAAACACAGAGTTCACAAACAGAAAGCTCAGTGAGACAGTTGGATACGTTATAAAGAAATGAAATGAAATAAAATAATAAAGGATAAAAAGGTTGGGTGTGTCACGTCGGGAACAGGGCGCTCTGTCACTCCTCGCAGGGAGCGACTAAGTTGAGGGCCCCAGCAAAGCAGCAGTGCGGGGGAGGACTGTAAAGCTGACATGGCCAGAGCAGCGAACCACTTCACCCCCTGAACTACAGCCAGTTGCTGCGCACCACTACAGTGTGCCAGGAGAGGGCCAGCCAGCCCACCTGTTGAGAAGTGTAAAAATATTTTCGGTTTATTAAACTGTCGTGAGACAAATCAGACTTTGACGGGCTGCCGTAGTCTAATGGGAAACACTGAGTCAACACAGTTATTGAAGTAAGTGATTTAAACTTAAACTAAAGTTTTCTGTGTTTGAGGTTTTCTGATTATCATTGCTACTGAAGAACGCCTCAAAGTAAAAAGTCCAATAAAGAATATCAAGAAATGACGATATTTATAAAAACTGGATGAAAACTTGAGAAACAAGTGTTTTCTTTTAAACAAAGTGTTTTTAAAAATAGTCGTAACATTTGATTTGTAAGTCTTGTTCTGTTTTTCTCGCTGTATGAACAGATAACTCAGAATGAAGGGGAGTTTATGGTCACCTTTCCCTACGGCTACCATGCTGGCTTCAACCATGGCTTCAACTGCGCAGAGTCCACAAACTTTGCCACCCTTCGCTGGGTCGACTACGGCAAAATGGCTACCCAGGTAAGATAAGACGGACAGATGTGCGTTTTTCTTCAGTCCTGTGTCATTGAAAGTCAGTGTAACTGTAAAAGAGGTAATAGTGATAAATTCCACACAGTGAAAGCGGGACAATTAACAAAACAATCTCAGAAGTTATGTGAAATTGTACATTTGTGGTTCCTGGAAACCTCCACCTAAATCTCCACCAATGTCGACATCATCACACAAACACCCCGCGGGCAAACGTAGACACTGCACTTGAACAGGTTTGATCCGATGTATAATTCAGCAGCAACTTTACAGCCTTCTTGCTTTGGCTGTTTGGTTCTCTGAAGGGATGAAGTAATAGATCGTATCGAAGTATAAAAGCAGCGTGTGCCTCTCTGCTTCACACCATCTGTTACCGACACTAACCGTACCCCCGCATTCCTGCATTGACGCAAGCTGCCTCCTTGCCCGTGGGCTGCTGAGCATGAAATTGACGGGGCATGGGCCGGTTATAGACGGGAGCCCATATCCAGTGCCCTCTGGAAGAACCTTCCTCCTTGTCTCCTTTCTATACATTCCTCTAAATGTGCTTGTTCACTTCCCCCTCTCTTTCCTTACGTGTGAGTGTTCACATATATTCTCTCTACTTGGCTGCATGTCGGATTCAGTTTGCAGAACTACATGTCTGTCCCTTCTTCCTCCTTTCTCATTTTTGCCTTCCTACTTTACCCATGTGGCCCCTTTATAATTTAAGAACCACTAGTCCAGGCTCCAGCAGTCTTCCCTCCATCCAGCCCAGTGCTCAAGAGAGCATCCGCGCTACACTTGTCTCAGCGTAATACAAAAGAGTGGTCCACTCTGCACCGCTAATCCAAGTCCACAAATCGTCAGTGCGCAAGACACACGCAGTCAGAGGAATATGAAGGAGAACAGCTTGGCTCTTTCTGCCTGTCCACCTTTTTTCTCTCCGTCTGGCCCACAGACTATTTCTTTCTCTTGGGGCGGTGTGGTAGCACAGAGATTGTCCCATAACCAGTGCTGCTTGAATTCAGTCCAAACTGCAGTCGTTGTGCTTGTCCTCAAGCAAAACCTTAAATCCATTCAGACTCCCTCACTCATGAATAATTGAGAAAGAAGGAAGGCTCGATGCCCCTTCACTGTCAAAAATTAATTCATCTCTTTAATAAGTGGGCCCTTTAAGAAATAAGATTTTCTAAAACCATTTGGATTTTTTGGGCACCAACCGAGCCTTTCTCCTTACTTACAAAAAAATCAATCAGCACTGTGACCCTCCTGTATGTGCTCTTTCGCTTAAGGCCTTTCCAAACTCCCACTAACTCAGCGACTTCAAGTGGCTTTTTTGGCCACGATTTCAGTTGTCAAGAGTAAAGTTAGAGCAGGAGCTACAGATAGTGTATTGGTCTGGAGAAAATGTAAATTTATTGACTGAAGTCTTTGATATTTTATTCCAAATGCCTGGAGGTCCTGAACACATAAATTGGACCACCTGTTTTCAAGCTCCTGGAAGCCAAGTTTTTGAATACAACTTTCAATACAACTCAGCCCTTATGTTAGACCAGGGGTCGGCAACCTGCGGCTCTTTTGCCTCTCTGTTGCGGCTCACTGAGTCTCATCAGAGGTCCCAGGACCTAAAGCCGATAGATAATTCTGAATTATACATATTAGGCACAGAGTCTAAACTTTAACCAGCGCTTCTTATTTTAGTTAAATCCTCTACCCCTGTCGAGCGCTTTTCCCTGCAGGTGGCTGATCATGATTTTCAGACCCCCGCCCTCTGTAAACTATCAATGGACAAATCCAAAAAAAGAAAAGTCACGGAGGAAAATAGAGTCTGCGTGGACGTCTTCATTTGCTTTCACTGCCAACGATGCTGGCTTACCTGTATGCTTCCAGAACAAGCACACAGCATGTGCTGAACAGTGTCGCGCTGGAGATGAGCGACAAAGAGCGAATTCTCAGCTGCTGCAGCAAACTCTCCTCTTCATAAGAGTTTGATATTGTTATATCAGGTAAAATTGCAATGAATTGTCTTTATTCTTGTTCTATATTTTCATAAATACAACAAACTATAGTTTTTGTAAATATAATCTAATGATATATAACACTTTGTAAGCTGTGATATCAAATAGCTTTTGCGGCTCCAGACAAATTTTATTTGGTGGAAAATAGAGCAAAATGGCTCTTTGGATAGTAAAGGTTGCCGACCCCTGTGTTGGACCATGAACTTCTTCTTCAAAGCAATATAATGCAGCCTCGGTCAATTCAACACACTTAGAACGTGCAAGCTTCTGCACCGTTTGTTCTCTGTGTTAGCGTTGACCTGTCTGAATGTTACAAAGGTTGGCTTTAAGTAATGTAGTCGTACATAGAGTCCTAAAAATAATTGGAGTGCATTTTCAGTGAGAAATTGGGTTTTATATAGCTGGCCTCTGCCAGCCACTTGCTTGGCAACAATGAAGTCTCTCGTATCTCTCGGTCTTTCTAACTCCTCCCCCCCAATCCTCCCCCTCTGTCTTAAGATCAAACAGTCATCTGTTAACTCGTTTGGCTTGTCTCCCCTCCCTCCCCCGTCCTCTCCCCACTGAGCCTTATTCTGGCGGCGCCAAACGGGACAGTGAACGATGGGGCTCGAGATTGAATTTGTCACTGTTTGGGGGCTGCCAGCACACAAAGCGAGAGAGTGAGCTTGGGCATGCTTCATGTCAGTCTTCTTAAATACAGACTCCCCAACTGCTGACCCATCTGTCTGAATTACCAAGCGAACACACACTTGCGGTCAAAGCAGGCCCACTGTCGGCACCCCTCGCAAGCTGTGTGTGCATCTACTTATACTTCTGTTATTTCCGACATTGCAGTCTTAATTAACCTTCTCCTCAACCTTCCTGAATATGCATTAGATTAGTTATAAGCCTATCACAGGGGTTCAGCATCTCACTCAAAGAACTTCAAACAGGCTATTGACTTTAGTCGACTTTTGTAGGGATCAGCTTGTACCAAATCAGAACAACAATGTACCAGGCATCAATATCCATGCACAGAAAATCACATTCACAATAGATGCCAGGGACAAAAACTCAGAAGTTTAGCCCATCTTGATCTGGTCACCAAGTGCCACCATCTGCTTAGAAAGAAATTCAGGTAAACATTTAAACGAGTTAGTTTGGAATAAACAGGAAAATCACTTAAAGCAGGAAGTAGCTGCACTAGTACCGGTAGTTACATATTTAACCTGTACAAGTTTGTTAGCAAACAGCTCAGCATCGAGCCCACTGAAGATGGAAAAATAACCTGACAGATTATTTCTGGAAACAGTTATGTCTGCAGCACCATTATGTTGCTGAATGTTATCCGTTTCTGTGTTCTGGTGCGTGGTTTTCTCAATGAAAGCCTCTCTCTGTTGGTGTGGTGCTTTGTCACACTTTGCTGCTGTTCCCTCAGGCTTCCGCTGTGATTTTTCTGTCTGCGAGAGGAGCAGAAATCATCCTCTCGGTTCCCCGACTAAATCGCATCACTTTTTCATCCAAAAAGTGAATTGCAGAGGACCCACTCTGTCTTTTTAAAATAAAGAAATGTTTGCAGACTTGTCTTGTTTGGGCCAACCCAGGCATGTTGTGACTAGACACACAGAATTCCTATTAGACTTGGTTTATGTGTAACCTATGGCCATCATTACCAATCAACAAAATACATTATTTTAGATGTGTGGTCGGCTTACTGCAAACGGATAATAAAGCATGATTGTTATTGTGGCAAACACTGCAGAGAGCCACGGACAAAAACAGAAAAGAAAACATTTTCAATATATTTTGAGCAAACTAGGTTTTTATATTTGGTAATGACCATAAAAAGATGATTATTGGCACTTCAGTTTCAAGGCAAGCCGTGTAATACCCAGTATACCCTGCCACCATTCACTGCCAAAAGAGGGCAGCCATATTGTGATCAATGACGGAGACACACAGTGAGATTAGTGGATGCTGTTTCATCACAGTAGAAATGTTGCTGACATTTACAAGAGAAAACATAAACTCTATGGATGCAGCAATGCAGTGCTAGTTATACAGTTGCAGTCTACAGTTGTGACAGCCATACACCACGCATTAATTAACATTTCTACATCGCTTACAGTTTATATTATCTCCCCCTTTCTATTCAGCATGTTAAGCAGCTGCTGGTGAATGGGGGTGTTTATTAGGAGATAAATGAGGGACAAAATAAGTGGGAGGAGGGAAAATTAGTGCAATTTAGTCAGTATTTAAACCATAGAATCATTCGTTGAACAGAAACAGGCAACTTAAGCTGCAGATGTGTTTTTGTCTCATTGCACAATAGGTTTTAACAGCATGAGCCGTTGGAAGGTATAAAGGACTGCTGTTGAGTGTGTTCTGCATCTTAAATCCCCTCACCAATACTTCTTGTTTCTTAGATCATCACTCTGGTTATTTCTGTCCTCATCAGTCACAGCGGGATCAAAGCAATCATCAAGGATTTTGAATAATTATATTTTCCCCAGTCACTGTTAGACGGGTCAGAATACAAGCCTGTTTTGTTATTCGTGCATGGCACATCCAATGTGTCCACTCATTCATCGAGTCCCCAGGCTCGAGGTCTTCCGTGACTCCAACGATTTAGCTTCATTAGGAGCCCAAGTATACTTCAGGGCTCATTGACCGGCTGCCTCGGGGCCAGTTTTTGTTTTCCCACATCTTGTGCATCTCCAAATCTGTTTCCCTCCTCTAATTAAGTTTTTACAAGATAATAAAGTGTAACTCGTCTTGGCCCTTGAGGATGGCAACAATCTCCATCACCTCTTAATAGTTTCATACAAATAAAATGAGCCTTTACTGTATATCCTTTTACAAATGATAATGGCACATTTTGCCAAGTACAATCAGTGTTGGAGCAGCACTTATTTTGTGTTCTTTTTGCATTTGTAGTGTTCATGGCACGTTGATGTTTTTTTTGCTAAAGGTTTCGTGATAGTAGCAATCAGCTGCACTCATGCTCACTCGCCCCCCTTCTGCCCTCCCACTTTCTGCTCCAACACCTTCCACTCCACACCCTGTTTTTATGTTTCCGTCTGACAAGTGGTGTCTAGATGAGATGTAGGCTGGATATTGTTTTGCTGGGGAGGCTGAGTCTCCATGTTTCCAGTAATTGAACATAAGGCTCTCGGTACAGCTCATAAAATAACAGGGCCAGGTTTTTAGCAGCAAGCAAAACACAAAAGGAAACATTTTCGTCTCTGTCCTCACCTGTCTTTGTTTGTTTCATCTCCTTCCTTTTGTTTCCTGCGTTCCCAAACTTTTCTCTGCTTTACCTTGCATTCTGTTCGGCACTGTGGTTTAATTTTTACAGCTCCTCCCTTCTCTCCTCAGCAGAATGATTCATTGATGCATAATGCCATTATTAAGGTTTGTGGAGGCACCTTGAGGTGTGAGGGGTTATAGGATACGGCTATCTCACACAGATAGCGCTCATTTACACCTGAACTATCGGCACATGGCCAAAAGTACCATCTACACAGTACCACATTGACCAAAGTCTTATTACCGTAGCTGCCATTTTACTCACGACCATCTTTTAGCCTGATGCATATTTACATCCCCATGGGACACCAATTATTGGCCACTCAACTGTACACTTATGGCCTTACAGAGACAGAGATTATAGTGATGTATTATTCAAACCTTTTCAGCCTACTGTCTGTCTTTCATCTTGCCCCAATCAGCTTTCACCAGATGCAGCACAACAAACTCGGCGCATGTCATTGTTTTGATGCTCGTTGGAGCTAAACCTAAAGACTAAAACAGTCGCCACTTTTGTTTTGTACTAACCGTCTTTATCTTCATACAGCTGTTGTGCTATGCTCGGACCCTGACTCGTTTTACTTGTTAATGCCCAAAATGCTCTTCTCACTCCACACTGCAGTAATATGTACAATATGATAAAAAAAAAATCACGATCATTAGCAAATACGGCTGTCAACCCTATTCACTGGCGGCATAAATTTAACCTTGCTATTGTAGCTCCCTCCATTCTGGGATATAATTAGGATGAAATGAAGTTATGTCAAGGTGTATCATAATTAATGCGATTTGCATACATAATGTTTCAAATGCAGAATTGGAGCATATTCATAATGTTTACTTGTTCATTGCAAAGAGTAAAACCTCTTCAGCGGGGAGTATAAAGACACCTTCTTGGCAGAGTGCATAACACGCTTGTCATACAAATAGATACAATTAATGCATCGAATGATGCATTAATTATAAGACACGACATATTCTTTCTGTAAATACATCAAATTTCAGTTCACGGACAAATCTCTCTGTCAAGTGGAATTTCTGCAGTGACGCGCTTTTCACCACCGCCTTCCATTCTTTTGTTTGGGATTCTTCGTCAGTAATATTGTAATATGTGTAGCACCTGCTCCATCTGCAGACAAACACCAGTATTCCCTGTAGAGGAGTAATCTTGTTTGCTTGAAGCTATTCTCCAGTCTTAACATACAGGCATCTCTTCCTTCGCCGCTTGTTTTTCTCCAGTGTACCTGTCGTAAAGACATGGTGAAGATCTCCATGGACGTGTTTGTGCGCTGCTTGCAGCCGGACCGCTACGAGATGTGGAAGCAGGGCAAAGACACCGCGGTGTTGGACCACCTTAAGGCCACTGGGCTCAGCAGCCCCGAGCTAGAGCGCTGGAGGGAGCAGCGTGTAAACCACAGAGCAAATGTCCTGAGAAGGTGAGAGGTCAAACTACATATATAGCCTTGAAGGAGGACTTTGGCAATTTTTTAACCAGCTTTGTATCATTACAATGTGGGTAGTATATGCAAATTAACAACAACACCCAGAGCTACCCGCTCAATTGCCATGAAAAGTCATCTGGTGGACTTTTGCCGGCTCTAGGGCTGTAATTGAATGGTCATCGTGTCTCACTCCAGGGCCATGCAGAAGATGAAGCAAGTCCGTCGTCTAAAGCTGGAGGAGGTGAAGGTGCTGGCGCAGGAAGGCATTGAGTTAAATGCTGCCGAGTACCAACGTCAGGTGGAGGAGCGTGAGGCCCAACGGCGGCAGGAGAGACAGGAGCGTCTAGCCAAGGAGGCCATGATGACCCTGGAGGCCATGGAGCGTGAGGAGCAGGAGGCTGCAGAAGCTGCTGCCAAAGTCGCAGAGAATCCAGCTGTTGAGGGTGAGGACGATATACGCAGTAAGAGCTTGTTTGTTTGTGTAAACACACGAAACAGGAAGTTATGAGGTTTTATTCCAGGACATGTCACGAGATTAACGTGGACATGATCTCTTAAACTTTCTGCGGCTGCACTATGAAATGTGGATACCTCAACTCTATCAAAATCATTCTAGATGGAATATTCCAAATTCATCCCGTCTCAGCTCAATCCCCACCCCATTAAATAATCTCAGTGCCTCATGCTGTCTATCACCTCTTCAGCCTCCTCAAAGTTTTTTCATGAGCCCTTACTGCTCCGAGGGGAATTGTTGTGTTAAGTACTCATGTGCTGCCAAAACATAATGAAGTATAACCTAAGAATGAAGCCTTGCTCTCATAGGAGCGAAGAGGAGTGTGAAATCTTGAGGGGTTAATGTTTACCGGTAAATGTTGTCTTCACCATTTCAACTGTTAATTGTAAAAATAAATGTTGTTTGAAAGGGGGAGTGGGAGTGTTCTGACCTTGTTGATAAGCTTGCACTTGTTTCCAACAAAGAATGACATTCAACTATAAGCTGCAATGTAACCCGTTTCTCTTCAGTCTCATGTGCGTCTTCCCCAGATGTACATGGAGGCTTTTGCAAGCAATAAATAATCCTTTGGAGTATTAAATTGCTTTTCATCGCACCTTCAATAATTGCAACAGTTTTTCTAGTTGCCACAACAGCCATCACTACCCTTCTAAAGTTATTGTTGTTGTTGTTTTTGCCAAGAACCCGAGGCCAAACCACAGAACCTGACCGAGGACGCAGAGAAAAAGAAGCAGAAAAGGTCAAAGAAGATGTCAATTACCCGCAACGCCATCACTGGGTTTGAGGAAGCATTTGAGCAGTTTGCTACATCCAGCATCAAGACTTCAAAGAACTCCATGGTCGGTCAACCAGAGGAGGGGGAGAGGGATCTCTCAGCAGACAAGCTGGATGTGAGTGCCACCCATGTTAGATTGTTCTGCTTTAAGTTGATTAGATTTGTCCCCGAGTTGTAACACGTTGTAAGTATCCAACAGGGCAGCAGACCTTTATTAATCTCAAGCCACTGTTGGTATTTTACTCCACAAATATTTAGCTGGCTGATCTAAAGTAGTAGAGTTGAACCTCTAAGTTTTAGTTTTCTGCCACAGTTTCAGTTAAAGTAGGTTCATTGATGGTGCTGCAAAATATACACAAATTAAATCCACAAAAAGAATCTACTGATTTATGTGATGTTGTTATGTAACAAATGAATAGAAAAAAAAAGTTACAGCTGTACTAATAATGCATTTGTACAAAGTACGTGCCCATAACAAAACAACACATGAATTACCACTTTTTTATATATTGAAATAAAATAAAATTTTATAATTTAAAATTGGTGTTTACTGCTGTATCAGTGAGAATACAGAAACACACACACTGCTGCCTCGGGCTTCAATCAGCCGGGTTTACGACTGTATATTGCAAAGTTAAAAGCACAGACAAGAAATGTAAAAATAAGACGGCGTGAAACAATCTCTTTGTTTTATCAGGCATCCTTCTCCAAGGTGAAGAGTCGCCGTCACCCCCTCAGCAAGCCGACCATGCGCTCCCCTCTGTCCATCCTCAAACAAGACCCGACCAGCGACAAAGGTGTGTGTTTGTCATTGCACCTTGAGTGTATTTTATTTCATTGTAAATATATTTATATTTGAAGATCTGTATCATTTGTATGTAATGTTTTTCTTTTGAGCAACTACAAGAAACTTAAATTGTATGTTGTTATTGGCGGTCCCTGTGAATAACAGCGGTAGTGTATCCGAGTACCAGATTCCCTTTTAGAAAACCTTTACTGGAGTCCTGATTCTAGCTCTCCCATGCCTTCCTCCCCTCTGACACTGACGACTATTCATCTGTCGTCATTTGTCTGTCCCCTTAATTATTCATCCCACTCAGTGTCCTCTCTATCAAGGTACTTAAAATGAAGAAGACACCATTTTTGTTTTGATTATTGATCTGGAGAAAGAAAAACAAACGTGACCAAAGCTCCCTGTGGGGATAATGAAATCAAGACCGCAAGGCCTCGTTTCCCTCCCCTCCCTTCTGTCTTTTTCTTTTCATTTTCTGACGGACAGTTATTGATCCGGGGATCATCACTTCCAATTACCTGCTTTCAAAGTCACTTTATGTCCGCGACAGGGGACCTGACTCGGGGCATGTCCTTCAGAAGGGTGGATAGGGAACAAGGAGGAAGAGAGGGCTGGTGGGGGAAGAACATAAAGAGTTAAATGGCAAGCTTATAAAGAGTTCTTCCTGCCCTCTGTCCAGGTTTAACAAACTGTCTGGATCAGTAGCTTCGGGGGGCTTCACTGCAAAATTGATTCCAGACCCACAACAGCGAGTTGTTGACGCCTGTGCTATTTGTGTTCATCAGCCAATTATATCAGAAGTGGTGGTGTTATTGTCTAGAACAGAATGTGTTATTTGTGTCTCTTGGCAAGGGCTCCGTTCTAAAAAACCATCCTTGTGCTTTTCCAAAAATGCTTCACATGCATTTCAGACAAAAATAAAATAATTACCAATTATGAATCTTCCAACATCTCTTCAGTGCGCATCACTTACTTCATATTGTAGAGGTCTTCTTTTGAAGCAGCAAATCATTTGTGTATTTTTTATTTATTTTTTTACCCACAGAGCTGTCGTCCCCCATGCCACTGGACAGTGACATGAAGAAACAGGAGCACCTGTGGCAGAATCACTCGCCCAACTTCCTGGCAGAGAAGGCCTTCAATGCTGCAGTGGCAGCACTCCAGCCACACTGCACTATCTGTTCACTCTTCTATCCCTACACAAAGGTACAGCCACACACTGCATAAAAAGCACATACCGGTATGTGTCAGTGAAGGAATGATGGTCGGGATTTTTAAAGTAGCAGTTGTTCCGTTGAGCAGGTTTGTGGCCTTAGTGAAGTCCGTAGTGTGAGTAGTAGCAGTTTAGGTGTAACTGTAGTAGTGGGAAGACTGTAACTGTATAGTTAACTCTCAGAACTACAAATTACAACAATAACCCCATCCTCCATTCATCACCATTGTGAAGGCTGACACGGATACAATCCGCTAACGGTATTATCTTCTTTCCTCTGGCCATTCCAGCCACACAAAGACAGTTTTGTTGTCAATGACACCCAGCATGGCTCCGTTCCCCGCCTGACGCGTCCCCTGGTCCCAGAGATGTGCTTCAGCGTTGGTGCAGGCAACACTGAGCCTCCACCCACCAACTATCACATTGGAGAGGACGGAACCAGTCCTCTGCTCTGCTGTTCATCCTGCCACATGCAGGTTCATGCCAGTAAGTATAAAAACCCTCAATTGTGTGCCAAAAACTGCAGTTTCCTAAATGGCCACTCTAGTCAGGCTCCAAAAGCAAAACAATCCCCATAGAGCCGAATGTGAAAATGCCCAACTTTACAGCAGAAATGAGCTTGTTCGCAGCCTGGTGAAAAACCTGTTTCGGTCTCTATAATTATTAATATACCTTTTTATTATACCTTCATGACAACTATACGGAGGGTGAATTTTATATCTCTCACCCGTTTTGATTATATTAAGGCGTACAGTCGGGCATAGCTGAGAGCGTGGCCGCTTTGAGCGACAGGTGGATGTTGTGCCATGTTGCTAGCAGCAAGCTGTCTGCTCTGCTGCGTTACCCGGCTCCCTTCACAATGGCTTCACGATGGCTCTTCAGAAACCTACGGCTCATGTTACAGCGACTTCGCTGGGTGACCGCTGTACAAGTTAAAACGTCTTTCCCTTGCATATCTAATAGTTTTAGCTGAGCAGTTAAAAATGAATCTGAGCCCAACAGCTCGCAGCTCCAGGAAGAGCAAGTACAGTCACTGAGAACAGCCTCTGGTTTGTCAGGATGTTACATTTTTTCTATTTATTTATTTATTTATCACAAAAGTAATTTATCTATTAAGAGCTCCTGCTAATTTTAACTATTAAAGAGCAAACGTACAATTAAAAAACCAAGACTTTTGCAAAGAAATGGTAAGTGTTCTTTGCTTTCTCCTTATTGTTGTGAAAGGCTGTGTTTGATTCTGTTCAACTGGGAGACTCTTCGCTGAGGGCACACTGTAGCGTCTGATTTATAACACTCCATGGGCTTCAAGCCCATACACAGACTGACGAGCTTTACAGACACTCTACTGGGCATTTCTCCACTCTTTTTACTTCATTTCATCCCTGGACCCCTGAGAATAGTGTTGGAAAAATAGGAGGCACAGAAGATGAGACTCCACTACAGCAGTACAACAATCTGCTTGCTCAATCCCCCTGTTGCCCCGCGAGTTCAACTCTCCTTGACTCGGGTTAAAATAGCCGAGAGGCCGCTCAAGCAATGCAAAGGCCTCTCTGAAGGCAACACACCAAAAACTGCCCCAGTTCTTATTTGCTCTGCTTTCCGCACTAATCATATTTCACAAAGAAATTCAGCTATTGAGGGAATATGGCTTCTGTCAAAGCAAAGCGGGAAAGGACAGGCAGCTTGTTAACTTTGTGTTTGAGTGTATGAGCATTGGGAGCTCTGTGCTTGGCTCTGCTTCTCATTGCTAAATGTCAACAAATAGAAAAAGGGTGTGTGTGTATATTGGTTGGGGGATTGGTGGAATATGTCAGCGACTGGCTGAGTACATTGCAATTTGGCTTTTTTGTGCTCACTGTATTCAGCTAATTAAGTGGTCTGCCTCCATAGAACGAGAGCTGCTCAGCAGGCAGAGAGAGACGGTGGGGAAAACAGCATGTAGAGTCAGCATATATCTAACACGGGGAAATAAGGGTTTATGTCAACCAAACCAGAGTTGGTGATGGATGGAAAGACTAACCAAGATCTAATCCACTGCTTGAACGGATGATCTACCAGCTGGAACTATGGCAGGGGCGAGCAGTTGTAGAGCCGTGCCACACACACACACACACGTACATGTCCGAATATATTGGCAATTGCTGGTCGTTGGGCTGGTGGTGTCTGGTTAGAAAGTTGTAGTATACAGTCAGGGCCGTAAGTATTTGGACGGTGACACAATTTTTCTAATTTTGCCTCTTCACACGACTCCAATGGATTCGAATATGTGGTTGAAGTGTAGAGTTTCTGCTTTAATTAAATGGATACAACTAAAATATTACATGAACCGTTATGGAATTATGGTCATTTTTATACAGTCCCCCACATTTTCAGAGGCTCAAAAGTAATTGGACAATTGTCTGACAAACGGTTTCATGGCCAGATGTAGTAGATTCTGAATTCTTTCCATGAAGAAAAACCCCTTCATAACATCGACTGAAGTCAAGAACACTCTGGAGGAGGTCGGCGCGTCACTGGCAAAGTGTACAATCAAGAGATGCCGTCATGAATCTAAATACAGAGGGTTTACGACAAGGTGCAAACCTCTGGTAACACTGAAGAACAGGAAGGCCCGATTAGACTTCAACAGAGAACATCTGAAAAAGCCTGACTAGTTTGGGAAAAAGATTCTTTGGAGAGATGAAACCAAGATGAACTTGTACCAGAATGATGGGAAGAGAAAAGTGTGGAGAAGAAAAAGGAACGGCTCATGATCCGAAACAAACCACATCATCTGTCTAACATGGTGGAGACAGTGCTTTGGATGGGCATGTATGGCTGCCAATGGAACTGGGTCTCTTGTGTTTATTGGTGATGCCACAGCTGATAGAAGTAGCAGGATGACTTCTGAGGTGTTTAGGGCTAAACCATCTGTTCAGATTCAGCCTAATACTACAAAAATGATTGGACGGTGCCTCACAGTGCAGATGGATTATGACCCAAAAGATAATGTGAACACAACCCAAGAGCTTCTTAAGGCAAATAAATGGAATATTCTTCAATTGGCGAAGTAAGTCACCTAATATAAACCCAAGCGAGGCTTTTCACTTACTGAAGATAAAACTGATGGCAGAAAGACCCACAAACAGCAACTGAAGGAGGCTGCAGTAAAAGGCCTGGCAAAGCATCTCATCACCCCCGTACTCCGATCTCTCCACTGGCTTCCTGTAGCATCTAGGATACCCTTCAAAATTCTCACCATCACTTACAGAGCACTTCACGGTCAGGCTCCGGCTTATGTAGCTGATCTACTTCGCCCCTAATTCACCCTAATTCTAATTCACCCGCCCGCACTCTCAGGTCAAATGCTCTAGGTCTTCTGTCAGTCCCACGCACACGATTTAAGACCCGTGGTGACCGAGCCTTTGAGGCAGTGGCCCCGAGGCTCTGGAATGCTCTGCCTGCTACTCTATGCCTCGCAGATACTGTGGATACTTTTAAAAGCTCAAAACCCACCTGTTTAGGCTGGCGTTTGAGTAAAAGTAAACCCATGTCCTAGGCCTGCTCTTAAAATATGTTTTACATTTTATTTTATTTTTTATTTTATTTTTTATTTTTTACTTTTCTCTGTGTATATAATTTATTGACCCTTGGGTCACATTGTGTTTTTTATGCTTTTAAATGTCTGCTCTGTTAAGCACTTTGTGATATTATTGTCTGTGAAAAGCGCTATATAAATAAAATTCATTCATTCATCTCCAGGGGAAAACACTCACTGTTTTTGGTGATGTCTATGGGTGCCAGACTTCAGGCAATCATTGACTGCAAAGGATTAAAAAAATAAAAATGGCTGTAATTTATATATATGCTTTTTGAAATGTCTGCACATGTGGATGTTTTGCATCAGGCAGCACATGCAATCAGATGAATTACATTATGGACATGTGCTCAGACAGTAACGCACACACACACACACACACACACACACACACACACACCAAACCTCCTGGGTTCTTATTATCCCGAAAGCTGGAGTGCACCTTCAAAAAGACCAGTTCATTAGTGATCCAGGGATAAGCTGAACCCGCTGGGGAAGCAGCGCTGCTATTGATGAGAAGATGTGAAGCAGAAAGAACTCCTGCCAAAAACACCAGCTCTGCGCTCCATTTCGCTGCTCCTCATTGGACATTCAACTAAAAATCATTCAGACACGTCGAGGTGCGCTGTAGACGTACAGGCCTTTTGATTCAGAAGCTTAAATTGGAGAACGTGGGGAAGAAGATCATGAAAGTTATAAAGAGAAAGTTCAAACAAAATGGTTAACAAAGGTCTGATATCAAGCAATTATTCTCTCCTGTTTACAGGCTGTTACGGTGTGAAGCCAGACTCCGTCAGGGATTCCTGGATGTGCTCCAGGTGTGCAACAGGAGCCTGGACAGTGGTGAGTAGCAGAACAAAGATCATATGGTTCCAACACAAGTCTCGAAAAAACAGTACGATCTTCTCCGCAACTACAAGTATTAAGCTGAAAACATTCTGCTGCCGCAGTGTGTCATATGACATGCATCAATCTGCACCCCGGGCTCCAATAGGAAGCGTCTCGCTGCAGAAAAGCACTCATAGCCGTGTTCTTTTCCCACTACACTTGATACAGAACGGTCAAAAAACAACGAAATGCCACAAGCAAGTTGCTTGTGTAAAATGTATAATTAAAATGTATAACCTGAGTAGTGAGATTATGTTTTTAAATCTATTCTTTAACAATCACAAGACAGCAACGGTTGAGGAGAGGAAGTTGAGCTGCTACGGGAGCCTGGATGTACAAGTAGGGAGAGTGGGGAAAAACATTTTTGTTTTATCACGGCTGGATTAATAAGACGGCTGGAAATAAGACTGTTGTGTGAAGTGTCACGGGGGCTGCGTGTCCATGAGCGCCAGCACACGCCTACCCGTCAGTGGAGGGGTTGTACACTGTACATAGAAAAAAAAGGGGGGGAGGGCTGTTTTGACGTGATTTTGGCCTTTAGAATTAAATCTGAAGAAATGGGTGAAGCAGTTTCTCAGAGTTGACTGGACCTGCAGCCTCTATTTCCTCACAACTTCTGCTATAATCTGCTGTTGTAAAGACTGTTCTAGGCAGGTAGGTAGATGGATGGCTAGTTAGCCGATTATGGACCCCAGCTGCTATTACAAAAACAAACCAACGTATTTACTGGAAAAAGACTGAATTGACCAAGGTATGAGGGCTCAGAAGATCCGTGTCAGAGTGTCTTCTCTTTCTATCTCTGCCGACGCCTAATCCTCATTTGCTTCCTGTTTTCCAGGAGTGTTGTCTCTGTAACTTGCGGGGAGGAGCTTTGAAGACTACCACAGACAACCGGTCAGTAGCGTGTTCTTGGGTTTATTGTGGCAGTTTTTTCTTGTGTGCAGAATTTGCCTAGAATATCACAACCTTGCACATTATGAAACATAATTCCAGAGTAATCAATTTAACAGCCATTGATATAATATGATTATTATTGACTTTTCATTTCCTGAGGATTTCTTATGGCTTTAACATACTCTATATGTAGGTTATGATATGAGAAATCCACACATTTTCTTACGCATGCAATCTAGTCCTGTACATTTCTTTTGGAACAGACTTTGTAAAGCAAGCACAGAATATGTAGAAATATTTTTGTTTTTGTTGGTCAATCATTTGGTTTGATTGATTGGGTTGGTGTTGTGGTCCCAAGGCTGTCTGGGACGTGTTCGGTTGTCCGGACAGAGCCTCGGGGTCCGCTGGCTTTTGGTCTTTGCAGATTAGGACTGTGTGATGGTATATATGGGGGTCACTTGTTTTTAGGTGATTGTAACATTTCGTTGCTCTTTTTTTGTATTTACAATATGAGGGGGTATTGTTTTCTTCCTTTGTAACCAGGTGGGTCCATGTCATCTGTGCCATCGCTGTCGCTGAAGCTCGCTTCGTCAACGCCATTGAGAGGGAGCCGGTGGATGTCGGTGCCGTTCCGGATACACGCAAAAATCTGGTAAATTCAGGCAGAGACGAAGCAAAAATGTGTTCATCTCTCATGATTTAATGTGATGTCAGACAGACGGGGATCAACATTTAAACCAAGGCAAGGTCATCTTTACAGTCACAATCTTCATCCTCTGCCTTTAGTTTCTAACTTACTCACTGCAGCCGTTCAATTTCTTTTCTTGTCTGAGCGTTATGGACTTCTCTCTTACTACCTTCTCTCCTTTTCCTTCTCCGACGGCCTTTTCCCACATTTAAGCGAACTCACTGCTTCTGTATCCGCCACTCTCTTCGTGGCCCTCCCTGCTATCCCCGGTGGATGGATAGATCGTTCTTAGCGAGCTATGGAGGACATGGGGTACCCGTGCTGAGGGGAATGGCTGAATAATCAGCTGTCATTTCTCACTGCGCCAAATGAACTGCATAAATCCCGTGGGTAGGAGGCAATTTCCCCATTGCTGTCGTGTCTTTGAACACAACTCGTGCCCTTTCTCCCCATTCCTCCTTCCCGGTCTCTGCTCTTCCTCCAGTCTCATGAGCCCACCTCACAGGCAATGGCTGTGCTTTCTTGTCCATTATAACAAATCTACACATAATGTCACCGCTCTCCCTCCCCATCTCTCTGTATAATCTATCAGAGACAAGTCATTTGCGTCAGAGTGCTGTCAAGGCAGGTTTCCTCCTCCGTCTCCTCTTAAGAGGCCATAAGAAGAAGCTCTGCGGTCTAATGATTTGGATGACTGGGCTGATCAAATGTGAACACACACACACTTGGAAACCAGTTAATATTGCAGTGTGTTCAGCAATCTGTGTTTTCCCCTCTCTCTTCAAACATTGGGTTTTCAGGGACCACGCTGCTTTTGTCTTAGCTGTTTTAGAATTTCTCAGCCACAGTAATACCGTTATTCCTCAAACATGTAATGTAAAGGTAGTGTTGTATCTTGTGCGTAGAGGCAGTTTCTGTAAGAAAATGGCCTCAAGCTTGGAAAAACAAGCTGCTTAAATAAATCATCTTACGATCTGTAAAACAGTTTTCCACCTGCCGTGCCAGGTCAATTCGCCACATGCAACAACACACAAACCAAAACAATGACAAGAATTTTATCAGTTTTGTCAGCATTTACTGCCGTTATAATTTTGGAGTTTGCAGTTTACTTCAGAGGGTAGATTTAGTGTGCATTGGCACACAAAGTGTATTATGCTACCAGAGGATAGACACAAAATCAGACGTCTTACAATTCTATAGACTGAGGCTCGTAAGGTTGTTGTTGTTGTTGTTGTTAAATTCTTTCAAAAGTCACAGATGAACAAACAAATGGACATACAACTAATGCTACTTGGTGCTAGATGTCCCCAGCTATGCCTGCGATCTCGGCAGTGGAAAAGTATTCCAGCTGTTGAAAACTATAAACCCATACCAGCCTGTGAAATATTACACAACACCGCTCTGTTGAGACCTTTGCCAAACGAGGTCACACAATGCAAACGTATTTGCACAGGAGGACTTGAGAGCTCACCTGCAGACGTACGCCATAAGCACACGCATCACCAGTGTTTGCGTAATTACTCCAATGCCAGAGGGGGGGGGGAGACAAAAGTTCCGCATTGCAGGTTTATTAAAGAATTTTTATTTTTTATTGATCGGCCATGCGCTGCACTACAGCTGTGATTGTTCAAAGAAAGAGGAGCAGGAGGATGATGAAGAGGGAAGGATGAGAGAGAATGTGTGAGGGGTTGGGGAGACAGACAGTCGGATGATAGAAGACTCCAATAAAACAAGTACAAAGAAAAGGTAGCAGTCTCCTAAGATGAGGCAGCTGTCGAAGCTGGTTGGTAATAGGTTTGTCTGTTAGATCTAGGGATGTTGATGCCACTTCTCTATCTCTCAATTGTATTTCTTTGCAGGATATTTCTTAATAGATACGTACATATTTTAATTCTGGTTTTGAACAGAGATAATGTTTCTGAAACGCACCTACCCTGGTGTATTGAGAAGGCAACTCACTGACAGGCCAAACGATTGCTTCACATGCTGTTATTCTCTTTCCTTGGTGCGTCCCGACTTTTCATCTTTCTCGTTCTCTCCATTTTAACTGAAGCGCGGAACAGATGAGGGACGGGGAAGGAAAGTGTAAAGATGAGGGGAGGACATGGTGGGTTGAAGGATTGATAGTGAATTGGAAATTTAAAAAAAAGATTGTTGTGTGGCTTGTGTGTGTGCAAGGTGGCACATGTCAAAGTGTCTCAGCGGAGAGGGGGACCAGTTCCCCGGCCAAAGGCACAGATTTGGTTGACTGGTGGTAATTTCACACTCGGGATGTGGGGATGGAATGAAGGGATTTAAAGAGGAAGTGTTTCCAGTCTTCTGATTGTGCAAGAGTAGGAGTCGAACAAGTGATGCAAGACACCAAGAAGTGTTGAGGATGAAACTCACCCCAGCGTGGAGGAGGCCAGACCACACGTGTGTCCAGCTGCTTCGTGCAGTTCACACGCTGCAATAATAACTCTACCAAAACTGGTTTACAGTTAAAAGGATTTAATCCCACTGATGCAAGTACGATTACAGTTAAACATTGGAGTACATACTCCTATGAAATATTACAATATTAACCCACTTTGGAAAAAACTACCTCTGGTCCCAGGACACAGCCGTCCCAGGCAACCACACGCTAAAAGAGGCAGAAAAACACTTCTATCCCCGCCCACATATTCGTTCGCGACTATCTATCTCAATTTTTGTTAGCTAACTTCTCTATGCACTTCAGTAAACGCCTGTCTCCACGACTCTCTTTCCCTGAGTTTCTAACACATTCAATGACCGTCAGTTACGGTTTAATCCCTTCTATGATAATCCTTCAGTATAATCGTGCAACTTTGGCAAAAGCTTCATGTCTCAAATTCTACTTCTAGCTACTAATCCTAAAACACTTGATGCTTATCTTAATTATGCATTTCCAAAACCCTTATGTTTATGACTAATTCTTAAATATGAATCATTGAACACTTTTATTATAGCTACTAAACACAGTTCTATGCTCAAATTACTTACAGAAGGATGCAGGGAAAAAAAGATGGAGAAAAAAATAAATGTTTTGAATGTGATAGCGGTGGTTCAGGAAGCTGTTATTAACGAGCTGTTCTTCAAGGAAGTGTTGACATTTTCAGTGTAGGGAATCTCACCACGCTGCTGACACTGATGACTGCACAAACATGTTTTTATGTGCTGTCAGTCATTACTTTGAAAAGCAAGTTTTGCCCTCGACCCCCTCACATTTAAAGATGACACGACGTCAAGTCACCCTCACCTCACAATACAACCTCCTGCAGAGACGGACATCTGTCGGTTTACGTCAGCTGTCACTGATCATTTCTATAATATTGGAGATTATATGTTAATATTTCTGTGTGAGCAGCTGCAGGATGTCAGTTTTTAAACGGACTGTGTAGAGTCTGTATGTTTTTATCAGCATGTCAGAGACTGTGTTTGAATGTTTTACAACAGCTGAAATAAAGCCACAGAATACCATTGACCCAATAACGGTCCAAATGTCTAAAATAGAAAATCTACTGTATGTTAACCTTTAAACCACCGATCGTATTATTAGTGGCTCAGTTTTTAAATTTTTTTAAATCTTTTAAACAAACTCGAGGTTTATTGAACAAACTCTGATCAGCTGTTCTGGAACCAGTAACTCAGAGCTTCCCATCAGTTAGTGAGTCGACTCAGCGTTCAGGGTTAGGCCCATAGTTTGTTAAACCTGCGTTCTGAAACCGGGCCCACGTCTCCACCAACAGCAAGTTCACTGAAACACTCGACTGAGACATGAGCTTTGGAGGAGGATCCATAATAACAGCGCTTGCCCAGCTGCCAGTACCGTTGGACTTTTATTTTCACTGGCGATGAAGAAACCAGTAGTTGTTTGTAATTAATTTATTAAAGGCGTTTTTGTCTTTATTTTCTGTTTTTATTGTAGAAGTGTGTGTTCTGCCATGGCAAGACTGCCCATCAGAACCGCGGCGCCTGCATCCAGTGCTCGCACGAGAACTGCGCCACCTCCTTCCACGTCACCTGCGCCCAAATCGCCGGAGTTGTCATGAGGCCAGCCGACTGGCCCTACGTGGTGTCGGTCACCTGTCACAAGCATAAAAGGCTTTCCTCGAAGGTAAGTGCACCGTTCATATCAAGGTATTAGTACCACTTTTGTTCTGCGTTAACGCGAGCTTGAATGCCTCTTCTTTAGGGTTCAGTCATTTGGGTTTTGAACGTCTCCGGCTGACTTCTAGTGGATGAAAAGTTAATCTTTCGGTATTTATCTAGATGTGTATATATATTTTGTTGAGGTTTTTAGAGAGAAAGGACTATATGTACCACTGCTGATTGCAACAAGTGCTGGATGAGCGCACACAAACGGGTTCAACCTAATCTTAACCTGAAATTATCCGTCTGGGTTTTCCTCCCTCCAGACCCGGACGACGTCCAAAGGCCCTCAGACGCTGACCCTGGGCCAGAGGGTGATCGGTCGCAACAGCGACGGCTGGTACTACCACTGTACCATCATCGGCATGGCAACGCAGATGTTCTACGAGGTCAACTTTGACGACGGCTCGTATTGTGACAACCTGCACCCGGAAAACATCTTAGTGAGTGTTCTTCCAGCGTAGTTAGATGCCCACCGGTGTACAATGTACAGAAATAACTCCAACGAATATAATTCCTTTTAAATTTTTTTTTATATAACCCGGGAGAAAATATCCTAGCAACTGTTATATACTTAAATACTGTGAGTTTACACCACAAACTCTATTCCTCTCAATCTTCTTCCTCTTTGACTGCATCCTGTTTCTCTTCCTCCTTCAGAGTCATGACTGTTTGCGCACCGGTCCTCCTGAGGGGGGGGAGTTGATTGTGGTCACCACACCCGAGGGTCAGGTTGTCAATGCTTCCTTTGTCAGACAGCTCACCCACAAATTCTACCAGGTGAGGAAAAACACAAGTTTTAGATGTTAGCCTCGTTTACAGTCAAACCTGTCTGGAAAGTCACAATTTTATCCCAAAAAAATGTATCCAGATTTAGATTTGTAAATAACACAATTGATAGGTAAATGTATTTTTGAAAACTTTATAGAAAACAATCATATTCCCGAGCAACTGCTGTTGAAAAGTAAAAAAAAATAAATTTGTACTTCCCAGCTACAATGTGTGTAAATGTATGAACTTTTACAAGTAAAATCTAGCTGAAAAAAACATTTCTGAATAGAGTTTTACAAGCATGCGGTGCAGAAAAAGCTGTTTGTCAAGTACACTGTGAGCAACGACGTTTCATAATTATCTGGTGCTCTTCTGCAGAATGACTTTAAGTGATTGAACCTGTAAACCTTTGGTAACAGGGTGCTCTCTCTATATATATATATATATGTGTGTGTGTGTGTGTGTGTGTGCGCGCATATGCATGTGTGTGTGTGTGTGTGTGTGCATGTGCATGTATACGTGTGTGTGTGCGCGCATATGCATGTATACGTGTGTGTGTGTGCGCGCGCGCATATGCATGTATATGTGTGTGTGGAGAGAGAGCACCCTGTTACCAAAGGTTTACAGGTTCAATCACTTATAAGCTGTGTGTGTGTGTGTGTGTGTGTGTGTGTGTGTGCATATGTGTGTATGCATATATATGTGTGTGTGCATATGTGTGTATGCATATATATGTGTGTGTGCATATGTGTGTATGCATATATATGTGTGTGTGCATATGTGTGTATGCATATATATATATGTGTGTGTGCATATATATATGTGTGTGCATATGTGTGTATGCATATATATATGTGTGTGCATATGTGTGTATGCATATATATATGTGTGTGCATATGTGTGTATGCATATATATGTATGTACGTATATCTCTCTCTCTCAACGTGTGAAACGCTTGCCTGCTAGAGTACGGCGCATTTTGATACAGTGCGGCATTAAAACATTGAGCGGGATTTAGCGTCATTGATGCATGCTGGGGAATTTATGGGACAAATACGGAGAGTGCTTCCAAAGTAGAAAATGTAGAATTGAAAAAGCTTTATTCTAGGACTGGTGTCGGGGGATGACATCTCGAAAGTCACTTGCATACATAGATGATGCAGGTATGCATTAACAGACGAGGTTAAGTCAGGTTGTTAATCTTTTGCCGTGATGCTGGTTTTGTGAGCACATCTGTAAGTGCTTTTCTATCACAGACACACTGACAGAACAGGGTTAGTGTTTATGGAGGCTCCTTCGTAACCCAAATCTCAATTGCTGAACAAGTGAACCTACATGGCTCATGAAGTCTCTGAGTGAAAACATCAGTGAAATAGTTTTACTCTAATGTGTAAAATATTGAACTCGCTGTTCAGTTTTTTTTCACTTCGTGTAAAGGTGAGCTTAGGACAGTTTATATAGCTTCTCATTCGTGTGTCCCCGGGTGGCATGTACCGGTAGTATGTTAATGCACCACAGACTCCTTTCTTGTATGTTTTTCCAATGAGTTCCTCTTCAGAAAGTGAGTCCGTGTTGTATCTTACTCTGCTCCCTTCCCATCTGTGCCCTCTGGCTGCAGTACTGAGAATCCCGTTGGAGACAAGAAGTGCTGTTACAATGAATTAAAAACAAGTCTCCAGCTGGTCACTGTGTCAGGTCCACAACCCTGACCACATCCTTGTATTTGTTTTGTTTTTAACCTTTAAAAAGGCTTCAGGGCTTCAGGGCCACGGTCAAAGACATTTTGGTGGTTGTTGATGGAACTATTTGCTATGGATGAGACATCTGTGACTTTCTGGGTACATGTTTGGATTTTTGCTCACGAACCCACCCTGCTATTCTTTTCTTCACTACCCATGGTTGCTTCTTGTTCTTCTTTGCAAACTATGTAGTTTCCTGCTGCTACAGCCCTCCAAGCCATGGAACACTCTTGCCTATTTAAATCAGACATGCCACATTATAAGCATTTTATAAAATCCCTTCTGAAAACTCTTTTATATGACTGTGTTTATGAATATGTAATGTGTTGCTGGGCCATTGTATACATTGTTTCACTTCATTTTTTTATCATTTGGTATTTTTATTTGTATGATTCCTATTGTTGGATTGCTCTTCTTTCTGTAAGGCACTTTGTAACCTTGTTAAGAAAAGATGGAGATGTCAGTTTCTTAATACACATTTTGTTATCCGCCCAGGTCGAGTTCCAGGACCAGAGCCAGCTGATACTAAAACACTCAGAGATCCATCAGCTGAACCAGGAACTGCCGAAGAGGGTCAGAGCCAGACTGGTGAGTATATTACTGAAATTCTGCTTTCTACTGTGCTCGCACACCTACACGCTGTAATAATATACAAGGAGAAGACACTTTAGTGAGGAAGATGTATCTCTTTGTTGACACGGTCAATTTCAGAATTGGTTGCAGAGGCAAATGCAAATACTATGACTGCGTCCGCCCAAATCATGTCATTTACTACTTCCACTACTTTTGGACACTTGCTTATTATTATTATTATTGTGCCTCATCACTGACAGGTGTAGAGACACACAACCGTAATTTTCTCATCTATGAAATGTGGAGCGTTGCATTGTGGGGGTTGTTAGCAGAAGGTAGTGTACATGTCATGGACAAAAGTAAATGGGGAGTGAATTCTGACACAGAAACTGCTGATGGTCCCCATTGATCCTCCATCCGACTAAGTCTGTACCTGTTTGTTTTCAGGCCATACCTGTACCACAGGAGGAGGTTTCATCAGCAGATGAAGCCAAAGCAGCCAAGCGCCGGCGCCTGACCTCAGACTCGGCCCCAATGGCTGAAGCCTCCGCGGAGATGACCAACACACCGGCCTGCTCCCTAACTACAGCCCCGGGAGGAGCACGAGCAGCAGAAGATCACAGTATTCATACACTGCCGACGTCACAACCTGTATCCCAGCCCACCACGGCCCCACGCGGTGCCGCCGCCCCAACCAATGCTATTCAGATGGACGCTGAGACCCCAATGGACATGAGCGTCGCTCTCACCGATGCTCTAACGGAGTCAACCCTGGCCTCGGACCCCACGCTGACGCCACAGTCGACCCCTTTTTCAGTCGACGTTTCCTACATGGAGACCCTCCTCCATTCACATTTCACTCAGGACAGTAGTCAAGGACCCCTGTATTAACAAGTGACTCCCCTATATTATTATTACTCTGCCAGTGGAGGCTGAGCCGTTAGGAAGTATGCCTATGGAGGTGGATTCTACCTAGTGCTGTATTAATGGACAAAACATTTACTCCACCGGCTCTAAGAGTTCAGGGCGGGAGCGAAAAAGACACAAGCACTCTTTTAATGCATGTTAGTTTTCTATTTTTGAGTTAACGTATTTGCAGTGGTGCTTTAGCTTGCTCTGAAGCAGCAGCTAAAGAAGAATATTTTTATTTTAACGTTATTATTATAAATTAGTTTTGGGGCCGTGTGGGGTTTTTCCGATTTTGGTCAGCTGCTGTGCTTTTTTCCTCCATCTTAAACTCTATACCTCGTTGCATTAATTCAATAACCGCTACCTGTACTCAAGAAAATGGGAGTGTGCTAATTACTATAACAGCCTCTCAGCACTGAGGCCCCTGTGGAGCTTTATTTTCCTTTTTTAAATCAAATAACCAGCAACAAAATATCTATTTTTCAATCTAGCCACTCGTGGCTTTGAAACTGTTTGGTGGAAATAACTGATCACATCCATCTTCAGGATATTCTCAGTTGTGTTTTATTGTCAGATTGCAAGAGGTAAATGGGGAGAATGAGGTAAAGAAATGTATTGTTGGGGGAACTCAGTATTTAAATGTCTGAGTCAAATATTGAACTAATTGTTTGTAATGGAAGAACTATGTTGAATGCAAACTAGTACATTTGTCAGCGGGATGCATCGAAACGTTGTGAAGATGTGTCATGGTAGTTAACAAATGAGACCTTTATGAAGTGGCATCATTCAAACTTTCATTTGGCAGCTCCACTTTTCACACCCAAAACTGTCTCAGGGTTCCTTCATTAGGGAAATAAATTTCATTATATCGTCAAAGTCTGAGCACAGTTAAGGAAATACAGATCAGCCTCGAGAATGTTACTCGGTCGTAATTGGAACAGGAATATCCTTTGCTTATTGTCATAGATCGCCCGTTAACAGTTTGTCCACTATAACGAGTGGTCTTTGTTTACTATCAGCTTTCTCCTATTAGCACATCAACTGGCACGAACTGTGAGGTCAATTTAAAGGATCAAAGGCTGGAGAATGTTTAATATTTGGAATAAGGAAAATATGTATTTGTAGGAACCCTAAAATCTGGAAATATGTCGCATCATTCTTGGTTTAAATTGTATGTACAAGTCAATATTGTATATTAATGATTTTTTTCTATTACTGTATCATTTCTATGTTCATTTTTTGAATAGAATTCACAAACTTGGCTGATCGAAAATGATTTTTTTGGGACCGATTTTCAAAGGCATATCTCTTAGTTTGTACTTTTAAATACATATTTCTTTTCCCAGATATGACCATTTTGTGCTTTAGAGGTGTGCGACTACTGATGGACTAATTTTCCCAACACTGTCACCTTGTACATACTGCAGGCCCTGTGTATTGTGAATCAAATGTGTAAATGTTACACTTTTCTTTTTCATTTTTTTCCTGTCACCACAACGGAAATTTTGGGCCACAAATGTGTTCCAGTGTCCAAATGATATCCATCAAGGACATTTGATTTCATAGGGATTAAAGTGGGTTGCTAGTCGCCAGCTCTTCAGTGTTTTGTGTGTGCAGTAGCATCAGAGATTCAAAGAGCCGTTTCTGTTACAAAATCCTTGGATTAAGGATGGAAAAATAATGAAAAAGACCTTTCAGTATCTACTAATCCCTCCTGATTATTAGATGTCACTTTGAGGGATGGGTGAAAATACCATCTACATTTATAATGTGATATCAATCAAGATGTAGGACATTTTCCTTTTAGTTGTTAATGAGCTATGGAATATTATGTTTTGACTGATCCAAAATTTAATAACGAATCAGTGTCATAAAAAGCCATAGTACCGGTATATAGCTCAGCCTTCTCTGCTGACCTAAACAGAATCACAAAGTTATAGCTATTTTATAATTTTTATAAATTTTCACAAATGCACTACATGTAATTTTTTTCCCCATTAGCTTATTTTCTCATTGCACAGCTCCTGCCTTCCTCTGTAGTGCTTTCATCCAATCAGATGCAGCCCCGATGTCTGTGTGAGGAGAGAGGCCTGAGGTCTCTGGGCAGTCTTTGCAGATTAAAGTATATGGGGACGAAATTGTTTATTGTATATCAACCAATCAGATCTTTAGTTTGACATGTTGGGCGTATTCTTTGACATTGAAACATATGTAAGAGAAGTTATGACATTTTTAGCATTTTGCTTGGTGTAGATTCATTTCTTTTCCTTTTTTACCTAGCTTTGTTTTTTTAACTCTGGCTGAAGGAGGAGGAGAAATGGATTTGGGAGTTACTGGCTTTGTTGACAAAGAAAGGAGGATGGACTTTGTCTTAAAGTGAACAGCAGCTGTGGTAAGTCAACTGCTTTTTGTTTTTTTTACATCTGCAGTAGCGCTACTACTGTGTTCAGTTGTCTATCGTGTTGTTTTTATGAATAATATGAATGGCTCGTGCTCGAGCGCTGCTGGGCTGATTTGTCATGCTTGACATTTTGTTGTCATAAATATATGTGACTGGTTCTTGTCATTGTGTTAATTACATTGATTCTGACTTGTCCGTTAATGACGTCATAAAAAAGTAAAAAAAAGTCATAGAATAGTTTGTCGAAATAAGTCACAATATAGCATTTCGAAGAAAGTCATGAAATAAATCATGATATAAAAGTATACTCTAGTATAGCATGTTGAAACAGTAAAAAAATATAAAAGTATTGCTTATCAAATAAAGTAATAGTTTAATATGTCAAAACTATAAATAAAAAATGATAGTATAGTATGTCGAGAAAATACTTTTATCAACTTGTTGTTCTATGACTTTTTTTGTGTTGTCTTAGTTTTCATTTTTTTATATATTTTTCACTTTATTTGTAAATTCTGTGGAGAGCAACGAAAAACGTCAAATTCCTTGTACGCATACATGGCCAATAAAGCTGATTGTGATTCATATAAAGTCACAGTATAGCATGTCAAAAAAAATCATAAAAAATTAAAAGTAACCTTTACAGGTACATGCACAACTATCGACATACAAACAGTTGTTTGAAGGGTAACATCACCTAAATTAAGAATTCCAATATGTTATTTCCATGGCCTGAAGTTCAATCAATCAATATTTGTGAACATGAGCCATGATGATGTCAAGTATTAATTCTGGAGCTGCTCCTTAGACAATGAATGGGAGACTGATATGTTTGGACCGACAGATTGTTTGTTCGGTCTTCAGAGAGTCAAATCTCAAGTCTTGTTTTTGTGTAACTGAAGGCTTACTCAAGTCTAGATATCTGGAATATGAGAAATTTAAGGGGAAAAAAAATACAGATGTAAACTTTCTCCTGCCAATGCTCTTAAATTGTAACCCAAACTCTTACCCAACAACATTTAATACACACTTAAACATAACTTTATAAACGTTTGACCTATTCCATCAGAAGGCTCTTATGTATCATAACCTATTTTTATCTTTTATCTTAAGCCGACCTTCTGGTTTGGAGGGTCAATCACAGTGCCATCATTTTGCATGTTACAGAAAATAACAGATTCAGGATGATATTTAGTTTACAACATTTTAAATGCTTTCCCCTTAAAGTGGGGGAAATCATTTTTTTCTTATTTATTAATTTAATAATGATGAAATAGAATTAAGGCCTCCAGGGTTGCTGTGGGGCTGTGGCGCATAATCTCCTTTTTTTGAGACATGATCCTGCGCCTCCTCCTCAGACGTAAGTATATTTTCAGTAATTGGCAGTGCAAACCGCAGCACTGCTGTTTAGTCATTGCTGCGGTGTCTCATTGGCAGGAATTCTGATTTTGCACTTTAATCACACAGCAGGGAATTATGTTTTTGTGCTCTGTTGCTGGGCTCGTCACACCAGTTATTTTTAAATGGTATAATTAGCAGGAACTACCACCCAGCTGAAACTCCCTCCAAATAAATTTAAGGGCTTTTTTTCGGAAAAAAACTGCCTGCTTCATCAAGAAACGATACTGATGAGAAAGGCTAAAAGGTTTGGTGAACTTGAGAGGAACTGCTGAGTGGAGAGTTCATTCACTGTTGGTTTGTCACTATGAGCAATATCTATATATCTATATCTATATATCTATATATCTAGATAGATAGAAAGATAGATATATATCGATATCTCGTGGGCTGTATTTCTTTTGGGGCCTGTTTCATAAAGCGTTTTGCAGGCTATGCAAACGGTGCTAGCATGATGATTCATTAATGGTTATTGATCACAAATAACAATATAAAGTTAAAGTATGGCATTTGTTTTCGGTGAACTGTAAGAAAATGATTAAGAGGAAATTATCTCACGTTGCAAATGTTTATTATTTAAATTGTGGCTCTGGGGCGACACTCTTGCTCCATGATTCTGATAAACTGTCACCAAAACATATTTTTACCGTTGTTTCTGACCGCTGAAGATTTGGCTGTTCCACTGTAAGAGAAAATTACGTCACGCTGTACACAGGTTCAAAATACACTTCCATGCAATCAGTGAGAGCTGTTTTGTCAGGATCAGTGTTTTCTTCCTTTGTGTCCACATACTAACAGGATTTACTTTGACTCTTCAGTGTTAAGAGCCTCTAAACCTGGAAGAAGCCCAACGAGAAGAGGACAGAAGAGGAGAGAGGGAGAGAGAAGGTCACTGGAAGAACAAGAAATCTGTGTCTTACTGAAAAATCGTTGATGTGAGCTCTCTCTCTCTTTTACTCTGACACACACACACACACACACACACACACTACCTCTGCATTACCCTCACTGGATCAGAGTGGACATTAACATTCTGAAGTGCCCGCTGTGTCTTTGCAGAGAAACTGGGGATGTGCCAGCTTGGCAATTACTTTAACAACTTCAGAGTTTGATTTCTTTATTCAGTTGAACCCAGCCAGGGGTACAACTGAGGAGGAGTATGAGGACTCTGAAAGGAAAAAAAGTTTAGACTGACCCACCTACAGTTTAGACAGGGAAAGAAACAGGAAACCTTTGATATTTTGATGATAAACAATAACTATGAGGTCCTTAAACCAGCACGTATCCTTGTGGCTGTAGAGTAAGTTCACAGTTGGTGAAAGTCATTGTGAACTCGTCCAAAATGTCCTTGAGGACGACACTGAAACCGCTAACCTGCTCGATGACGATCAGACAGCTGAATGGCTCACGTGGAAATGGAGATCGGTGAATGCAGGGGGATCTAATTGCAGAGGAAAGTGGCAATCATGTTGACAAGCTGGTTGATATGACAGGCTCCATTATAGCCTAAAGCTTTTATTACACTTCTGCCTTGTAAATCACATCACTAAAGCAGTATTACCGTAATGGCTGTCTGTCAACACGGTCCCATGTTCCAAGGGAATTTGACTGAGAAGTTGGCGGTGCCTAATCTTTATGAACACAGAGGACTTTCAAGTGACGTAGCTGCATTCATTAACTCCTTCTGGTGGCTATATTGGATATCCACTCTCAGACAGCGCTGTCAGTGAAGAGCAACTGAATATTAAGGGTTAATCTCCCTACTTTTCTGTGTCTAGTTGGGAGGAGGCGCATCTCTCGGGCATCTCTGCGCCACTACAAATAGTTTACACATGTGCTGGTGAGAGGATGGCACCTTATCCTGAGGTAAACGATTCATTGAGACAGCCAAAGTAATTTTGTCTGCAAGAGTGATAGCGGAGGTATTCATAAGGAAAGAAATAAAGACAGTTTGTCACTGATTTAAATGCATGACTAAATGAAAATTGCTCATAGTCCATTTACATCTAGACTTCTACAGTCTTGTTTCTTAGTTGGACTGATTTATGGCCATTTGGGTACAGTGGAAACAAGCCGCAAAAACAACTCTGGCACGGCATTATATAGCTGTGAACTTGTTAGCACACGTGCAAATTCCTTGCAGATATGGTGCAAAGTTATCATCAATTTGGAGTAATATTTTGGTCACCTAGCGAATGTAAGATCAATATTCACTCTTAGTTTTGTTTGGTCTCCACCAGGGAATCTCTGGCTCTTTCGCTGCTAAACGCTTCAGCAGAGGTTGCCCACTCTGTCTGCTGTTTGGTGCTGAGCAGGTAGAGTACAGGGAGTTCATCAGAAACGCTTCACTGTTAGCCAACATAAACTTCAAAGAGTTTCCAGTCATGTGTATTGTAACAGAAGAACCAAAGATGAGCCTTTCACACAAACCTCCATCACATAAATCAGGTGGCTTAACTTTCACGTTCAGTGTTACTGGCAGCACAAAACTGATAAGGCATTGATGTACGGCACGTTGTCACCTTTATCATCAGGTAGCTGTTACCAAACCTGCTTCTTTACCAACAGGATAAAGACACTTCCTACACAACATCATCTATTATTTTAGCTTACATGTGACACTTTTTACTTCACTTCACTTTGCAGAGTAAGAAGATGGAAAGGCGGGATCAAAACCAACGCAACCACCAAGGTAGTTCAATACAACATCACACACTGGAAACACATGTATGAACTGAAAAACTACAACATAACATTTGCAAACTACACCTGAAAGCAGTGTGATCAACACAACCAACATACCCACATACAAAACGTACGACTCATTCTGTGATGCACAGATTGTTTTAGCCATCTCGTCTTCAGATTTCATTCTACATCCTGTGGCGTGAACGGTAGTAACAAAGTAACAATCCTTGAAAAACATGGTTACCACATACTCATCTCAATGTTTTAACACATAACACATTCTTACATCATGCATTCATGGACTGTTTATCTTTTTAAAAGGTAAACGCAGTTTGAGCAGCCATCATTGTTTGGAAGAAGGAAGCTGTCTTGAACGTCTACATTTGTTGATGTAGGACTTTCGCTCTGCTGCCGTTTTTTTTCTGTCCCACAGGCCGACATTTGTTTTCTCTTGCTCCAGACTCAATTAACTGAAGAGAAGAGAGGCTTGTTGGAGAGCAAGAGGGAAGGAAAAAAAACAATGTTGGTAAGTGCCGGGCCTTATTAATGAAGTGAATCTTCATCCAGTCACACACAACAAATAAATGCCCGCCTCCTTGAAGCTCTTCATCGGCCCATTAGTCTTGGAGAGACCGCGAGACCGCAATCCCCCCCCCCCCCCCCCTCCCTCCCTCCTTTGACTTATTCCCTTTAGACGAGACCAAATGCATCTATCACTGTGTATTTGCATGCCGGCCACACACGCTGACAGAGCTGAGTGCACAGCTGGAGATGCTACATCATAGTTTGTCCCTTACTTGTGCAATAAACACTGTTCTCCACATCTGAAGCCCGTCTCCTTTCTCTCCCTCCATCATTTCAATACTCGCATTACTCATTTTCACAAGTAACCTGGAAACTCAACTGTTCAAGGGGCTAACATCTTCACTTGTTTCTCCTCCACTTCCACTAAAAACACTCCTGTCTTGTTGTAATATATCTGTTATTGCACTTTACCCTACACAATCATTTTGAGGAGTATTTTGTTCCATCTGTTGACAGGCTGCAGTGACTTTTATTTGCTGATGTATGAATTCAATCTTATTCTGTGGCTCACTGTAAACCGCTCTGCAGCAGAGGGTAAATGACTAGAAACGCAAGATGAATATGCTGTGACAGGGTTTGCTCTTCTAAGTCAGCCTACAGGAATGAATCACCAGACGGTGTTCTGCGTGGTTTAAAAGAGCTGCACAAACACAGAGTCAGACTCTCGGAGAGCTGGCATGCTTATCTGTATGTGACCTGCGCTTGCTTTCCCTGCATTTTCCCTCCATTTCTCAGCCGCCATGTGCGGCACCCTCTGCTAATTCAGCCGCTTAAAAACTCATTTCAGACACAATTAGCCTTTAACCCATCCAAGTGCCGTCGCCTGAGGTGGGGTTTTTTCCCCTTTCATCCTTTGTGAACATTTTCCCTTTCCCTTCTAGATAAAGATCATTATCGAGGTTACTGAAAAGGAGTTTTGATCATTTGCAGGAGAAAACATATTAAAGGCCCTTTTAGCAGGCCTATTAGGAGCCTGTTAAAACCTTTGCTTGTTGCCACCCCAGGGTTATCATTCCTTTGCCAGAAGTTTTTTTTAATTACACTTAAAGGGAGAGAATTCGGCAGAGCTGGCTTTGCTGCTGTTATTATTTTTTTTTGTGAAATTCTTAACTGCAGAGCTTATTTTTTTACTTTGCAGGCAAGTCACCACACAATTGTACTGCGTCTGCTCTGCAGCTGGCTCTAAATGGGATTTTATTTCAAAAGAACCTTTGGGTAATTTTTGTTTGTCTAAGTGCACAAAGTCTCTGTGTTTCTTTTCGAGTCTGTAAAGTTTCTGAGAAGAAAGTCATTCAGCTACCGGATTGTGTTTCTTATGAACTTTGATTCCATATCTTCAGGATTTTGAAGTGGGGTTGATGTTGTGGCCCGGTGGTTACAGGTTCTCCTTCAATCAGAATGTCGGTTGCATTTTCTGAAACTAACTCTTGAATGGCAAACCGTAGGTACTTAAAGGAGAACTACACCCATTTTCAGAATGTATTCATGTTATTCCTATGGTCTAAGACAGTCCGAAAATGTGAGTAAACATGAACAACAATCCAATACCTAGAGTGCTAAAACTCAAATTTATGATAACATGGCGACTGTGGCTCAGTGGCTATACTGGAACTGCTCCATAGACAATGAATTAGGAAGTTGTTATAGATGCTGTTGGCTCCATTTTTTCAGAAACCTCCAGTGTTTGAAAATGGAGGCAACGTGAAATGCCAAGAACTGCAGTTCCTCAAATGGTCACTTGAGTCTGGCTCCAGAAGCGAGTCAATCCCCACAGAGCCACATGTTATGACCATGTTGTGACCAACTTGACAGAATAAAAACACGTTTACAGCCTTGAACAAAAAATAGTTTTGGTCTGTATAGCTAATATCCCCATTAATAACATCAGTACGGGGCTGAACCTTCATATTACTCACCCGTTTAAATTATATTAAGGCTTTAACTTATGCATCATTAAGAGGATGGCCTATGGTGACGTTATGGAGACTCAGTCCATATTTTATACAATCTATGCTTCTGAGGATGTCTGTTGTGCGCACAGCCACGTTCTGGTATCAATGTTACACATGTAGGTGCATAATGCCAGCGTTCTTCAGTACCGGTGTCACTTTTTTTCTCACTTAGATGGCAAAGAACAGAAAAGGTATACAGAGAAAATATCGGTTATTGGATGCAAGTCTTAGAGAATCTCTCCTGAGCTCTTCGGGACACTGATATAGTCGGCGGCTGCCTGACTACTATTTCATGATTTATATCTACATAGTACTACTATTTGGATAGCTCACGCCTATATTAAAGGGGACCCTGGTCATTAAGAGGCTTAGGCTAATGTATTTAGGATGAGGGCAGTATCACAATTCATACAGTTCTCTCAGTTCCAGCTCAACTCGAAATACAAGAAAAATATACACGAGCAAATAAGAATATACAAATCGTATTGCACCTTAGCATTATGTTGTGTTGTGATCTCCTGACCTGTTAAATAATACTATTTACTATAATATATTTTATTTCGTCTGAATGCTTTTTTGTTTGCATAGCCTTCTCAACACTGCCAGGATCTCAGCCAATTGGCTCTTTGAAGCTTAAACCCCATTTTGCTTCACTTCTCTGAAATCAACTCGATTACCCGTTTAAAATCAGAAATACAGTGCCAAGTGCTCCTTAGGCTTTGCATGAAGAATAAAGACAACTGGAATCCACAGCTGAAGCACATCTCCATCTAACTCTCAAAAAAACATCATTCTGCAGAGGGGTGAGTGAGACACATCCAATGAACTGTTAAGATTTGATGCAGATACAGATAGTTCCAGGTGTTACACAGCAGCCTTTGTTTTCAGTCTAGAACACAATTGAGTGAGTCACCAAACCTCTGTCAACAGTCTCTCAACACTAGAGATCAGGTATGACTGAAAACAAAGTCATGAAAGACTATTCTTCACTTACAAGCACGCAGCATGAGGGACGATCAAATCTTCTCCAGCATTCCTGAGCCAACCTTCAAAATTCTCCAAAAATGAAAAAGGGTTCATGGTACACAGTTCCCGGTGCAATTGAACACATTACATTACACTGTGTTAAATATCTGGTGAGAAAAAACAAAACAGAAAATGTCTGAAGACAATCATGGAACATTTGGACATTACAAACATCAAGACCCCATGGAAAACTATTTAAAGGAATATTCTCCCCCTAAACAGTCACTTAACAATATTTATTATAAAAAAAACAAAAACGGAATCAGCCTTGTGACTATATGCGTCATTACAAAACCCTAACGATACGACCAGGACATCCTCACTGTTACAGCTCTGGTTGCTTTTTCTTCTTCTTAAGGAGTGTGGAGATGTGCTGCAGTAACTTTGGGTTCTTAATCGAGTGTCCTTTTTTTCACGCTGAAATCCTCGTTTCTTGCAAAAAACATCTGCAGCATCTGATCCATTCACATTCGATATACGATTTGATGCTGACTGTTATCAAACTCGTCGTGAACATCAATCTGTGCAAAGAGCTACATCGGCAGTGCTGATGCAACAGATGATGAGCCGGCGGCGCGGAAGCTGAAGATAGACATCAATGTTCAGCTTATCTGATTGGCTATTCCTCCTTAAACATCTGAAAGAAGACGTCCCATTCAACCCTCCCTCTCAGTCTCATCCTGCAACAATTCTTGGATCATTATCACATCCGACACCTCAACCACGGCCCCCTTCGGTAAGGGTCATCTGCGTTTTTGCAATAGGGGCCCGTGGGGCACGGCCCTACAAGAGGGTGCTGTTGTACAGAACAAGTTAAAGGCGTTTCTCTATTTCAGACACAATAATGGCAAACTCAGTCCTCATGTGATTCACACTTTTAAAAACAGACAGCAATTTGTGAGGTTCCACACACAGTCCCTGTTTCTGGCACAAAAACAACTGCTCAAACAGGAAGTTGAACACAACCAAACAAAACTGAAACATTCTGCATAAAAACGGCAACAACAAAAAGCACAGCTACAGTAACCCTCATCATGTCACCTTATCAGTCCCAATCTGCATGCTAATATACTTTGATTATTATAAAGAGATGAATATGGATTTAAAAAATGTATTTAAATATATTCAAGCACAACTGTAAATACAATCGGGTAGTTTTTGTCTTAGCAGGTTTATTAGGCGTCTCATTACTTCCCTTTGAATAACAGCTCTTGTCCTCTCTCTTCAAAACAAAATATATTGATGTGAGAGAGCCATGAACATACTCTTTGCAACAGCTGTTGTGTTGTGCTGACAGTATCACAGCCAGTGGCGGCTGGTCAATAGAGGGCCATGGGGCATGGCCCCACCATGAGCCACACAAAAATAAAAAATAAAATTATAATAATCATAAATTATACAAATTGTCAATATTTGTTTTGTGAACTATGGAATGTACCCAGTAATGTGTGTAAAATATATCTGCGCAAAATATATGCTTTTCCTGCTCGTGCTCTCCGCCTGTGTGCTCTCTGCTCGTGCTCTCTGTCTGTGTGCACGACACTCTGAGAACGCGCAGCTTGGGGGGTCTAATCGTTTTGGCCCAAAAGAGGCGGGTCTATGAAGCAGTTTAGCCAATTGCTGATTCAAGATATAAATGAGTGACATAAAATTTAGCCAATCAGCGCCCTCAAATAGATTCAGCTGTGGGCCAGAACGATCAGGCCCCCCTCGCTGCGCGTTCTCGTCAGGAGAAGTCTCTACAGGCGCCCGCGCCAGCGCGAGCACGACTCCAAGACCCGTTTGAGAGGAGAACTTTGAGGAGATTCTGCAGCCAAAGAGCTGATATCAGATCAGCCTGACCTCACAATCAGACAGCACAGTACAGAAATGGTACATGCAGTACAGAAAAGATGTACAGAAAGGATGTACATGCGAAGCTTCTGTACTAGCTGTACACCAGACAGGTTTGGCTAGCTGGATGACGGGGACGGATCCAGCACGGACAGTTACGGGAGTGAGGGATGAGGAGGTAAGGAAACATGAGAACACCAGGGTAGGGAGTGAGGGATGAGGAGGTAAGGAAACATGAGAACACCAGGACACACATGAGAACTCTGTCAAGCTACATATTAGACAAAGTGAACATCTTTTCTTCTACATAGTTGTCCTCAGTCTCATCTGCTTAACTTGGTCATGGAGGCATCAACATGTAATAGAGATGTTAAATGAACAGTGAAAACTCATCATAGCTTAATTTAACATCATTATTCATAATTACACTTCATGTTTACTTCTCCTGATCTTTACCTCCTATAACAAGGTCCATAGGGGCATCTCAACAAATAAACATGTTATATTATATAAGTGTTATTTACTGATTGTTTTCGTGTTGGAATACATGTTAAATATTTAACTGCCAAGTAATAATGCGTGTTTGATACTTACATTTTATTTGCATTAAATCATACTGGGATGTTTGCTGAAATTGATAGGATGGCCCTACCTAGAACATTTTCCACCAGCCGCCACTGATCACAGCAGTTCATATCAGCAAATTAAACTCTTGGCTGTGGATCTATATTCATCTTTGGCCTCGTAAGGTGACAGGCCACATACTTCACAACCCCCTTTTACTTTTGAGTGCATCAATGTTCGCTCTTCCAAATAAGTAGCAGTTGCCTGGAAGCTCTGCCCTCCATTCCTCCGTCATGAAGGCTAAATGTATTACTTCAACCAAAGGCCACAGTGCGTTTTCCCTCCCTGTCCTGCCTGTAACGGCAGCGGCTGCAGCTGCATGTCACCGTATACAAATGGAGCCGGGCATTCACATAATTAAAACCAAGATGCTAGGACATAATTCAAAATTAAGCACGAATGTGATAAAGTGTGAGTAGGACAGAACTCTCCTTTAAGGGAAGGGAGGCCTTTGTAATGAGGTGATTAATGGATTAAGATGTAATTGGCTGGTCGTCCCTCCCAGCTGTGGAGCAGGACACCTCTCGTCCTTTGCTGCAGAGGGCTGCTCGCAGAACAGAGTGAACTTCAAGAAAGAGACTTCTGCCTCTCAATCCCAGAGTTCTTTTCTTTAAAATTGTTAAGATCTGAAATGACTGCAGTTCTTAGTTACAGTGTGCCAATCGACCTGTGCTCACGGAACTAGGGTTACGATATCGTACACTTCGTTCTAACTCAAGCCTGATTCATGCACGCCCTGTCACCGCAGCCCACCTACTTCTTTATAAATCAGAGCGCCACAGTGGACAAGTAGGGGTCCTCAGCCAACCTAGTTAGTACACAACTGCCACGGCCTAAACGTACACACCACATTCACCGGTTCATCGAGGAGCACGGGAACCTGTATCATGCAAAGAGTGGGGGGTCATGTGCAACACAACCGACGCACAACCCACCATTTTCACCAGTCCTGTGTCGTTCCAGCATGCACACACCCTGAAAATTAGCTCAAAATGTCAAAGAGATAGAACCGTATGAATGGACAGGCCGCCATGCTTATGTCCTTCACATCCAACTCAACAGGGCAACAACCCCGATCAACACTGCCACGCTGCATGTAGAGCCCACCCACTGACATTCCCTCCTCCTCACTGGCACGTTGTTGCGCTTCATCTCAGATTTCCTCTGAGGGCGACGAGCGGCAGGTGGCAACTGAGCTGTGATTTCTAAACCCCAAGTTTTAAGTGAGTGACCTATAAAATCAATCTCCTTCTGTGGCGATGGGGGCTCCCATGAGATCATCCCGGTTCCAGCGCAGTGATCCCCAGCCACAAATGAGGAGAACCTCCAGTGGCCAGAGACCTCACACGGCCTGAGGCCATTCAAACTCCCTCAATCAGATTCTTCATTTGGCCGATACTGTGGTGAAAAATGTCATTCTGAGACAGTGGAGCAGGTGCAGCCGGGGAAGATGCCTGCAAAATGCCCGACACACCCAAAAACTGTGCACCCACAGTTTAATTTTGTCAAAATGTCCATCATCTCCCTGTCATGCAGCAGGGACAGTAGAGACTTCATTCTCTCTGTGGAAACCGGTGGGCCACGAGGCCCTCATTTTGGTGAGTACACAAGAGTAGGATTATCAGTGGAGATTTGCAGTCAGTGGTCACATCATTTTTCGCTGAGGAGAAAACGGATGGCAGACAGCGATCTGTGGGGCCTTATATACTGTACTTATGCACATTTCCAGTGACCCAAACACAGGAAAGGATGACGAAGAAGCAAGAACAATGATTAAATAAAGAAAAAAACACTTACAAGCTGAATGTCCAGAGGCAGGCAGGAAACATGCAGTAAGCTAATTCACAAGGCCGATCACAAGAAAAACACTCAAAACATGAGTAAATTATCACCAGGAAAAAACTGGTAAAACACTGCACAGTAGACGCAATGATGGATGAAAATGAAACAGACTTTACACAAGGGGAACAGGTTGACTACACAGGTGGAACAAATCACAAAAGCAGGATACACACAAAGGCTGGAAGTAAAACATGACAAGACACAAGGGGTACAGCCTAGGTCTCCTAATTGTATCCCCGGCAAGAAAACCATGCGAGGAGAGAGGAAACGAGAAAATATGTTTTCAGAGAAATGACACGTTTTCCTCAGTAGCGTCACGTGAAGCGACGTCTGTTTCTGATGACGGCGGCCGCTGATCACAGCTGGATCAGCTATAAGTCGACATTAACAGTAACTAATAAAAACACAGTTATCATTACTGCCAGAGTAGAGATGTGTTCTCTCTTTAACAAACGGCATTGAGTATTTATACTGTGTCCTGCTTACAGAACTGATTTCTACCGGCGGAATGCATTTGTCTTATTTATGTCTGTATGTTTTGAAATTCTGTTTGTGAAGTCATTGTTAAATAACACAGAATATGATTCCCAAGAGCTTTGGGACGGCCGTCAATATGGCGGCGCAGAACAGCTTCCGGTTCACGTGAGGAGCGAGGAAATGACAAATAAGAGACGTAGGATGTACCCAAGGAGAAGACTTTCAAACTAAAACAGGAAATAAACTGTAACAAAAACTCAATAACCATGACAATGCGTGCTTGTGATTGGAGGAGATTATTACCCACAGAATCCAGAAGACCAGTTTTTTCAACTTTATAACAACTTTTAAAAATCTATTTTCAAGGCTACAAATACGATTCAAATACAACACACACTTCTTGTTCTCTCTGAAAGGAATTTACAGCTTTCATGGAAAATCCAAACCCAAACCTTTCCAATCCTGCCTTCTGAAAGAACAAAGCAGCTTAATGTCGCTGCCTATTCTTCCTGAATATTCTGCTGTTTGAAACTAAGAATCACGCTTAGAAACAGTGCCAGTGATAAGCTGCAGGATTTGCTGAATTTTGCAGTTGCTTTGATATTGTTGTATCAAGAAATCGTACCTGTAGTGTCTTTAAAGTCGACCACAAGAGGTGAATTTTGGGGAGAAACTCCAAACACTCTATAACCAGCCTCAAATATTACATGACAACTTCAAATATAGGGAAAGTTGTATGAGGAATATCAGTTTTCTCGGTTTATTCATCTATTTTGAGGTCATATCTCTTTCTGGATCTTCTGGTTGTAAATGCATCCAACACTGTCAAAAGTCAAAGCCTGTGATTCACTGTATCTTGAGTTATCAAGTGATCATGAAAGTAACTACTTCTGTTGGAAGAGACCCAGTGAAAGTGCTCGCTCACATTCTATATACATATGCATAGAACTGGTGGTGGAGTTTTTGCTTCACATCTACGTTGCTGCTCACTGTCCTCTTCAATAACACGTTTTTCTGGTCAGATTACATTCACGAATTTCTGGTCACAATCATTAAAAAAACATTATGCTCTATTATATCTTTGCTACGTACTCAGTCCAGTCGTCTTAATGTGTGGCTGGTATTGTTTCTACCTTGAGTGAAATCATGGAAAAATGTTGTCCTGTAGGCAACTTCTGCAGCAGAACTACCACAGAAGCGGTCTTCAGTACTTTGCCAGTTGGTTGTCTGCATGTCTGTCTGTGGTCAGATTTGTCACAGTAATAGTGTCACAATAGATTCAGTCACAAACTCCGTCAGGAGTCGGTGGGTAACAAGCGGTGAATGGGGCATTAGCCCAGCCTACCTCACACCCCGGCCTGATTTGGCATCGTTGTGGCGCGATTCTATCTCAAGATTGTCTGCTGTTGATGAATTCTACTTATTAATAAAGTTGATATTATTGCATTCTTCTAGATAGCTACTATTTATAGCTTTCTGCTAGTTCCTCCTATCTGTCGCACTCTGGTAAGTGGATCAATGTATCATGGTCTAGAGCAGGGGTCTTCAATGTATTTCAGGCCAAGGACCCCCAAACTGATCGAGAGATGGAGCATGGACCCCCGACTATATATATATTGTATACAATTGTGTTTTATATTAAATGGGCCTAGTGCCATGTATAAACATACCTCTTTATTATGCATTCAATACGAAGCTATTCAAATAATACACAGGTTCATATAATCATGTTTAAATGTTCCGTGAACTCGCATCAATGAAGTGGATGCTTGCTACTGTATCTGTGCAATTGCTGCAGACACTTGAAATTTGCATAAAAATGAGTTCAGCTCCTCTTTTGGCACCTCAACACTCACTTCACCTTCCCATAAACCGCTACAACATGTCTGCATCTGCTGTCATTCAATGAACACCTGTTAATAGTGCTCCTGGATGGACTTCCCTAAACACAAATACAAAAGGAATGAATGACTGTGTGAACATCTGTGACCTGTGTCCTGCACCGTGTGTCTGCTGCTCAGCTTCTCAAAGTCAAAGGGTCATCAACACCTCTGTGTATAAATCCCTAAAATGGAAAGTCTAAATGCTATTATCTTCCATCTGCTCCTCCACTCTCTGCTCATCTATTTCAATATATATATAGACTGACTTTTTTTCTTTTTATTGTTTTTTACATTTCTGGCTCACTTTTTTTCTATCCCTCTTCCTCCGTCTCCTTTGATTTTGTCCCTTTTACACGTTCTGCGTCTTCTTTCTTTCCTAGTTTTCCTTTAGTTGTCCTCATGTTCATGTGTTTTTGTCTGTCTCCATCCCTTTATCTTTTTACTGCATTCAGACCAAAACTGGTGTGGAACAATGCACCTTCAAGGCCTGGCAAAAAGTACACGGGACATGAAACGACACGGGTAGAGTATTTGTTTAAAAATTGAAATCATGTACGTTATTGTCTATCAATGTCACAGCACTCACATCCACACATCCAATATGTCTTTTACTCTGCTGCTTGTTTTATTCACAAGGATAAAATCAATCAATATTGTCTCACCCTGTCTCTCAAAATAAATGCTTTCAGTCCTTTCCTCTTGCTCTGTTTCTCAAGCACACCCCACCTGTCTCCCAGTCTTCTGCCCCAACTTATCTCGCTGCATCTTCCATCACTTTAGAGGACATTTACATCATTTTCCTGGATTCTTACCGTAACGTTAACTTGCTTGACTGATACCATTACGTAAACACAACCTCACATGATTTATGTGATGGGGATGTTCATTTTGTCACCAGTAGGAAGGTGAGTTCCAACAATGTGACAGTGCTAACAGATTCATGTCCCCACATCATGAGTTTTACAAGGCCACACACACTGACCCTCGTTTCATAACTGGTTAACTCTGTCCATATGTTGCCACTGGGGGGCACTAAAACTCCACATGTTCACCCACGATAACAATAACCGGTGTTAAATGATCCCCCCCCCCCCCTCTCTCTCTCTCACAGACAATAATACAATTACAATTTCAACGTTTTCATCTCTGTTACTGTCTGCAATACAGTTTCTGACACATGATTTTACACTTAAAATAAAAATCATGAACCATGAAGCCCAGCTGTGTCGGTTTGGGAAGTGAAAGATCATTGTTCATCCGTTACCTGAGCAACGTCCGGTCCCTCTCAGGGTCTGTGAGGGTCAGTGGTGGCTAGTCACTCAACAAATTGAGGACAGAAGGAAAACCAACCCACAGTGTCATAATCTGCACTAGTTGGCTACTTATCTCCACTTTCTTTCTTTTTTTAAACAAAAACATAAAACAGATTCAGTGTTGGGGGTGGAATACAGATAGAACAATAATATAATAGCCAGGGTATCTATCACACAATACATACATATTATGAAACATACATGTATAAAGTGTCTTTATATCATTTTTGTTAGTCAAATTAGAAAGTAGTTTCCCTCAGGCAAACATCGATATATATGTATTGTTAAATGTACTTTTTTTTATATATAAATAAACACATTTTGATTACATTTTTCTTTTTTGGACAAATATGCAAAGGTCTTGCCACAAGTTCTTGTGGTGATAACGATGCAGTAATAGGTGTACTGCTTCTGAATATTCATCACAGAAAGAAGAACAATTTGTGTTTATGACCTTTTAAAAAGTCTGCATCTGGTGACAGGGTTGCATTTTTCAACACTTCCTTAACCTTATTCATGAGGAAGCATCTAGACCTCATTTACAATATTTTTTAAATAGGGTCGATATAGGTCTACTACTGTTTTGGGGATGTGGTGGAAAACATTTTCTTTCTTCTGGGGAGTCAGTTGAGTTGAGTTGGGGTTATCTCTAGCTTCTTATGAGCAGTAAAACAAAGCCCGAGGCGGCACCAGCAGATCCTGCTGCAATTGCCAGTCAAAATTTCTACTATATAGCTACTAAATAGCTACTGCTCCATAAAAAAATGGAAACGTAAATCTGAAAAAAGGAAAACAGGCAAACAAATCCAACAGGGATCAGGCAAAAACGTGGTCGGTACAGTCACGGATCACCAAAACACGAGGAAAATCACTTGACAGAGCGGACCAAGATGAAGTGGCACACAGTCAGGGGAACACAGGGTTTGAATACACTGGGGAGGTGTCGGTGATTAGACACAGGTGGGATCAATCAGGGGCGGGGCAGACAGTTACAGTGGCAAGAAAACACACAAAGGCAGGAAGTGAAGTGACCTGAAACAAGAGGAGAGGTAAGTAACACACAAAAAACAGGAAATAAAGATAACTGATGAAAAATGGACATAATTTAGGAAACAGGATCAGACATGACATTTTTTTTAATAACATACAGTAAAGATAGACACATTTCAAAACAAATGTGACAATTTGATAATATAAATATGCCACTCCAAGTGTGCACTTTCTGTGATAATTGTTGAAATTAGATGATTTTAATTCTGATATGTAAACAAGTTTATTCTATTACTTTTCTATCCCACACAATCACAGATATGAATAGAGGACGGTACGTTTTCGTATTCTCTGTGTGTGTGTGTGTGTGTGTGTGCGGGATGTGAGCTGCCTTCTCTTCGGTTACGGCATGGATCTCATTTCAGGAGGTGGAATTAAAGCCAGCTGAGACCTAATCCCTCTTCTCACCTCCCCATTTTATGATGCAGGAGGAGAGTGAGCGAAAGCAGAAACCAGGAGGTAATTGGAGGAGTAGAGAGGTGACTAAAGACAAGGGGTGAGGAGGTGTTTGGGGTGAGAGGCAGAATGAGAGGCAGATGAGAAGAGCAACATCTGGTTCATATCGGGTGTAATCCAACTAGATATCTCAGAAGTGAAACAATTAGAACTCTATCTTGTAAATGGCAGGATAAGGATACATATATGGTAGTTTTGTATCAAATGATACTGAGATATACATACAATGTAACATATTGCTAATGTTAGTTAACGTCACCGTCATTTTTATGAAAACCACTTTGTGGTAAAAGATGAACAGTCAAGGATCACCAAAGTCATTTCAATCAGGAGAGACTTCTTTAGAGTGAAACAACAATGTATTACACATGCATGACGAAATGAATCGTGAAGAGTCTGTGGCGATTGAATTCCATCGTGACGTAGTGTATTAAAAGGAGGTAGTGATGCTGAGATTAGATCAACAACAGTCCCCCTGGAGTCTAGAAACTGGTGGTGGTGATAAAAGAAGATACTGAAGATACAACAATGGGATGTGTTGGGATCTGGCTGGAAGTATGAAAACCAAATCATGGATATCAATAAAATGATTAATATCAACAGGATTATTAACATATATTAACAATAATGGGGCACCACCCTGGGATCAGGGACCAATAACCACATTGTAGATACTCTTAAGTTCGCCCTTGCGACATATAAGCGCTGTGTGACCGTAGTTCTGCTCCCAATTCTTTTCTTCAGTGTCGAGCAGTCAACGGTTGATGAGGAAAAGAAGATGACGACATCCCGCAGTGTCTGTGTACCGGCTGCCGGGGGTAGCCACCCGACAGACCTTCATCCCAGCTGCGAGAGGTGCTGTCCACACCAGGCTAGCTCTTACCCAGGAGTCCCAAAGCATGCACTGAGGTACTCCATGAACACACAGGACCAACAGCTTTTAAAGGGCAAAGCCAATACAAAATAGAAAATTAGGTTCGTATCGTAAATCCAAATTCTACGAGTATATGTGTTGCCCTCTAAACTGTGGGCCCCTCTGGTTACACCTACTCCGGCTGAAAGAATGCCGGTTTAATTTTGGGAGCAGAATGCGCCTATGCTCATAAAATCTAGCGTTATGTTACGTAACTAACATTCTTGTTAGATAGTAAGCTACTAGGAATGTTTGCCTGCATGTATGTTATTGGCCCACGCAGCGCCTTGCATGACTACCCTAAATATGTTTTCAGGAGCCTCCTTTGTTGACGCCCCCTGTGAATCGATGTTTTTATATATGATCCCGGTACGGACACACAGATTGACAGTAAGTAGAAGAAGAATAATGAGAGAATGCAAGGTGAGAGGACATAATCGATTTCTGCTGTTGTAGGGGTTTACACAACGGCGAGGTGTTTTGTGAAGGCCATTGATTACATTGATACATTCCTCTGTTATTTCGGCTTTAAGGGATGAGAGCCAATCAGAGCACTCTAAAGCCGTTTCCCCCAAATCCTCATCACATTATGTCGCAGCATAAGCCCTGTTGAATCAGCAGTAATCAGCTTAGTTTAGCCCCATTGTAAATATGCAAATAGTATTTGGTGATTAATTGACCCCAGTTGGCAGAGGGAGGGGGGGGGGGGGGGGGAGAGAAGGTATTATAGAAAAAGCAGAGAGAGAAAGTCACAGCTGCAACGATGACTTGATTACTCAATTAGAACTATTTAACAAACAACTTTATCATTTTGAGTTACTTTTTCATCACAAAATGCCGAAGTTTCTTGGTTTTTCTTGTTTTCTTAATCCTGTTTGATATTACATTGAATGTCTTTGGATTTTAGGAAACAGACATATGAAGATGTTGCAATGGGCTCTGGGAGAATGAATATAGTTGTTAGTTACATTCCTAATCGACTCATTTCTTGAATCGATGTGTCAAATGTCCATTACTCATCGCAACTGCGAATATTTATATATTTATTTTAGAATTCAAAATCTATTTAAACAATCAAGATGTTTTTCCTGCGATGTTCAGTGAAACATTCCTTTCACTCCAAAAATTAAGAAATTACTTTCACATGCGAAATGTGTGATGTATTTATTTTCAGCCTTTTCTGTAAGTAGATGAGCAAACAGTGTCGTCTGCATGTGCTTCATCAAGCTCCCGATCAAAATGGCATTGCTTGTGCTTACACATGCAGCAAATGTTTAAATAAATATCAAGATGGTTTAAGTTGGTTGGGGTTTGTTTGATGTCGGACAAGTCCTTTCGTCTTTTAAAAAATTAAAAAAAATTATTTTGCATTGTCTAAGTTTGATTATGGAGACAAGAGTGTGTGTTCAAGAGAGAGTTTGGTGGTGAAAGTGAAGAAAAAAAAAGATGAAAGCAGAAGTCGACAAGGATTTAAGGAAGAGAGAGAGACACACACACACACACACACGCACGCACACGCACACTCACACACACACACAGTGCCCCCGCCCCTACAGCTCAAATGTCAACAAGGAAAATTGGAAATGAGTAATTCTTTCAGAGTGTGAAATAGATTGCTTCTCATATACGTACGTCCCTGAATATGACAAATTGATTCATGGGGAGAGGCGAGCGGCAAATCCACCAGACAGTTTTCATTGTATATTTTTTTGAATTATGATTATGTTCATTTATTTATTTCGTTTTTTACCAAACATGACTCTCCATTGTAATTGAAGTCCCCTCGGCCCGCAGGGAAAGTGTTCTTTCTCCAACCCTCTGATTTGTTCTTTTAGCAGCCTGGATTTTCATTCCGTCAATAAATCTGAGAGTCAGAGAAAGTGTGTGCAGAGAGAAATGAAGGAGTGATTATTCAATATTAACATGCTGGAGCCATCTGAGATGTTTCCTTCGATTACAGTAGTCATCATGTACCCTGCTGTCATTCCCAGTGTGTGTGTGAGTGTGTGCCGCTTCAGCTGAGAATGAGGGAAATTAAATTGATTAGACGTCTGTACAACCCTTTGAAATTGTCTGCTTTCTGTTTGTGTGTGCGTTTGATTGTCCAATTTTCCATCCTCTCGTTTTCTGGTGTGTTTCAATGTATCCGACCCCTCCCCCCTCGACTCCCCCTGAACACATGATCAATTATTTCGCTTATTCTTCCTCTGCTGGTTTTCTTTCTGCCTCACGTTTCTCACTGTTGCCTCCACGTCTCTCTTTCACCCTTTCCCCGTCTCTGGAGGATCAGCGTTTTATTGGAGTTTGTTGCTCAGCAGTTGGTTGGTAAAAATACCTCCAATTGCAGGTTCTCTGGCTTCTGCTATTACTCAATATATGATTTCTTTAAGTATTACTATTAGGGGCTTGGATTTTGCTTGTTTTATGTGTGAATACAAATGTAAAGATATCAGTGAAGGGTTCATTATCTGATCAATAATCTGTGTTCAACTAGATTTAAATGAAAATGTGTTTCGGAAAGGTTCGTAAACTACCAATGGCCCATTTGTTGCATGCAATAACAAAAGAGAGAGCAAAAGAATCAGGCAACACAACTCAGATTTGATCAAATCTCACATTTCAGATAGATTGAAATTGATGAACCAATATGATTTACATCAGTAACAGTTATGAGTGAACAACTACAACAACATGTGACAATGTCTTTGAAAATAAAGAGCAGCAAAGGAAAATACAAGTAATTAATTAATGAATTCATTATAAGTTACCAAAATATCTAGTAATCGTGTCAAACAGTAAAGTACCGTAGTTGTCAGCACTTTTGTCAAAATGCATATTTACTTCAAATTGTGCATAGGAAACAATGACTAGATATGTTGTGGATTTATTTAAGTAATCCTGAATAAGAGAGTCAACCAGGTGCCTTACATGTAAAGTATAAATACACTGATGTTAAACGTACACAAATGTTGCCGTGACACATTCATACACTACTCCTTCCATCATACCTTTTGCCAGGGCTCCAGATAGTGACAGGGTCGTAATGGAAACATTATCTTTCTGCTCATTAACCTTGGACAGGGTTTCCATTCCACCCGATTGATTCTCCCTCCTCCGCCACCTCTGTCTTCACCTCCATCTCCTTCCCCTGTCGTTCTTCTCCTCCCTATTTGTCGAGGCACTCACCCGGATAAGACGAGAGCCTTTTAAAATGTCTGGTGAAGCTTCATGGTGCCTCTCCTCTGCATCGGGGATCGACTTATCTGGACAATTTGTCCCGCGAGTTGCCAAGACACTAATGAGATCATCCGCAGCAAAGTTTTGGAGGTTGAAGTTACAGCCAGAGAAAAAGGTTTTCTCTGACCATTTTGCTGCCTTGAGCCGAGGTGACCCCCTCTCTGAAACCAACAGTTTAAATTAGGAATGAATTCAAAATAAAAAACAGAAGTCACAATTCAATGGATTAATTCTTCATATATTTCTTTCTTTTTTGCTCCTTTCCGCAGTTTTCTACATTTGGGAATTTTCATAGCTAATAACTTAAACAATATTTCAATTTAAACTCAGCGTCACAACATCAGATAATGTACTCAGTCACTACTGGACTGAACTTGACCTATCTGCGCAGGTGCTGCCAGTTGCTTTCACTCTCAAACTGTGAGTGCCACAGGTCAGCTGGCATCTGCAGGTCAGCAGCAATTTTGTGTGAAGTGTGTTTTATAGAGGAAGTGGAGAGCATCAGGAGCCATTTTGGCCTGTGTGGATGGGGTGTCTTACAAATTAAGATCAACTTTAACTCTACCTGCCTGGACACACACCTCAGGCCTTGTATCTCCCCTACCTGCACAGATGAAACAAAAACTCTGGGTTTCATCAGTGGGTGTTAATGGTATCCTTCCATATTGATGGCCTACTTTTGTTTAAACTCATCCTTTTGTTGTGGGTGTCAAAGAGATGCAGCCCAGACAAACCAATTTTAAAAGAGTACTTTGGCATTAAAACATTGGCACGACTCATGATCGACAGTTAAAAAAATGAAGGATGGATTAGAACCAGAGTTAACATCTTTTTCATTCCACACATTCATCTTCTTTTATTGAGAGCCTGTGGTTGTGTGCCTTGTTCTGTTTCTGAAGGCTCTCCACATTCCTGGGTGAAGTGGGTCAGTTTGCCAACCCGATGCCAGATGCAACAACCAATGCCTGCTATTGTTCTCCTGGCACAGCAGGACAATCCTTCCAATCCGCCTTTGCACAAGTTCCATGTACAGGATAGCTGCTTTGCGCCTTTTCCGCCGCTCTGGGAGTCGGGAGCAATTGTCAATCATTCTGGAATAGCTTCAGGTTAACAACCCTCTCTAGAACTAGAAGTTCTAAATTGATTTTAATTTAAAGAACTGAAAGTGGAGAAGAAGAAAACACTGTTTAACCATCCAGCTGCATACACACATAGTTTTACCCTCCTTGCCAACATTTTGCCAATATTGTCTTGATTAAGTTTATATATGTTGGAAGGTGCTTAGAGGACAACAAATACTGTTGAAAAATGCAGATTTAAAACATTGAGGTAGCTGATTTTATCTCAAATTTTTAAGCATGTTCTATACAACGTAATCAATATTAAGTAAGATCAAATAAGTCTACAAGGAACTTAATTGGCATATTGTTGGACGTCTGAACTATTCTAAAGACGTGGGACTCATCTCATTTGAGGAATTGCTTCTCTCTTGTGTGGTTCCAATTTGTTACTTAAACCAAAGCAAAGTCTTTCTTTGCACATTTCTAAACGAATTAACTCGCTGATTAATTCATTAATTTGTGCCTTCATGTTGAGACCAACGTCTTTACCAGGTTTCACATGAGATGCAAGGTGTTGGAGAAGAGGAGACTATCGACGACCTGGAGGATGTGTTATCGATGTGATCGCTCTCACTTAGCGAGGGGAGCCAGTGAAGTGTGACTGTGAATAATCAGCGTCAGCATGCATCACCGCCACATTTTCCACCAGCAGGGCTTCTCTGGGGTGGTTGTAACCCAAACAGGAAACGGTGATGTGGCTGGCCCACTCAAGCTTAACATCATGGCAGAGAAATAGGTTTTGCGTTTCGATCACTTGTGGTCTTACAATATACTGCAAGTATATGCAGTGTGAAAAGCGCAGCACTGCATTTCAAATCTAACTGAAGTAAATATATCATTTTGGCACTGCCATAACCAATAGATGTATGGAGTTCATTCCTGGGTTGGGGTTTGCATGTCCTCACCGGGACAGGATGGATACTGTTTTCTTCTGGTTTTCCGGCTTCCTCCCACAGTCCAAAGACATTGAATTTAGGCCAATTGATGACTCTAAATTGCCAGTAGGTGTAAATGGTTGCACGCCTCTATGAGTCAGCCCCGCAAATGATAAGCGATGGACAAGGGATGGATGGATACTGGCTTTGAGAATGTATTGTTCATTTCCATTAGAAGTTGAATTCTTTTTCTGCTTTCAGTCTCGTTTTTTATCATATGTTGCTGTTATTTTCCACAGTTTTATTAGTGACAGTCATGTTGTGAAAACAGATATACAACTCGAGAACCTATTTCAACTTTTATTCAGATTTTTGGTTTCATTGATTTTTAAACCTGCCTTACTAGTTTTCCCATTGTCACACTTCATGAGACAATTTCAAGACTCAATAAACTGTTAAATCTCTTGGAACTCAAACACTATTTCTCTTGGCTCAATAAAGATAACACCACTGCAGTCAGTTCAAATTTCAAGTGTCTCTCCTGTTGTGAGGTGAGCGCTGTAATTTAGTGGAAACGCAAGAGCTCGATCAGCTCGTACTCCGGAGTTGTAATTCTCCTCTCAGTGGGGATTGCTCTTTACTGTGCGGCTCATTATTTTCCTGATCAGTGTTTGCATGATGCTGATCCTTGCTTTCACTGTACTCAATTTCAGATGTCAAGTGACAAAGAAATGGCAAACAGGGAAATGATCGCAAGGATGTAGAATTCATTTTTGAATCTAACGCCTCGCTTGACATTCATTCAGTCCTCTACTGTTCTATGCTTTTTGAGAGTCAATCGTTGGGCTTCAAATGTCAAAATTAGACATATGCTCTTTTTTAAATGCCTGATTTCCTCACTGGCTGGAGGGAATGCGCCCTCTTCTGAGTTGTATACTTTAGACAACTGAATGACGAGGCATCTGTCCATCTGTCATCAATTTGCTGCAAGGACACTGAAAGTTAATTGGCACAACCTGTGGGATGGTGTAGCTGGTAAAGCCCTGTCCAAGAAACTCCTGGTGGGATGTCTTTGTGAGTGCGTCTCCAAAGCCAGCAGTGGAGAGACCCTCCCACTCTGTGCACACTTTACATGTAGTGTGGCCATGTGGGCGGCTGAGTTTGTTTGGGGTGAGGGTCGAGAACATATGTTCGGCGGCGGCGTGGTGGACGCCTTGTCCGTTTATACGGTTCATCTCTTGGACATGTTGGGCTCCTTTTCAGGGTGTTTCCTCGCTGGAACGACACAGGAGTGGTGAAAGGGGTCTGTGTGTGTGGTTGTATTTTTGCTGAAACTCTTGAGGGTTCCCTTGGTTGTTGATGGTTGTTCCTTTGGTTGGTTGTTCCCTTGGTTGTAGATAAAATGATGAGTGTCACCTACCGTGACTCACGTGACGTCTTAAAAGGCATCAGCTGTGGCGGACACAAATTACATCTGCTATAAAGCTCAGTCGCTCTACATGTGCAATGAAACGGAGGGCAGCAATTTGGAAGTTAGAGGAGTAGAGATAAGACATAAACTTCTCAATGGACAGTTCTCTCCTTTTTTTCCTCCATTTTTCCATCCGTCACTGCTCAGAGAAGTAGCCAGTCAGCAAAAAGTGAGTTGGGGTATTGCTTTGTGGCAGCGTAAGGTGATGTTACGAGAAAAAACAGGGGGCATCTTGTCAGCTGTCAGCTTCCTGTCCATTCATTCTGGTGATGGATAGAAGCAATGGGGCCTTTATCTGTAGTCTATTTGCCAGTATAGGCATGATTGCACCCAATGTACACATACAAGAGGTCCCACATGCCTCCAGGTGTACTAACACAACTTTCCCCTCCAACACACACACACACACACACACACACACACACACACACACACACACACACACACACACACACACACACACACACACACACACACTGCACCTCCCAATAGCTAAATGTTTATGACTAACATAACCCTTTCTTGTTTGCAAAATGTGTAAAAACAGTAGCTGTAAAAAGCCATCTTCTCCACTGATGAGGTTTTGTTTGAGCCTCGTCATTGAAATTGATTTCCCCACTGTCTTTGTTTCTGTGTGTCGACTGTTCTGCTACCTCAGCAAGTGTAACAAATCATTGTTTCAGAGGGGCACAATGCGACACATCAAGCCCTAGAATTGGGAAATTATTAGCACATATTTTGGATGCAAGTCAGGGCAACTAGGCTGTACACACTTTGCACACACATCACTGAGGCTGACTGTGTATTGTTAACAATAAGGCAACTCACACAACTGCACAATGCAACAGAATATTCAGAGCACACTCGCCTCGCTCTCGCTAACTAGACACACAAAGACCTTGACTTGGCTTCCTTTCATTGCTATCCTGGTATCCAAGAGGAGGAGAGACAATGTCCTTCTTTAATCCAGGTTCTCACAAAAGGCACTGGATCAGATTTGTCCAAAGGGGGTCCATTTATGTCCACAAACAGACGTGAAGACAGGCTGGATGTGTCTTACGGTGGAAAATCGTCTCACACACGCACTATTCATATTTGTGAACAAATGTTAGGCAGCTCGAAAGATATTTCAGTGAGAATTTTAAGAGACAAATAATCGTCCAATGATTTAAAAGACCCCCCGAATCACACACTGCACCTTTGGCCTGCTGCTCATTCCAATGTTTGCCAGGACAGATGGACACCTAAAGTTTTGATACGAGGGCACCGATACTAAGTGTGGAGTATCTATGGCTCACAGAATTGATAATAGATAAATGAACTTTCCCTATGTGATAGTACATTAGCTGTGAGGGTGTATGGACCGGCCCTGCAGCGGACAGCAGCATCCATCTAAATTAAGACATTCCCATGTTTCTTATTTTAGATTGTATTTAAGGTTAGGCATTTAGCCACTAACTGTTGTATTGGTTTAATGATCCCCTTTGAAACAGAACAGCTGTACAATGGATTTGACATTGAGTCCTTCTCTTGTTGTTTGTCTTCTAGATTTCTTCTGTTTTATCTGTGTTCATGCACTCCGCTCTTATAACAGCTTCATGAATACATTTGTCAAAGGCTCAGTCGGACTAACAATCAAAATATCTATGCAAATGGTCAATGACACCTCTACATTCCCTTTCATCAACCTTTATTAATAGTGGATATTGAATTGCCTGACACACAGATCTGTTACATCACTCTGACATGCAGCCAAGACCCTACGAAAAGAAATGCGTCAGCAGTGTGGTAGTATATTACACAACTAAGTTTCATGCGGCATGTTGGAGGAAATATTCATCTTCACAAATAATATAAGCTTATATTTTTTCCGCAAGGTAGAAAAGGGTTTCCAGTGGAATTTATCAAGGTGTCAGGGTGAATCAAATCATTTAAAGTTTTTTTCATGTTGAAATATGGTAGGATACTTCAGTAAAGAGCATATAATTATGAAAATATTACATCCAGTTTACAATGAAATTGCTACTCCTACCCCATCCTCATTCAATACCCTCTCTCATACATTAACCCACACCTCCTTTCTTTATATTGTTTCGTTTTTGGTGGTTTTGGAGTTATTTTCTGTCTTAACTTGTGTGACTCGATACTTTTTTAGTCATTACAGGAATAGTTTAACTTTGTAACTTGCATTGTCATCTGATACAAACAGTTATTCACACATTAAATTAACCTTCAGTTACACGGTTGCATTTTGGAACTTGGTGTTCAAAACTGGCACCACAGTGTGCTGTAGAACAAACAACAGAGACTGCATCTAGTATATTTCTACATATATTAGTGGTGTGGACCCGGATTGCCTATTCCTATTAGTTCCATTCATTACCCACTGAAGGGAGGCCTAATGTATCTTCTCCCCTGCCGCCGTCATAAGCCTCAGATTGGTTCTGGGTGGTCAGTGGACTGCAGCCTGCTGCAGAGGAAACATATTGAGCTTCTCCACAACTTTACTTGGGGTCATTTCATCAAAGGAGGGGCCTTCTGATTAACTTTCTGTCAGCCTCATTGCTTTGAATGCCCAACAGATTTATTTTTTTTTGGGGGGGGGGCTCTACTGTCCCCTGATTCTGTACATTAACATTACTCTGCTTGATGAGACGTTCAGAGAAAAGTCAAAGCAAATTACGTAAACAGTCATGATGGATATATTTTCCAAAAGTAGCATCACAAAACACAGAGAAAGTCTTAAAGAATGCCTGGCCTCTGGAAGTGTTGCTTGCAGCATTGTCGAGAACCCGTCATTGCTGGTTGACTCCAGGGAAGTGAAGTAGTGTTTGGTTGTAATGTTAGTATATCCAGCATCCAGCAGCAAAAGTGAACTGCAGTCAATACGCTGCGGTATGTAAAGGCCTGTTGGGAAAAGGTGTTTGACTCAGTCCGCAGAGTCCTGATGCACAGAGAGCTGGTCGTTTGGTTCTTGACAGGAACTGACTGACATGCACAGATGATGACAGATTGTTTGATGTAGATTTATAATATTATTTAGGTGATGCTGCTACAGCTTCAACACAGCACCAACTTAGTGGTGATGTACACTTAGACATCATATCTACACATATCCACAAACTGTGGTTGCAAAAGCAGACAGCATTCAGGGGGTGGGACATTTTGTAATATAAGCCATGCCCACAGCTTTTAAGCGAACTTTGATGGCCTGCAATAGCAAAAAAGTATGGAACATCCAAAATATAACTTGGTCTGGATATGGAATCTACCAATTTTGGTGAATTTTACTCAAACTTTGAAGGAGGACCAGCAAAAACAACCCAAAACAGATTAAGACACAAATCAAAATGGCTGAAAATGATGGAAAGAAGCCTCTGGACCCCCAGAATCCAAGGATATTGAATGAAGCTGAGGACATGGACTTAAGCTATGGGTTATAACACATGCACAGCGTAACTGGTGCGGCAATGTTGGAAGGTTACAGCAGACGGCACAGGAAATAACGGGAAGGTGTCTGCTCAGGTGCTCTTTGGGCACGTTTGGCCTGACATATCTTTTTGGGTACTCTCGAATGGATTGTGGTCGATATACAATAGAACGTTTTCAAATAGAAAGCATTTGTTCATTTTTAAAAAAATGTTTTTTTCTTTATTAATAATGGTGAATTATAATTTCTAAAAAAAGTAGGCTACTCAACGATTCAAGGATAATCTATTGTCTTTATGCAACACGGGGTTGCGCAAGAAAATGCGTTCACCCATTATCTAAAAAAGAAAAACATGAACAGAACAAAACAAAAATAATCTAAATCAGGTGAAACATTGCCCATCAACTCTGAACATGTTTGAGCACTAAGCATCATTGGTGTAAACAAAGAGTCTGCCTCCTCTCGTCCCACTAGCTAGTATTCAAACATAAATTCGTAATACAATTTCGAAACAGTAAAGCATTGTGGTTTTACGTAAATCAGTACGTGCCATGATTTAAAATAGCATTCTTTTTTTGTTTTCACACAGCTTTTTAAAATAACAATTCAACTTTATTTCCAGACACACGAGTCCATACAGCAACATAAAACAACAACAACAAAAAACAACTAAATACAATACAATACGAGGACACCAAGACGCAGGTACAATCATTGCAGTTCAAAAGTCACTCGTGGTTAAAAATCATACAGACATTTGTTCCAATGTTTCCAAAAACAAGAAGAATACCTTGTGTCACTCTGTGTTGGCTCAGTTAAGGCCTTTATGATTACATTTTCTGAGTCATTCAATCGACATTTAAATTTGTAGATAAAATTCCTCAACAGCACGGAAGGTGGGAACATTACATGTCTCAAACATATTACCAGCACTTGTCCATCTTGGAAGCTTGATCAAGATTTTAAAAGAATCATTAAATACCACCCGAATCTTTTTCATCTTTAATAACAATAATAATAATTTAACAATGATTTTCTCACTTCATTTATGACAACCCTGTCTCCTAGAAACGTAGACTACAACTAAACTGCACTCTCAAATACATTTCGAGGGTCTTATTTCCTCCATTCGGTTGCATGTGGCATGTCAATTGAAAAAAACAATATAAAAACATCATAGTTTGGTTTAAAATGACTATGAAATTGAAACTAAATATAACTGAAACTAAATTCTTGTTTGTATTTGGGCATTGAAAGCCCTTTGTTTACACAGGACACAGGTCCCCACCACAGACATCCTCCCTGAATTCCACCGACGTGTTTAAAATGTATTTGTGATGTGTCAAAAGCAAATGTAATCCATGACAAAAGATGTGCCCCTCGAAACGTAATTCACAACGCAGTTTTGTTATATTGGATCGTAACTTTAGGATTGAAGGATGTTTGTGAACACCAAGCACACATTTCCCAGCATGGAGAGCTCTGGAGCCTGAACCTAGAGATCACCATCTGACAGTATAGATCTTTTTGTAACAACATAATATACATCCAGAAACACTTAAACCCCGTAGGCAGCGGGTGTAGCAAGGGGAGGGGGAGGGTGGGGGGGGGGGGGTTACCTTTCTGCAGGGTATCACCATGCTCTTGACAGCAAATGGTGTCAGCTTTAATTGGAACAAGCACAATATAATGGAGCGTGTCAGATGGCTTCCACTGCGCCTGAGAGGAGGTATGGCTTCTAGGTTTCTCTGTGGTTGGAAGGTCAGAGATGGGAGGGGGAGATGCAAAAGAAATACACAAAAAGAACGGAAATGACAGGAAACCTGTACATTGTTCTGCAGAGAAACTATCATGATATGTTACATGAAATTCAACAAACAGCTGCACTGTCAGGCTGTTATTCTTTTACTCCGAGTTCATATAAGAGAAAAGCATATTTAGACGATAACAACAAACAGAAAGAAAAAGCTGAAAGAATGTTTAAGGTGCTGCAAGTTGATGAACGGGAAAAGCTAAAGTTTTTAATGCAAATGCCAATCTAGATGGGAAAAGGAAAAGTGAAGGGGGATCGCCTAATAAAGAGAGGAGACATCCAAAGACAAGTATTTAGTTACAAATATTTACTTGAAACTGTATCGAATAAATGTATTGAAATCTATTGATTGCAAATAGACAGAACACCAAACAGTCTCAAAGGATCAAGCGCTGTGCTGAGGCAAAACAACAGTGATCCAGGGTAAACAAGGCAAGGCAAGGCACGTTTATTTGTATAGCACATTTCAACAACAAGGTAATTCAAAGTGCTTCACATAAAACCAAGAGAAACCTTATACTTGTTTCTTTTGTATGTTTTGTTACATACCCCTAAATTCATGAATACCTTTTAAAATTGTGATAGGGTCATTGATACATGTACAAATGGAAAAAAACTAATTGTTACCAGATGGTCTCCCATTTGTTGAGTGATTTAGTGGTTTTATTGGGCAACAGAAATGTCCGTGAAATTGTTTTTTCCGTACTTCTGTTTATTGAGAATGTAATGTAGAGTTTGAGAAAAAGATTTGCAATGTTCGAAGCAAAATATAAAAATTGGAAGAGTCCTATTTTGAGTCTGGTTGACACCACAAAGACATAATACAACTCCTACATTTCGGAAAATTCGGTTTCACACATCTCACTGATGCCAAATAAACCAAAACAAGTGAGAATAGCTGTTAAAACATACGTTTATGCAGCCCTGAGTGCATGCATTCACAAACACACACACAATCTCACAAACACCTCCATGAGGCGTAATTATGAATCCCACTTCTTTTCTTGGCAAGACCGTCCCTGCGTAGCTACTTCAGGCAGAGACGATTGGTTAACAGCCGATTAGTCAGTGCATCGGACCGGAACAATCAGGTTACCTGAATCTTGGCTAGCGTGGATGCCTGGCCAATCCTAGCGCTTGAATGCTACGCAGGGCAGGTCTCGCCAGGAAAGCAGTGGGATTCCTAACATCCCCTCCATGAGTTATCAAAGGGAGAGGGCCTATATTCTAGGGGGCAAAGCAAACGTCACCAATGAAAAAGGAACTTTGCTGAGTGCGATGATGTCTCACACAACTGGGCGACAAACAGTCCATGAGTTTGGCCATGGTACATGAATCCGTTTAGAAGTTATGCAATTGTTTTTTCTTTCCAGCCCACTCTCACTGCCACACCCCTTTTTTGCCAATTAGCATGAACACAAACACACACATTCACACACTTTTTATGCATGCCCCTCTGGATAGCTCATGGCTGCCGCTCGGCACTGCTCTCATACGCCGGTGACAGCTAATGGCATTTTTGAGCCCCTTCAGGCAAACTCTGTTAGCTCTGTCAAAACTAATGCCATTGTTTGCTCTGTCAGCATTGTTTGCACCTGCGAGCTGCCGGCTCAGCTGTCACCAAGATGAGAGCCGTTGCTCTTAGCCGTTGATCTGAGCTCGATTTAAGGTTAGAAATAATAGATCAAAGCAGAAATGTGACGGCATCAATTTGATTCATCGGTTACTTCTGATGGTAATAACTGATGTGGTAGATGCTTAGCTGTTGCGTCAGAGGGGTAGTGATGAAAATATTTGGCAAACGGAGGAACTCGCGAAAGAATTCCAGCAGATGACTAAATCATGAACACATGAGGACACAGGCGGTTTGCAAGGACTGGCGCTGGGATGATCAGACTTTGAAACTAATCCATCTCATACATTTCTGCAAATTTCAACGATCATTCTGTCTTGAGAGATGTGATTGTACACTGTGATTGGGCTGTCAGGTACACAGTTGTAAGAATCCACAGCTCCCTGTGGAGCTTTGGTGGGGCAGAGAGTTTTACAGGTGGCCACTGGGTGTCGCTCTTTATTTTTGAATTTGAGATTCACAGCACCAAGACCCCTCCCAAACATGGAGGGATTACACATAACTGTAAATACAGCATTTTCATTATAGAGCTTTTACTTTCAGTGACAATTCTGTGGCATTTTGTTCTGGTACGGCAAGATCTGTCTGCACAAGGCTGTGACACATATTGTATTGGAAATACTGTGCTGCTACAATTACACATGCTGAGACTGCTATGGGGGTCACAGTATTTTTTTTACAAAGCTGAAATAATATTGAGCAAAAAAACCTGATATAATAATTTGAATCATTTATCTTATCTCTGAATGTACAGGGACAGTGATGAAGTAATACTGTACACCAGCTGAGATAGACAACACTTATCTTACACTGTTTACTTCTGAAAAACAAATCTGCTGCATTAATGCATGTCGTTAAAGGAACAGTGTATATGTATATTCTTGAAAGATTCATCGATTTCTGTAAATGAAATGGAGGCAGTGATGTGCCGTTAGCTGTAGTCCGTCGGTTTTTTCCTATGCTTCCACGTTCGCTTGCAGAAACAGGCGTTTAGCCTCTGTGCCTTCTGTTTGCCGAGCCTATGACAGCTTGCGACGCAACACTGCTGTGGGAGTAACTCTCACATGGACCTTAGCACCCTGGAGACTTCCATTGCAGGGCACACAGACAGATAAGAGGAGTATGCTGTATATACAGTAGATATACTGTATATTCTGTGGCTCTTGCAGAAAAATCTTACAGATGGAACAATAAATGGTTCTTCTTGCAAACAGCTTGTTGCTTGCAGAGGTGTGGGTACTGAAGTGTGAGTTAGGACCAAGAAAGGTGGAAAGCAGGAAAAAAATAGAGGGGAGTGGGAGTGTTGCATCATGCTGTGATCAGCTTTGATGAGTGTCTCAGACTCAAAATTTAGCTCAGATACAAGGTGATAACAACAGAAGAGGTCCATCATAACAAACCTTTGCTGCTGGTGTGTGATGTGAAACATTGTTAATCTGTTGTGAGATCGCTCCAAAATATGTTTGGCACCACAAGGTGCTCCCATTAATCATGCAAGCATTGCAGAGAATGACTGAAGGCTGACGGTGTGAAATGCAATTTATTTGTCAGGGAAGTGGAGCATAGTGTCTTCCTTTCTTTTAAAAGCAGATTCATTTTGGTTCATCAAGGTTGACGGCTAACAGCGTTGATGATGTTTAGGAGGAGCACTTGAGGCTAAACAGCAGTGTGCTGCTGCCTTGAAGCTAGACCAGCTTATTTCTCTGTGTGAGTCGGTGCTCAGATGAGTCAGTGAGTGTGTGTGTGTGTGTGCTTTTTGTTTGTTATATTTTTCCAAGAGTTGTACAACATCCACTGACACTAACTGTGCACACTAACAAGTTTTTTAAACTGCAAAATAAGTAATATGGCTGTGCTTTGATGAAACACATACTGTAACTGCTGGTGTTAATATTTGCACCTCTTACCAAATTCATGAAAGTTGTCATTTCATGGTTGAAATGGTTTTAAATCAGTCCTAATCTTGCAAGGCCATATCTGATAGAGTCGAGTATTTTGGACTATGTCATGAAATAAAATAATGTTATTGCCATCTAATCAGACCCCCCTCCTCGCCTCTCCCAACAGCCTCGTTGTTATTTTTCCCTAACCTCTATGTAGCATTACAATCACAGCAGCAAAGCACAACCCTTTTGTCTCTTTTCTGTTTACTTAAAATTGAGATATCAGCACATTACACAATCTTGTGAATCAGTGTTAATGACTGATTATCTGGCGATAGCAATGTGCTTTCCTATGCTGCGACCAGAGTGTGTAAATGAAGCATTACGTCTTAATTTCACACATTTAGCGGCTGGCTAGTTAGCTAGCTAAGGCTAGCTTGCTAATTCCACCACCACAGTAAATGAGAGAAGATCAGTAGGGCCAGTGGTAACCCTCGGCCCCTGCTCCTCGCCGCTAAGAGACTAAAGCCGTTAGGAGACTAAAGCCGCCAGGAGACTAAAGCCGTTAGGAGACTGAAGCCGTTAGGAGACTGAAGCCGTTAGGAGACTGAAGCCGCCAGGAGACTGAAGCCGCCAGGAGACTGAAGCCGTTAGGAGACTGAAGCCGTTAGGAGACTGAAGCCGCCAGGAGACTGAAGCCGCCAGGAGACTGAAGCCGTTAGGAGACTGAAGCCGCCAGGAGACTGAAGCCGTTAGGAGACTGAAGCCGTCAGGAGACTAAAGCCGTTAGGAGAGGTGGCCGCTCCGGAGATGGAGGCGCTAGGGTTTGCACAGGCTGAATATTATGCTAATACAATGTATTATTATTATTATTTGGTGCCCAGCTACCAAGCATCAGTGATATCGTTGAGAAGAGGTGCTAGCTAAGAGTCCAAAGGACGTAAAGACAATACCCACCCCAGCAACGTATCCTCATGATATTTTACGAAAAGTTAGTCCTCATTTATCGTGCGTTTTTCTAAAAAAAAGTCAGCAACACGTCTCAATTTCAGTTCATTACAAGCATACAGTGTACAAGCAAATAAACTCCCGTCTTCAGGAAACTACTCAGTTTGTTTTTCTTGTGTAGCAAAATGGGCCAACAGCTGCATTTTGTTGTGCAACCCTGTGTTGTACAATTACTATGAATTAACTTTGAACCTTGAGCAATAAAAATCAAAATGCAATGAAAGGAAGGGAAGAGAGGAGCGCAGGTGTCATCATGACAATACTTTGATGTTCAAGAACAATAGCTTACTGTGCTATAGTGTGCTAAGTGGAACAAGGGACTCACTGGAGACATGCCAAGTACCAGCCTGCTTCAAGACCGCCACCGTCATCCTTGTCCCCAATAAACCGAGTACCACAGGTATTAACGATTACAGAACTGTTGCCCTGACCTCTGTGGTTATGAAGTCTTGTGCAACTTGTCCTATCCCACCACAAAACCATCACTGACCCACTCCTGGACCCTCTGCTATTCACCTACAGTGTAGATGATGCACTCAACGTGGCCCTCCATTTCATCCTACAGCATCTGGACTCCTCCGGAATATATTCTAGGATCCTGTATGTCGACTTCAGCTCTGCCTTCAACAATATCATCATCCCAGGTCTGCTGCTAACAAGCTCTCCCAGCTGCATGAGCCTGAAGGCGGATCACAGCATGAAGCAACACCTCCCCCACCACCCTTCATTTCCCCCGTAGACACTACACCTTACGTTTACGTCTGTCTGTGTGTGATACATTATACACACATATTTGGGACTTTATCTCTGTACATTGCATATTCTTGAAATAATAGAACTAAACCACCAAAGGATAATGGACCAGAAATTGCAAAGTACATATATGGCAGTTTGTTCTCTCGTGTTTTAGGATTGCATTTTAATTTGAATTGTGTGGGTAGCATTGCAGCTGCTGAGCAGCTTCCGCTCAGGCTGTTGGAAATGAAGCCTTCCAAAGCCACTGTGCTGCAGGTGGGCAGAGCGCTTTCATCCTTGTAGGAAAGACAAGGATTTGAATTAGAGGCTCTCTGGTCACAGCCGCTCTATGGCTGCCACAGTGGAAACAAACTACAGAGCTAAATGTGTTTGTATGTAGTACATGGGTTTCAACATGCATGGACGTGTCCTTCTGCTCGTGTCAGACTGGGGTTTTGTAACTAAGTGATTTAAGTGGGAGCTGTCAGGACTGAGTGCACATTGCAAACTGGTCTAATGCTGTGAGATAATTTGTTCTCTCTTTTTTCTCACTTCCTGTTTTCTTTTCCACTATTCTTCTTATTTTCCTGATTTAAAAAAAAAAAATCTTTATGTCTCCCTATTTCTGTTTCTTCTTTCACTGTCCACTCACTCTTCCTTGTTTGTCTGTAGCCTACTACCTGTATGCCATTTTTTCTTATTCAGTGTTGGGCCATTTTCTTGACAAATGTGATCAGTTCTGTCGCCTTCCTTCCAACAACTCAAGCGCTGCAACACACACCTGTATGATACGCGTATACAAATCTGTAAGACGTTGTGGTTCAACAAGCAGCCAGCTCACAGTTTAAAGGTATTTACTGACCATCAACAGTTAATCCTAACCATGAACAAAATATGAATATAGGCTCACAACTGGCTAACTAGCCAGCTAAAAAGACACAACATATAAGTAAGACAACTGGGAAGGTGTATTCTTCCACTTTTGCTAGCAGTAAATAGTCTCCCCTACTACCACCCCCTGCACCACACTAGAGTGACAGGTCCTGGACTGGACGAGGCTTTTACTGAACACACCGAGTGACATCAAACCTCACATATACGTCCTGGTAAGACAGCAAAAAACTTTAGGCTTTGTCAAGCCGAAAATGTCAAAGCAACAAGCAGTAAGTGGGATCATTTCCTGTCATATAGACAACTCAATACCCCAAAAATAACATATTACTCAGTGATGCTTTACTAGCCAACATTTCTCTGTTTTTCCTATTTCCCTCTTCCAGTGTATATCACAGTCTCGTCTCTTTTTCTCTTTCTTCCTCTGCTTTTCTTCTACCCCCCTCTACTTCTGTCTGTCACTTCTTCCGCTTATTGTCACCATCGCTGCCTCTCATTCTCATTCTCACCCCTTCACTCTATCTGCCACACCCCTCCCCCCATCCCCCTCTCTATTCAGTCTGGATATCCTCTCTGTTTCTCCCCTCCTATCTCGCTGTCTTCAACTCTTTTAAGGACTTCCTCTCTCTACATTCTTCTCACAAACAGTGCCTCATAAGCAGCAGCAGCTTCTCTTTGCTCCCTGTTTGCAGCCAATGGGCCATTAGTCTGTTGTGTGCAGGGCAATAAATCGCATCAGGCAGGAAACCAAGCGCTCTGACTTCCTCTCTATGTCGTCCAATCAGGACAATTCACTGTGGTTTGGTGAGCAGTGTGGATACGGGAACAGTAGGCATGATGTTCAGTCCAGTCAGTGGCGTTGTGCTATAGCCTCAGCGATGCAGTAATTGAGGACCGATGTTAAGAAGATGCTCATACTGTACACAGGGGTTAAAAGCTCTGGACAGCCCTGGTCCAATTTAACCCCTGACTTTACATGTATTTATTATTAGGAATGGGACTATAAGTAGTTCATTTCCGTGTACAAAATAAAGATGTCTCATCACTTAAAAATGTTGCAACAAGCAACACAACTCAAAAAGCTTACAAACCATATTTTCTCAAATGCAATTGAGGTCTTGACATTTCTCTGCACTAAAAAGAGTGCAACAACAAGATAATGTGTTGTCTTACTTGCAGTGAGGAAATTAAAGGTTCGACTTTTTATCCTTCAGTGCAATGCAACACAGACAAACTGGTGCTGGGCAAAAATGATCAACCAAATCACACTGTAGCTTACTCTCAGCAGTGTGGGGGGTGACACGTTTTTCCTTTGGGACTTATACCATAGCCATGCAAACTTACTGCAGTGCTTGGAAAGTTCAACACGACTGGCAAAGCTGTACACTAGACACAGCTCGACTTGCATGCTGGGTCACTAGCTGGTTTGCATGACCGTGTTGTGTGCGGTTCCCCATACAAGATAGTACAATGCTGCAGTAAAAACTTTTCCTTTTCACTGCTGTTTGGGACTGCCAGTGTGTGAAGTTATGCAGCGCTAATGATCCCAAGGGGGAAACTGCTGTTGCAGCAGCAAGTAGCAACAAGAAAGGAGAAGAGCAAAGAAGAGTTGAGCATGAGATAAGACAAGAGAAAATGGATGTTATGAACACAGCACTTTTGAAATTCAAACAGTCAGACATGGAATGTTTCACACACAAAATGACGTGATCAATTACTTCGCCTTTTTTTTCCTCAAGAATCAAAAAACAGAGAAAAGTCAGCAAAACTATATCAAAACACCCGTTCACAAACTCGTACAGTGTTATCCAAGTCTTATTTATCCAGCAGTATTCTCAGGACTTTCAAAACGCATGCAAGCATGAGACTGTTTGTACGGAAGTGTTTAAAAAAGTAAGGTTTTAACGAAGTTACATGGAGGCATGCAAGAAAGACAAAGTTTTCAAGAACACGTGTGAGTAATTGATATACAAATGGTCATTTTGTGGCACACTAAATATTAAAAATTACAGAAAAGATGGATGTATTGATTCATGTATTGACAATTCAGATTGATTTTTGAAAACATATTTAATGTCTATTGTGCATTGCTTGCTTCAACCTTTTCCAGTTCGGTGTATTATCATCATAATGAAGGTACAAGATCCAGGCAGTAACATCGTCTAGCTGCAAAGAACACATCTGGAATACAAGTGAGCCTTTTTTTAAAAGAGTAGGACAAACATGCATGAATTTTGCTTCTCTGATCATACCGCTGCTACGGACCGAGCTGACCTTTAAGGTCTGAGTAAGACTGCAATTTGAATGTTGCCGAGACACTGGCACGGCAATGGCTTCATTTCTATTCAGACTCAGTAACCCTGCAATGTTTTATGATATCTTAATTATGACTGCAGTGTTACATTTTGAGGGCAATGATTAATTAACACACACAGTGTGTGTGTGTGTACAAATGTGTATGTATACAGTACATCAGCGTATGGTAGAAATCCCACATGCTGATGGATGTTGGGAAATTCATTCGAGATGTTTTTTTGGGGGGGGGGGCATAGCTGAGCAAATGTGCGTGTGTGTACATATACAGTTTGTCTATTTATGAGCTTTGGGTGTCTTTTTGTTTGTGTTCTTGAGAGTGTGAATGCAAGTGAGTGGTAGATGTGAAGCAGTAGTTATGCATCATCATCAGTAAAATACTGAAGCAGAATCCCTAAAAGCAACAACACACCCACCTCGGCTGAAAAGTATAAAATATAAATATGAAAAAGATGCAGCACACTGGCAGCTTCAATGTTCAAGAAGAATATTGACAGAAAATGAATCTGTGTTTCCATAGTAGATTATTAGCAGTGTACTGTACTGTTTCTCACTGGCATTACATCAAAACTGAGATAATGAGAATTTGTAGCAGCTCAGAATCTAAACGGGGACTAATATCCCAATAAAAAGTGCATCTTACCTCCTTCATTCGATTTATTTCCTGTTGAAACAGTGTCAGTTTTGCATATTAGATTATTTATGTCATGTACAATTTACATGAAATTTAACATGCTGTTGAGTAATGTCCTACACTAGCCACAGCAGCTTTATAATGTGTGCACACATATTTTTCTTATTTCCTTCAACACACACACGTTCCTACGTGTAACATCTCAGTTTCACAGTACAAGGCGGGGAGAAGCAGCGAATGAGATCTAAAGAACGAGAAATTTGAGGTGCACCCTGTGCCTTGTAAAAGGTTATTTGCGTCCCAGTCGCTCATTGTTAAAAAAAAATCCAAGCTTTTGTGTAAAGCCATCATACTGTTTACAAGTAGGTGTATGTACAAAGAACGGAGAGGGGAGAACGGAAATGTCAGAGAAAATGTCAAATGCCTGCTGGCTCTGTCCGCTGTGTTTCTCCGGCTGAAATGGTCTCTCCAGGGAAGAGGGTCCTGGGCAAGACGACTGTGGTGGTCCAAGGTCAGCAATTGTTGGGGACTTTGAACAGAACCAGCTCTATTGTGGTATGAATGGATTTAGTGAAAAATAAATGGATGGGTAAATAATGTGGTTACGGGAGGTATTCATAAGTTATTGATTGACCAATGGATAGAGCGATACTGCACATGGGGCAAAAGCATGGAAGGATTGATACACTGAATGAATGGAAACATGATCGAGTTCAAACCTTCACTGTTCACTTTGGCTATTGACATTTTAAACAGATTTATTTATAATAACCGATAACCAAACTTTATCTACAGTTTGGTTAATGCTCCCTGATCAAAGGGTGGTGCCTGGTTATTGTTAATATGTTAATAATCCGATTGATATTAATACTTTTATTGATATTAATACTTTTAGTTTGCCACCTTGCAAATAACCGAACACACTCCTGCTAGATCCCAACAGATATGAACAGAGGGGAAAAGGCATTGAAAAGTTCAAGGATTAAATGCATAGAATATGAATGGCTAAATTGATGAAAGAGTGGAAAGATAAATGACAAGTTGTGCATAAATAATTAGAAAGTAGGAGTGAATAATTGATGTATGAATGGATTACTTGATGGGCAGATCTATGGTTAAAAAAAGGGCTGATGAATAAATAAATTGACAGACACGATGCGACTGATTTAAAAACGTTATTTAATCTTCATTTAATCAGGCTGTCTCATTGAGATTAGATCTCTTCTCTGAGGGACCTGGAAACAACAAATAACACAATCAGCAATACAGAAACAACACAATAATACAAAAACAGTCACATGAATCATAACAAATATCAACAATAAAGCCTTCAAATATCCAAGGGGAATGAATGACTTTGAGGGCAGTTTGCTGTTGAAAAGGCCCATCGTAAACCAGTTCTGACAACTACAGTACATATATGAGAGTTGAAGTTAAGTTGCTGGATCATGTACTGTTGTTTAATTTAAATGAGAGAAGAGATGTGAGGTAGAGAACAATTTAGGAGTAATTTAATGAGTCCAAAATTTGTCAATTGTGAAAAAGCTGATACACAGGGTTTAAACAGCTGAATTGTTGATGGGACAGCATCATAGACTGTATATAAGTCGTGGACATAGTCACAGTGAGGTCAACTATTGGTTTGTGGACTGCCGTTTTGAAGCCTCAACTTTGGACCACCACCGTCTTGATTTTTGACCTTTGCATCTTGGCTTTTTGCAACCAGAAGTGACACGAGGGCGTGGAGCGAAGTACAATGGAAAGCTGAAGAAGACATTTTTAGGTAAGCCAAAAGGTAGCAATTTACCCACAGAGGGTTTTTGTGAACTGAAAACCCTCTGTGAAAGGGTTAAACTTGTAAGACGTATACCTGGACGTTTCTCACACGGGACAACGCCATGGCAGTGACTTGTCATGCGCAAGTTAACCACGCCCGAATGCATACCCTGTTTTTTTCATCTATTTTACTCTAAATGAAAATCATGCTGTTTCAAAGAGGACTTGTAACTTGCGAATCAGAACATGCACTCATGTTTACAATGTTTATTTAGGTAATACATCAAGTGAGAGGAAGGTTCATTTCCTCATAGACTTCTCTACGATCGGACTTAATTCTACAACCAGAGAAGTCGCCCACTGCTGGTGATCAGAAAGAATGCAAGTTTAAGAGAGATTGCTCACTCAGAATGGACAATACAGAATTGCTACCGAGTCAAGGACGGACATGAAGGTTGCACAATAGCTCTATGGTTGGAAGAAGACATCCTTTGATTCTATACAAAAAGTCTAGTTTGGTTTTAGAGTCACATTTTGAATATGAATCTCGAATGACAGTCTTCTGTCAATTTGTAAGACCCATTTAAACTTGTAATGGCAGGGGTGTCACTGGAGGTGGAGATTGCCATGTAATTGGTCTTTTCTGCTTTTTAAATTAGTCTATGATTAAGGAGCGATCATTTGAAAGCATCAAAAGCAAACTGAAGACAAGTGATCGAGTTTGATGGAAGGACAGACAAATATATGAACAGATAATACAAGTGAATACGGCGGAATACACTAAACAAGTGAATACGGCGGCGTATTACACAATATAAATTATTTTACTGCATACACACAATATCACAAATCAAGGGCCTTTCCATATACCCCTATCATTGCCTACTCCCCTTCTACTGGCAAAATCCAGCTCCAGAGAGAAATTGCCTGTCTTCACTCTTTTGATTTGCTTGTTTGTGGGCGGCTTATTTATGGCTTAATCAATTATCCATTAAAGCCTCTTTCACATAAAGACTAGTGATGGTAGTTGCCAGCAATACTGTTGTGTTTAATATGCATTAGTGTGCCTATCAACCCCTACTTCCCCCTTTGTCGTTATAGGGTCGTGGCACCGTTACAGCTATTATTATGTGTCATGCATGTGTGCATTTTTCTCCCCTGTTTCCTGTTAATGGCTTGACTGAAGGACAGTACTACACTAAATACTGTGGGTGAGATCTCCATTATAAAGTGACATAGTAACAGCATAACATCTGTCAGAGACTGTGTAACTCACTCTCACACTATCCTAGTGTCAATCTGGATAATATTGTGTGGAGGTGTAACACATAACAAATGCAACTTAACAATATTGAACACATAACTTTTTGTCATTTGTACATATAGATACAGAAAACCTTCACGAAGCTCACACCTATGTATAGCTTGCTCCTCATCAGTGCTCCAAAAGCATCATTAAGCTTATTAACAATTACTAATAATAACGGGGCACCATCCTGAGAACAGGGACCAATAACCAAACTGTAAATTGAGTCTCAAAATTGGTGCTCACTCAAAATCTCCAGTCAAAGTATTGTTCTACATTCAGAGCGAACAGTGAAGGTTGAATTTGAGCACAAGCCACAATATCCAACTATTATCCCATACATATGCACAAGTAATCACAGAAGACTGCTCTTCAAAGTATAACAGAGTTTATCAAATCCAAACAATAAATGATCGAATCAAATAATATCAAAAGCCAAAACTCTTTTACTCAAGAGTCCACGATGCCGACACAATAACACGTTATAAACACTACAGTAACTTAAACAAAGCAAGCTGGCACTGTATACATTAATGTATACAGTGAACGGGTCGTAGCGGTTATCCATTCTCTCCTGCAGGATCAAAAACAAAAATATAAAACACACTCTATGTTCGTCCAGCGAATTTGACTTGAGACCTATAGGATTTCTTGAGAGGCAAACGTTTCCTGGGGGACCTCCTGACACCGAGCGAGCTCAGACGGAAAGGGATGATTTGAAACTCGCGCTGGTGTTTTATCAAATCTAGGTCATGAAACAGGGGTCCACAGCGATCGACCAATGAGGGACCAGTATTAAGTTTTGGCTGGGACTCTGAGGTGTGGCACATTCCTTGGCCCTGGGTGCCTTACCTTACAAGGATCAGGCCTTTTGTTGAACAACAGGCCAGAGCTTTTTCCTTAAGAGCACATGGTGAGAGCCTTGTCCAGGCCATGAGGACATAGTCAGACCCCAACATACCCCAGGACACATTAATCAACAGCAAGCAGGTCCAATTCATGCATGTTTACATAGAGTGAATGGTATAACAGAGAGAACAAGAAGGACTTGGCCCGAGACCATAACGGCCTGTGTGTTGCCATAGTTGGGCTAGGTTTGGGTCTATTTTCACATGTAAACTGCAGGATTGGGTTGGTAATGCACCTTCACTATAACCATCAACAATAAACATTGAACGTTAAGTATTACTTGGTTTGCATTTGTTGCATTGGATAATGTCATTACTTTTATTTTACACACACAAACCACTGGTCAAGCTCTTTGCAAGCTCAACTAATCAGGCAATGAATTACTTTTGGAAGGCCGGGTGAACCTGGTAGGATAGAAACCAAGAAGCACTCTCTGTCGTAAAGGGCCAGGTTTGACAACCACTGTTGTATGACACGCTGTCTGATTGTATTCATAAAAAATGCCAAATGTGAATACGCTGGATATTGTTCTGTATGCTTTGCATTGTCTCATATGCTCTATATTACAATGATGCTTATGTAAATATCTGTTTCACATAAGAATCCCCCTGTACTAAGTAGACCGAGATTTCTTTTCAGATTATGGAATATCTACGAAACACTGGTCTATTTGTACAAAAGAAGCATTTCAGTGATTAAGACTGTTGAAAAAGGATGTCCAGAAGTCTGAATTTATGCTTCTATATGTGCACAGCAGCAGTCAACAACAGGCGTATTTAAGCATGAATCAGTCACCAGTGTTTACCCTCTCATGGGGATGGATTTAGCACGAAAACATGCCCATTGTTGACTTCTGCAAGAAGCATTAAATCACGCTTTTGCTTGTGCAGGCATCGTCTATAATATCTATGAGTCTGCACCTTTTTCATATTCATTAGGTTTAGAGTTGAGAGTGACAGTCTTTTGTGTAAATGAGAAAATATCTCAGTTCTGGCTCACACAGCGGAGCTGTTGCTCTGTCAGTTTGCATTTGGCTACCTGAGATGAGAAGCTGCTTGGGTTCAGTTCAAATATATTTTCAGTGGTTAAAAGCACAACAACAAAGTCTCAGAGTTTGGGATTGCACCACTTCCAGCTTCTTTAATGAAGTTTTCCACGCCAAGCTACTACCCATGGCCCTCAGACTATTTCCGCCTTCGTGGATTCGGGAGCAGACGCGTCCATTATGGACGAAGGACTCGCTATATAGTTGGGGATCGACCGGATACCTCTCCCCCAGTCTGTTCCAGCCAGCGCCCCTTGACGGTCATCTTCTGGGGACGGTGACACATCAAACCTTTCCGGTCCACATGCTCCTGTCCGGCAACCACCACGAGACAATCAAGCTTCCACATAGAGGGTACATCCCAAGTCTCTTAATTGCAATTTTCTCGCTCCTCGCTTCAACTGGAGGTTATTCTGCGCCGCCATATTGACGGCCGTCCCAAAGCTCTTATTTCTGCTCCTGCTGAGCGAGGAGCGAGAGGGATCTCTGAGGAGCCATGAGCGAGGATGGACGAGAACAGCCTTCCAGGAAGTGTTTTAGCGGCCGACACGCCCCCCTCATTGTTCATAAGTTATGTGATTGGACGCTGCAGCTGATCAGACTGATTTCATCATTTTTTGCCGACGAGTGAATTGTCAGTTTCTGCTGAAGCAGTGTTGATTGTTAAGTGTGACAGCAGCAGGAAGGAAAGAGCTCCGGTTTCTCTCCTTTAGACACCACGAGTGACATCTTTTAGTTGCGCTTTTTGTAGTCCTTCATTGTAGTTTTGCCATGGCAGACCTACATCAGTGACATCCGCCGTAGCATCATAATTACGTGGCTTCGTGAAAGTGTGGTCGGATTCTCAAAACACCACGGTTGTCTTTTCTTAACTCCTCATGAACTCTCCTTCACATCTTTCCTTGATCCCAGGACATTTTCCATAGAGGTTAATAAGGAAAAGTGGTTAGGAATCGACCATTCGACCGCAGCCCAGATCTCAAACCAGTTGAACGCTACCATCATTAAAAAGCGGATTCCTTAATGGAGGAATGGTTTTTTAAAATATGCACGGCTGCATGTGAACAGGAATATTAGTGGAATATAAATTTTCATTAGCCATGTAAACAACTTAGTATGAATATTGTCTTTTTGGAATAAGGGTAAAAAGCTGAATATTTGGTGCATGGAAACGTAGTCACTGTGTCTCATTAACTGTCATCTGTCTTCTATCCTGTCAAGAAGATTTGACTGAAAAATAAAAACAAAAAAGGAAACTTTTTGGAATTGAACATATAAATTTCCATGGGAACACGCCTTCAGTGAAAGACAGGATCTAGAAGTTCAACTGTATTTAAATCAGAACATTAAAGGAAGAGTGTGTACCATTTAGGGGGATTAATTGGCATCAATGTGATATAATATTCATAACTATGTTGTATTCAGTGTATAATCACCTGAGACTTAGAATTGGAGGTTTTCATTCGCTTCGGAAAAAGTAATTTATAGTATCGTAGGGAACAGGTTGTCTTCCACGGAGTCCTTAATGAAGTTTACACGAGCACAGCACGCACCATTCGCCATAAGTATTTTTTTATTCATATAAACTTCTCTGCTGGCTGTGTCAAAGCAGCCAGGAGGACAGAAGACAGAGGAAATGACTGATACTGACAGTCTGTGTTCTTTGTTCTTTATAAACTTCACTCAGAAATATTTTTGATTTTATTAACATTTTACATTTGTTTCCAGTGACATATTAATGACTTTATATCGCTTTGGACTTTGTTGTTGTGAACTCTACTGTTGCTGCTCTATAAACAAGTTCCATATATTTTAAATATTAATTCTAATCCTGTTATGTATAGAATTTTAAAAACAAATATATTCATAGTCATGATTCATATAATCAGTGCACAAGTATTATAGCGTATAGTTTTATCACAGACGTTGCATCTAATAAACACTGATATATTGTTCAATATTTTGCAGAAATTTAAATGTGTGATGTATCAGTTAACACATGTTTGCAAGCAAGAACAGATTTACTTCATGCCAAAAAGGTGGTCGCTTGGCGGGGAAGGACCATGAGGGAGTTTTTCCTGTAATGCAACCTACGGGTTTTTTCGCCCTTATATGAAAGTGAATCTTAGCATTGAATGATGTTGTTTGAATTATCTTAATAACTCAAATGTTCTGTATTGGTATAGAATCAAGCACATATAATTTACATAGATCACTTGTGTTGTTGCAATGCAGTAAGGGATCAAAACTTTAGGTATCAGGGCCAGACAAAAAGTAATTAATCTCTCAAGTGTACCAAAACATTTCCGTACATGGAGCTGTGTTCTGTGTGTTCTGTGTGCCCAGAACAAAATAAGAACATGCCCTAATTAGGAGTCCAGATGTGTCCTGATACTTGATTCACCAGACTGGTTTGATTGGTGGAACGTAGCAAAAGGGGGCATGAATTTTGACTATAAGAGTGATCTGTGAAAAGCAGTAGGGGAGTCGTTTCAATATACTGAACTGGTTGATGTTGGCTTGATCTTATTAAAACACTACCTGCTGGATTGCAAACTCCAGTTCGCCGTCTCGTCATTTTGCCACAACAATGCTTGATAAGGGAGGGGTGAGCAGAGGGGTATTTAGTTGGTTGCAATCTGCAACACACCACGAGATGCCACTAAATCTTACACACTGGGCCGTTAAAGAACGATGAGCACCAAGAAAGTATCTGATGTTCCAATGCAGGGCTATAAAGATGTGATGAAACACTACTCAGGCAAGAAAAATTGTCCACACATTCGTTCACTGCACACACACATACCTCTAACCCCGCCCCTAAAAACACACTCTACACAAACACTCAAGCAACACCACTCCACACAATATGATATCCTGAGCATATTCCATCTATCATCCGAGGTGAGACAGAGAGGCTGCTGTCTCCTCCCCAGTTCCAGGGATTTCACCAGTTATTACGATCCAATGGCAAGTTCGGGGGGGACATGGTGCGATAGGGTGAGAGGGTTTGAAGTGCCGGTGTGGTTGATGGATGGCTGGGTTGCTACTATCGGGAGGGGCCCAGATCCCCACATTTTCAGTACTTTTCATGGATGATAAGGCTCAGATGATAAATAAAAGAAGGGCTAGCCATGCCTCTGCCTATTAAATATTGCTGATGTGGTGCTGGATGACGGAGGCTGGTGAATGACCTGTGTAACCTTATATATCAGCTGGTGGGGGATGACAAGATTAGAAACAAACTGTTTTTTATCCAGGTGCAGCAGGATGCCATAGTGCAGTCCCTAACTATGTTACCGAGGCCAAAAAGTCTACAGGTTTTGCCTGCTATCAAATACTGCAGGCAGGCACACAAAACCGGTGAAATCAGCTCTTGAAATGTCAAATGACACACACCTCCATGGCACATGTTGTGAGAAGCTGTTTTAGAAAAGCATGTCAGCACAAAGGCCTGTAGAGGAATGTAGAGATATCTGTGCACCTGTACAGAGCTTGAAATGTGTTCAAACTCATGCATTGGCCCATGCATTGTTATATTTCAAATAACTGCTATTGGAAGGTTTTGTGTCCTTGTGTATCTGCAAGTGTGCTTGTAGCTTACATGCGTTAAACAGCGGGGGTGAATGATGCCAAGGTCCTCACACAACAGGGCAAAATGGCTCCTATTATCCTCACTGTGACTGCTCCACAAGTGTGTGTACGTGTATCACTGCTGGATGCCTTTTGCCAAGAAATCCTCCTCATGTTGAGGACAAAGAGCCCACCAATCCAAAGCATGGTCCAGCAATCACATTGAACGATACAGGAGCTTATCTTCTCCTTGTTTCAGAGCCAGGGACCAGATTTACGCTGCCATTTCCTTTAGTTGGTTAATTTCTTGTGCCTTTAACTCCCGTAAGAAACAGCATAATTACAGGCACACTGAAAAGCCATTATGGCAAAGAGGCTTGCTGTACTGTAGCACTTTCTCCTGTACCTCCCCTTAATTTGAGCTGGGTTTCATCTAATTGTTGTTAATGATGGTGTAAGGGTAAACAGAGGCGACGCAGCAAGTGAGTTGCTTGTGTGTATGTGTGTGTAGTCTCAAACATTAAGTCTCAGAGCCTGGTCACACATACACATATCTATGGAGGTAAAACAGTTTTGCCATGAAGCAGATAATAAAAGAAGAAACCATTATAAATGCAGTTACAATAAAAAATGTGGTACTTTGAAAACATGAGGAAGTCTGTATAATAACGTATAATAACGTATATTTCATTGACAGTAATACAGACTCATTAGATATAATGGTTTTCTGAGGGTACATTGATAGAGTTGTTACTTGAGTTATTTATCAAACATCTCTATAACCCTGAACGTTATTAATCGTCTTATTATACCAATCACTTTAGTTAGTCTTGTACCATGTTTGAATTCCTCAATAATCAATAAGAAATCAATAGTTTCTAAGCCTTTAAAAATCACCACATACAGATTTATTTTTTCTTAAAAAATGTTCAAGAAAAAATTTGTATCCCTGTCAATAAACTATTCATTCCAATAACTATTTCAATCACTGATAGTACACATATTTAACCAAAATGCAGTAATCAATAACACTTTCATATTGTGTATATATAGTGTCAACACACTGGACAACATTGATTTTACAGAACCAGCACATAGCTTTCAACAAACAACTTCAACAAACCATCCTCACTGGAGTAACTAAAATAAAGCACTTATCATGCCTGCTGATATAGGATGGCTACCCTACAGAATAATTAAAGAATTTTGTTACCTCTTTTGCCAAATATTTTTAAGAACAATAACTTTATATTTGATGATTAGCATGTAGTGATAACTTGCATGTGTCTCCTTTATCGAATGTTAGTTGGATTTAGTTAATTATAAGTACTTGAATTACTTGGTTTTAATACTAATAGTCATACTTTTATAATACTTTTATAATGCCAAATTATTTGGGGGGACTGAAGAACATTTTAGGGGGGAGACCGACTCTCAGGCAAAGTTAGAGCTAGTCCCCCTCCCTGTAGTTCAGTTGTGGCCACTGAGAATTACTCAGTGGGGTCAGATACAATCTTTTAATGCCTTCCCTTCCGGTGCCCCACAGGTGGACCCCCACACACATTCTCATGCACACAGAGAAAAATGACAAGAGTGGTTACAGGTACAAGCTTTCACATTCAACAAAACTCCCTTCCACAGGCCTTTGGTAGATGACCTGAAAACATCCACAGTGTAGCCAAACACCATAGACACAAGAGAAGCACGTCAGTTTTTCCAACACAAAACACACATAAATGATTCAACTGTGATTAGATGCCCTTTCACAGCACAACAGCTCCTCCTGACCCATTTATATTTTTATTTCCACTAAGCTGTCTGCACTTTTGATTACGCTCAGAAAAAAGGATTGGATGGATATGCAATTTAAGATCCTTTTGTTACCATTTGGGAAAACAATATTACCAAACAAGCTGTCATTTGATGTTCAAAATCAGATACAAAATCCAATAAACTTTGTTGTGTCCACTCACTCATATTATTGACTGAATTTCCAGTGGCTCTGCCAGCTGGTTGGCCCTGGAGGGCCAGGCCAGTTTAAAAAATTCTAAATTCAATGGATAAATCAAAGCAGAAATGAGCCATGACAGATACAGTCACTAAGAATCAACACAATGTTCATTCAGTGTGTCGAGTCGAGAGGGAGCAGGAGGAGAAGCAGTTTTATATGTCTTGAAAACTAAAAGATGTTACTGGTATTAACAGTAAACAGAAAATACCATTGTATTACGTGGTCTGTTGTCAATGTGTGGAGATTGGCCTCGGCTGACGTTAGATTCCCAGTCCGGCCCTTTAGCAGTGCTCGTTACAGACACACCTGGACTGGACTGCACTCGACTGACTGCACCTTCATGGTTTATTCCTGGTTTTTAAAAGTGCAGGTACGCTGATTGGTATAAAAGTTGATGCTTGTGCTGTGTTTATTTCTTCACTTTCCTCTGTCTTGCATTGTATCAGGCAACGCCCCAGTCATAGACATCCTTTTATTTATTTATTTCTGTGTTGCCATGGAAACTGTGTGGGTTTCTCTATCAAACAAGATAACATGAGTAAAAATAAGAATGTGAAAGAGAGAGGTGTTTGTGTCGGAGAGAAAGGTGAGCGGGAGAGGGGGGAGGGGGGGGGGAGGGGGGGGGAGGCGAGAGTCAAGCAGGAGAAAGAAATCAACAGTCTGTAGCTGGGCAACTCTGAAAGACCTTTCAAATGTTGCAAAAACATATATGTGAATAAGGGACCTTTACATTTTCTGAACTCTATTGATTACATATTCATCAAAAACTCATTGACATGTGTTTTTAGATTTGTTATTCTTTTTAAGGGTATACAACCATTTTCTACAAACGCAGATGTGAGCATAGGAGCACTGTCAGAGGACATACAAATATCTGGAGCAATACACATGCATTGTATGCAAGTGGTTTACATATTAAAGTTTGCAAATATACTTGAGCAAGAAGGAGACCAACTACAAATAGGAGACTGTCCTACCCAGACTGTCCTGAAGTGGGCGACTGTGACTAAGTGGAGAGCAGGGTCGTCCTTCAATCAGAGAGGCATTTCAACACCTAACCCCAAAATTGCTCCGGTAGCTACGTTGTGTGAATGTGATAGTCTGATGGGCAGGTGGTATGGTAGCCCCTTCCATTAGTGTGTGAATGATGACACGTAGTGTGAAAGCGCTTTGAGTGGTCGGAAAGACTAGAAAAGCGCTATACAAGTACAGTCCATTTACCATTTACACCCAAAACAACGCCATAGGTTGTCTGTAGAAACAGTTTATTAAACTCATATTTTAAATTCTTGTGAGGTGGCGACTCTAGTAGCTGTAGTAATGATGACAGTAGCAAATGAAGAAGTCAGGTGGCAAAGTGTAAAGAGCAAAAAAGTCCATGTAGGTAGGAGGTCAGGGTGGATGTTTGGGTTAACTTTGAGCCGGAAGGCCACTGTTCGTGTCTCATGTGAAACAAAAAGTCAACACTTAGTTATTTTAATTTGTGTACTTAAGCAGTGATAGGCAGTAGCGCGTTACTCAGTGATGCATCACAGTCATACCATTGCTTTCCCCAGTAAAGAGTAGTGTACGGGATTACACATTTCAAAACAAAACTAATTAAATGACAGTTGTTAATCCACATTATGCTGCACTACCAGTTATGCTTATGATAGTATGACGAGAAGTTGCGGCAATTCAGTATTGTGGATGTAAGGGGCCTGACAAAAATGTCACGACTGCGCATGCACGCGGAGATGAACCCAGTAGTGACCGCTCTTAGAGGGCTATGCAGTCAGGAGTTACAATCCATAACTTTTTTTGCTGCATAAACCTAACCAAACTGAGAATGGCAGCGAATTGGAGAGACAACGAGGTCCGGGAGCTCCTTACCTTCCGAGCAGAGGATGAGATCAACGGGCATACAACAGGCACAGTAAAGGAGAAATCGCTGTCCAACGCATATTTCATACGTCATACTCGAAGCCGACGTTGTTTGGTTCAGCGTGAAAAGCAAAGCCGGCGTATCTTCTGCAAAAACAGTATTCCCGAATAATTGTGTGAACGGGGCTTATGTGGTCATGTGGGTTGCAGGACTTGTTGAAATTTAGTCTGATTCACAACTACCTTGTAAAACAGGTAAACATGGCCTCCTGAAATATCTCACTTATAAAGCTTGCACATGTGACACCTTGAATGAAACAATGAACTGTAAATGGTGAATAAACACAAAATGATATTACATAGAAACTATGCAAGCAAAGGCATAAGATGTGTACAGATGTTACTGATTTACAGATGAACTGAAGCACTGAAAAAAAGCACTTCTGAAGTGCGTCTACTCTCTGGTTACATTGTAGACAGGAAGTGGAAGGTTGTTTCCTGTAGCAGAGTACTCAGACTTACATCAGCAGACAAAGAACCACTATTTGAACTTAGTTTTACCAGTAAAGTGGGTAAAAAATGCCAGTGCTCCCTTTATTCACATGTTGCTGTGTGTATGGACCTGTATCAGCGATGATTATTATGCTACCTTCTGAATTTCTACAGTTAATAATAAAATATTCTAGATATTGGGTTTGCCCCAATAATGCAAAGAGAAAAGTGAAGATGTGCCGGTGGGCACCGACCCACTTCAAGCACTGGTTTCAACAAATCTATGACAGTGTGTACACTTTTAGGACCTATATCTGTATATCTGACTAACAGCTAAAATTGCATTAGTATCACCGTTTTCAAAACCAGGATAGTCAGTTAAAAGTCAGACAAATTACATAAACAAAATAATCTCTCATAATGAGGAAACTATTCTTACACCTAAACAAAAAATGACAACCATACAGAATTGATTTGCTATCATTCATATCTGCCCATAAGTGTGCAAGGCACGAAATAGAGTACACACAGGACACCTGGATTAGGCCTGTGAGAATATTCAGGACATGACTGGTGCAAGTGCTATAATCCTAAAGTGTTAAAGTACTAAATACTAGAATGCATACTCTTGCTAGGTCTTGATGAGCTTAAGCAACGAGCAGTAATATAAAAGGTTATACTAACAGTGCCCTTGTGGTTTGTGTGTGCAGAGTGGCCTGAGGGAGCGCTTCGTTCTCAGCCTGAATGATTTCCCGAATGGAAACCCAGCTTCAAACTCAGTGACAGCAGTCAATACATAGTAGGTGCCCAGTGACACCACATAGTGGCTGTTGAATTGCAGAGGAATACGTACCTTGCTCATGCTCACTCTAACGTTAGTTGATGAGGGAGCTATTGGAAAAACATCAAACCTACAATTCTGAACACAACATTCTCTTACCACTGGGCTGTAATCACGTTCAGCACACTCATTGCAACAAGGGTGGAGGTTTGGTTTCAACATTGGACACATGTTAAGCTGGGGGGTTTCCCCCAGGGAATTTGTTTTTATGCTTTTTCATGCTTAACAACTTATGTCCAAGAAACTTACGAGTATATGTTTGGTAAACAAATGATTTCGAGTGGGGCTTTTGTGTAGAGGAAGAGATCTGTCTCATAAATCAACGAATGGATGATTCGACAAAATCATATAAGTGTCAGTCTTTCCTCCTCTTTTGTCTTTTGTTTGGGAAAGTTACCTCTTTAATGCACATGGCACCTATTCAACTAAATAATGGACTAAAAAGTCTGTACATTCAAAACACATCACATATCTGTGTTTTCTGAGAAGTCAAAGATGAAGTTGTAATATTTTGTAACCCAGCTGTTCACACCAGAAGTACAGTGCTCCTTGCTGGTCAACGAGCTCCTCTGCTCCTCTCTCTTTCTCTGTGTGTCCGTATGCGTATGTCTGTTCACTCCAAGAAGAATGCAAACTATTTCACTCAAATGCTGGTCGGGACAATTCTGTCCTTTCCAAAATATATATATTTTTTTTTTTTTTTTTTTTTTAAGATTTTATTTGTACAGGGACAGTTCACATTAATCGACAGCACACATTAATAAAAACATGACTGTAAATGTGACAGTGTTAGCTAAAAAAGCTAATTTTCAACCGTTGTCCCTGGGCACGGTGTTAAAAGCCGCTAAAAACATTTAAACATTTAAAAACTGTTTAAAAAGACAACAACACAAAAACAAGCAAACAGAGCTGTGCAATACAATCCTGCAGACACAGGATCAAACATGACAGACAAGCAGGCAGGCAGGCAGACAGACAGACAGGCAGACAGGCAGACAGGCAGACTACATACGGACATGGCAGGCATGAGACTGTTAGTGCTGACACACCTGGTTGTTAATGAGCCAGGCTTTGAGGTTGTGTGTGAAGAACCTGTATGTGGTGCTCTGTCTTATGTGTGATGGGAGAGTGTTCCAGGTGACGGAAGCTGTGACAGAGTATGATAGCTGGCTGAACTTGCTTCTCCTGCCTGGCACCACTAGGTCCCCGCGAGCTGTTGCTCTGGTTAGTCTGCTCGCTATTGGCAAGGACATGTTCGTACCGCCCATATGCAAACCTACACCCTAATCCTATCCAAATGTCCTAAAACATTTTTGTTCAACCTTAATGAAGTTCTCACATTTTCCGGTTAGGTAAAGCACACATTCGTCCACTGAAAATTGCGTCGCTGGCCAATCGGGACGTCCCTGTCAAACACGCACATCCTTTTCACCAGTCCTGTGTTTTTGCAGCGAGCACAGACCCTACAGAGGAACCCGACTCGTCCAAGAGATAGAACCATGTGAACGGACAATGCGTCAGCCATGATGCCACCGTATATACTACATGTCCCTGAAACTTCCACCACCAAACAAAGCTGCAAAGACTGCCGCTGAGTCTGCAGGGGGTCTCTCCTTGCCTATAAGCTTGGGAAATGCGATGTGAGTCACAGCCACACATGGCATGAGCCCATGGTGGCTAAAAACATCCCACAGCCCACCCTTGTTGCTCCCTAACTCAGATTATAGTCAGTCCGAGATGGCGAGACCGGGATGTCAGGCTTTCTGTGTCAATCTCGAGCTCCAACTTACTCTCATTGCAACGAAGCATCACATGAAGTGTCTGAAGTAATCCCACCGCTGCTGCCGTATAATCTTGGGAAGAACTCGGCAGGTCCACGTCGAGACATCTGAATCAGGCGTCGTGAAGAATCGTCGTGTGTGAAAATGTGCAGGGACATGACGTACACTGACGAGGTCCTTGACACCATCAATGGAGTTAAGAAGTCAGTGGGAAACCGTTCGCTGGCAAAAAAAAGCATGTTTCCTTCTAGCACAGAGGCTAGAGTATTACCTGAGAATCAATGGACCTTTAAAGCTTTGATTAAATTAGTTCTAAAGAGAACAAGCTTTGGTTAATTGGTTATTTGCTCTGCATAAGTTTTGAGTGAACTTGAAATGAACCTCTTACGCTCTGAGGAGAGTTCACTGAAGATTTGGATATATGCTTTACAATAAGGAAAGAATAATGATATATAAAGTGAAATATAAAGGATTAAATCTGGTACTTATTGGCAGTTCTTGCTAAGGCCTTGGGTTGATATGCAGATATGACAGCATTCATGCTGATATCAAAATGAAATATTCAAGAAATGATTCTCACAAGGGTGTCCTCAGTTGGCATTTCCTCTCAGAGAAGACAAACAACCGTCAGGGCTGTGCCTGCTCTTTCTCCCACTTGTTCCTCCTTCCCATGGAGGAGTCTGTGTGCTTGTGTTTCCACCCTTTGTTTTCTTCTCAGACCCTGTCATGCTATGCATTTCAATTATCTCTTATTCAGATTATTCACATGATAGTAAGAAAACACAATGCTTTATCATTTTATCAGCCTGGTTTCAGACCTTTACTTGACCTTTGAATAAACACCATTTTAACTATACTTGACCCACCTGGAGAGTTTGCTTTTGGGTCATGTTTAACCTAAACATACTTTTGCACTTTTTTTTATCGAAGTATGCAGTCAACAACGCTCTGTAAAATAGAGGTCCGGGAGTAAATAGAGATGCTCCTCTGTGACGGATTAAAGAGCTTGTATTGGCAGATAATGAACCAGAAGTCCTTCACAAAGCTGGTATAACTAATAGCTTGCAGCTATAGTAACTATTTTACTATTTTTGATACACAAAACTGAAATATTTAATTAATTAAATTGCACATGACACCACAAGTCACTTCATATATATATAGAATACAAATATACAAAACATTTTCTGGTCAGATGCTGCATTTACATGACGAATGATTATCTAGCACTGGAAAACGAAAAGGAAGGAGTGTACACAATCTACCAGTTTTACTAATCCATGAAATCGCTTCACATCTACACATTAGTTTATCTCGGTATTACCATCTGAACAAATTCTATTTGATCTTCGAATCTTAAATCAATAACACAAGGCTGATGATGAGACAACTAACCCGCCATCATTTTATCACATTTGTGTCCGTAATCGAGTCCTAAAAAAAGAGAAACAATCGTGCCAGTGCGTTATCAATATGTCAACCAGTCAACCGTGTCTGTATCTTGAGACAGTAAAGAAAAAAGACAGTTGCTGCAACAATATATCGACAAGTTGATATTACAAAATAACTGACATTTTTTTCCCCCATTTTTATAAAAATGAAGCTTGATAAGACTGTTTTAATGTAAACATGATTACTAGTTATTGGATTTTTACTTTAAACTCACACAAATAATGATGTGATAACGTGAATAAAGAGGAGCAGGTATGGTGCATCGTGAATTCTAAACCTTGAAATAATGGAGACCAAAGATTGGTTAATGATTAGAGAGCCGTTTGAAGTATGCTGCAGCTCAGCGCGTTTCACATTGCAGGCTCAGGTGTTATGTTTCACCAGCTTGCTTGTTGTCACAGCTCTCACCTAGACTTGAACCAATATCATGACTTATTTTTAGTAACTTATTACAAGCAATAAATTGACCTGAAACATGTCATGTTTAAAGGCCTCCATCATGTTCGTCTAGTTCTGTTCTTTATCTAAATGGCAGATAGCAGGCTGGGAGCCGTGTGGCAGCGCTGTGACAGGCAGCCTTGCCAATGAGCTAGTGCCATCCAGACTCATTACCCCCCCAACCCCACCCATCCTACTTTTCCACTTTGACAAATGCGTCTGTCTTCCATTTCCCCTGAGTTATCCAACTCATCGGCCAATAAACACACAAGCCAGTTGTGAAGGGCTGTGTTTTAGATGAATCGTCACTGTATTGCTGACAAATTGGCAAGTCTTCTCATTCTTGGAGTTATCATTACGGACTCATGATAAGCACTTAAGATACAGAAGATTACAGTTTCTTGGTGCTTTCAATATCAACTGAACCTTTAGTTTATTTAGATTATTTTACAACCTTTAATGTTAACCATGTTTCTTGTTTCATATGAGTAAAACTGTTTTCTTTTTTAATTTTGCAGTTCTTTGCATTCCAGCAAAAATGATGTATTTGCAAATATCATGATACTGTGATATCTGCTTTGTGCCACACTCACACCCTTGTCAGGCATCCCATTTCCATGGTAAAAGCTTAAATGCCTGACTCACAAGATCACCATGAGTATGTGAAAAATAATAATTTTTCTCTTTGCCTGAATTCTCTTGGCATGAAGCTGAATGTAATAAACAACTCATATGGTAATCTGCAATACTAGAAAGACATTTTACTGGGGAATAGTCCCAAACAGGGATCCATGTATTGGCATGCATACCTTTCATATTTTTTTACAGATGAGATTATTCAAACTTTTTACTCAGGTGCTTTATTTGGAATTAAATATTACTACCAAGATCTGTGTCTCAAAATATTGGATATATCACTCTCTCCTGACTGGTTGGGGCAAAAACAAAGAAGGTAATGTCTCTCACAACAGGAAATTGAGTTACACAAACACAATGTCAGACAGAAAACATATGAAATGAATGGTGTTTAATTCTGATGATCATGTTACTCAATTTAAGGTAAGGAAGTTCCGTATCTGCAGAAAGCCACCAGAGTGCATCTCAACTTATAACCTAATTGTATATCTATACCCAGTGTAAAGGTCAGGCTAATACAGCATCACCTGAAACACTAGATACAATAATGTATTGGTTACCTCAATAGTTGGCATAGCATAATAAGGTATCACAGAAAGTAAAGAGAGTAGACGGATTAAAAATAGATGTTGGATAAAAATGACCACCAAATGGCATCTCCATTCAAGTATTCACTCCTTCCTCTAACGAGCTTCAATCAAAAAGTGAGTATTGTGACATGACATCTGGTCAGAGGTTAAATGTCAATAAAACGTATTTGCAGACACATTTTTCACAGATGGGCTCAGCTGTCTGTGTGCACAGCTGCAGTCTCTCAGTGCTGTGAAATATATATTTTTCAGGCGTTTTTTTTTTTTTCTTGCTGCAAAAACCTCAAAAAGCAACTGTATCCCAGTGGAAGAGCCTCACTTTTAACGCTTCACACAACAACTTAATTTCCCGCAAACTCACAGTTTTACTACCTTTTTTTCAAGTCCAATTCGATCGAATGAGTTCTTCCCTCCCTTTCTCCCTCTCTCCCCTTTTTTCTTCTTTCTACTAAGGTGAAGGTTGGTAGTTACTATCTATTTTTAGCTTGAGCTGCATTGCCTTTTAGCTTCGACTCTTTCGCTTAGATGCATTTTATTCTTTTGCTCTCGCACAATGATCCTCTTTCTTACGCGCATTCCTCAGGGGATGAGGCTGCGGCAGTTGGAGGAAAAAAACTTTCTTCACTACAACTAAGGCATATGTTCAGAAAGTTTCAGCAAAGAATAAGAACTTTGTGCTGGGAGATCATCTCACGAGGGTGGCTGTCACGTATGCAGGGATTGGTGTTACATACTTGCTGAAACGGAGTGCCATGTGCTGTGTGCTATGCTTGAGGGTTTTGACAACATGCCCAGATGGTGATGTCTTCCCTTTCTTTCTGCAAGCAACTGGTGGCTTCAGGATGGTTTCAAGTGATCCTGCACTGACTACATTTTCTTTTGACATAAACATGAGACCGGCTGCAGAGTGGCCCAGAGGCTGTGGAGATGATATCACATTCAAGAAGGTCACTCTGGATACAAAAAGAGTAACCAAATACCTGAAACATAATGAACCTCATACAATTTTTACGTAAGTGGAAATGCATGCAAAGTAAAGTGGGGGAAGCAAATGTAGGTGGAAGAACGCGGCTTCCCTTTAGGCAGCACAAAAAGAAAAACAGTAAATATGTGATCGAACCTCCGCCCTGGGGAAGAATTTGTCAAAGGAAGAAACAGTACAGCAAATGTTCCAGCAGTATTATCTGTAGAAGACATTGGTCAATTTTGACTTCTAAATGTCGAAGAAATCGATTAGATCTCGACCAAAGTGTAGAACAAATGGGTTTTATTTTCAAGGGAACTACATTTTCATCATTATTTACAGAAATCAGTAAAATATTGGATGATTGGATATAGAATAGAGGGGACTTGCTTCTGCTGCAGTATTTGGTAACCACTGTCAAAATCATCTTTAACCAGAGATGCGGTTGTTATAAGAATTGGTTTTCCTCCACTTTTGTCTCCATCTTCTGTATTAAGACATTTTGAAGGTCACACAAAGCAGTGCAACATGGTAACATTAAGGCTGTGTTTTAAAAAAAGCTTAATGTACAGAAAAACTACTAAAGAACACAAATAAGTAAGTCAATGAATATCTTACGACTTCACTTACTTAACTTTATAACTTCTGCCATATGAGAAACAGTGAGACACAACTGGTTCTCACTACCAGGAACTCAGTAACAAGAACATACAAATCACGAATGAGATTCAATTGTCTTCACTTCACGTAGGTTTATTTGCATCACACAGAGTACAGGCAAACCGAGTTGTTCCAGGATCAGCTAACTTAACAATAGAAATACACACCACTTCATACCTTTGGTCTGGCCTGGGTCCCTAGAGCCCCGGGGTTACTGCCGCATTGTAATGCTCCTCCGGGTGTCGAATTAATCACCCTTCTGCTATCCAACAGTTTTCCTTCCATTCACTCCTAAAGTCATGGCGACATGCACATGTCTTTACTCGTTAGAGATCCTGCAAGTGGGCACAACTGTCCCAAGTCTTCAGTCTAATTCATTGGTTACCCAAACCCTGCCGTCACCCAGGCCTCAGTGCACCATTCTTTATTTAATGTATTCCCAAAAGGACAATTAACAACTGAAACAGAGCTTGGATCGCAGTCAAACAAGTTGTATGACATTTGAACTTACATTTTAGGTTGAGTTGGGCATGAGAACAGGCTCTGGACGTCCAGTGAGTTCCTGTTTTAGGTACGCCATCTAGTCGTTCATCAAACCCCCCCACAATGCTGTACTTCCTTCTCCTTTCTGAACGTATCACTACAGCCCTTAATATATCTGATTATTGATACAAATACATGAGGTTACATGTATGTATTCATACAGGATGTCCAGACCTTTGTAACGTGTCATCCACCACCAGAACCTGCAGTTTATTTATCAAATTGAGAAGTGGTCATTAAGGGACATGTTTGGAAGAAGACGCTTCTGACTCCCTCCATCTGGCAACAGCTCTGTTAATCATGCCCCCGATCAACGGCTGCATGCATGGGCTGCCCAGTGCTCCCCACTAAAACAAAACAGCAAAACAGATGTTTCCGTATGCCATCTCTCACTTGTATCTTTGACCCAGTCTGTCTCTGTTCTGAATTAAAAACAGCAGGAGGCAAGTTAGTGCAGTTCTTGAGATTTTGTGTGGATGCTTTGTTTTAGGGCACAATGCAAAAGCTTAGAATGCAGAAAAGCACATTTTAGTAAAAGACGAGACTTTACAAAACATCTCAACTGAACTTTTGGAAGCTTGGAAAATAAATGTACACTCATAAATACAACACCATTGTTTAAAACGCTCAATTCCAAAGCTCTTACGATAGTGCCATTGTACCATAACACTGATAATAGCGCTTATTTTCTGTTGATTATATCTTATCCTTTGCTGGTGTTGTGGATTGTGACAGTTCCCTTCAATTCAGATAAATGTTATGAGTTGCAGAGCTGGCCAATGAGCCATGAAGCATGCCTGATTCATTGAAAAATCTAAAGAGATGAAGACCATACTGCTGCTAAACCGAGGAGCAAAAAGGTAATACAGGCAGAAGTGCAGCAAAGCTTAGAGGTAACAAATAAAACTGAGGGTAGAAGTTATATATCACCTTTCAAGATCCATCCAGAGATTACAGCGACATCTATCTATAAGTAGTATATTTAACATACCAATAGTACAGAGGCGACGTACAGCTACTACATATTAAACTATAACAACCTTTACATTTGTCTTTTACCGCTTTCTTGTTCTACAGCAACCTTCCTGTACGCTACCCACTACAGTGGCCAATCACTGCAATTCCCTTTTGAATGAAAAATGGGGAGATTTAAGCCTTAGATTTTATCCAGCGATAGGTACCCCACCTTGTTGCAGCTTGTCTCATGGATTTAAAAGGCAATTAACATGTGGAAACCCAGATGATGTTGCCTTGCCCTCACACCCCCTTGCCCTCGCATCTCCTTGTATTTTATTGCCTCATTGGCGCACAGCCCTGGAGGATTCTTCAAGGAATCGTAGGTGTTACGCATCCAGATGCACGTTTCTGAAACAGCTACTTGATTTGCTCCCTGCTATTTAAAGACAATTCTAACGCACAGTATGACTTACATCTTGCTACAGTAATTCTTGGAATATTTTGAACACAGATTGTGTGGGAAGAAAAGCCAAAAGGTTTCAAAACAAAAAACACCTCCCATGCCCCACTGTGATTCTTGAATCCCCTCTTAGGAGAATATTCCCCTTGTATTTATATTCAGACACAACAAAACACTGGGGGACCAGAATTAAGAAGCTGTGTACAGAGCAGTGGTGTGACAGCAGGAACTGTCAGATGGCATCTTTATTATGTTCCATGAGAAGTCCTGGAGGACCGCACAAGCATCTGTTTCCCCTCTTTGCTGCCACTACAGTCATACAGAAATCAACTAACTTCACCCATCTGACATGACTAAGAGGAGCAAGCATAGTTGTATAGTTCTAAAATCAACCAGGATGTGCCAAACATAGCCCATTGTCTGGACTTGATGATAAGCTCTTCAAAATAAAAGTGTACTCCCCTTGAAGGGAAAATGCAAGATCATCCTGTGATCGAAGCCACCTCGACCGTAAAGTATATACCTTCAAGTTGATGGTTGTGAATCAATTGCCCGGCTGATTCAGTAGAAGAAAAGCTGTCTTCTCATTCTCTGTAATTACCATCTGAACCCAATTTCTACTGCTTGTGAAAGGGTCCCTTGCATCTACACTTTACTCAAACTTGCATTGAATAAACACTTGTTGTTTCAGCCAATTATTTTGAAAATACATGAAATTCAGTTTGCTGGTACTTTCTGAGACTGCATGCAATTTATTATGTTTGTAATATTAAAAGAGTTTAAATTGAAAACAATCATAAGTTGATTTTCAAACTGAGCCAAAGAGGTGTCCCCACATACATTGTGGGCATTCTGGCTAACTGGTATGCGCACCAGACTATGCAAGTAAAATGGGGTAAAAGGGTCTCAGCCCTATTTGGGGTTGACAAGGGGGCATTTCGTCCCCAGTTCTGTTAAATTTATATATTGGTGATCTGTCCAAGCAATCAAAAGCCTGTACTACTGGGTGCATGATTGGAAATACTCTGGTTAATCACATCATGTATGCAGATGATCTGGTGATCTTTAGTCCTTCTAGCGCTGGTCTTCAGCAGCTCCTCACTATATGTACTGTGTATGTGTGGAACATGACATCAAATACAACGCCAGTAAGAGTGCTATCCTGATCTGTCCAACTAAAGAGGACAAATGTCTAAACTTCCCTCACTTCAAATTGTCTGACAATAATCTTGGTGTCTGTAGTGAAGTAAAATATCTTGGTCATTTTTTAACAGAACACATGACTGATGATAACGACATTTCCAGGCGATGTCTGCACAAGCAAACAGTCTCTCACGCAAGTGTGGTGTGTGTACAGATGGAGTGAAGATGTCTCTGTTCAGAGCATATTGTACTCCACTCTACACTGCACACTTGTGGTCAAACTACAGAAAAAAGAGTTCACAGAGACTTCAAGTAGCGTACAATGACGCCACGAGAATACTTTTAAAGAGACCGAGATGGAGTAGTGCTATGGAAATGTTTGTGACTGCACGAGTCAACACTTTCCAAACTGTTTTAAGAAATCTCACATATAAATTCATTTGTCGACTTAATGACTCTGAAAATGAGATCATAGTTGTTTTAATCAACATAAGGGTTTAGTAGCAGACGCTACCAGTCCCAGCTGTGGTGACATTGGTACAGCTGTCTCTTTGTAAGGCATTGCTAGGCCTATGTGCTTTTATTGTTTGTGTCTGTCTTTTTATGTATTTGTCTCTCTGGACCCTGAGTCTGAAATAAATAAAGTCTATAGTCTATAATCCTTCGTCTTCAGGTACACAGCCTTCAATTTATCTCAAAGGTTTGCATCAGTAATCTCTTTCCCTTGGATCCCTCAGAAGAATCCAGGTTCAAAATGCAGGTTCGGTGTAGGAGGAGATGTGAGCTTGCAGTGCTTCAAATTGAACGAAATAATATGATTACATGTGACTCATAAAGGGCACCTGCTCTTGGGTTCCTGCTGGGATGTGTTTTTCCAAGTAGTTCCAAGTAGCCCAGTGGGGATCCACATCTGGAGGCTGCGAACATGAAGGCAAAGAAATAAGGTGTCAGGGCCTTATTTAGCAGCTCTGGGGGAGAAGAAGCTGTGGGCAAGACCAAAACACCACCAGCTGTGATCCACTCAGAAATGAAGAATTTTACTTCATTTATCCATTAAAAAACTCCATAAATCTTTGCTTTGTGTGACATCAACGGTCATGGTCTAAATCAAATTTGGTGACTTAAACTTTGATTCTGGAAGCCTGGTTTCATAGCAGCAAAACCAGTGAAATTACTTATACTTCACATACAGCAACAATTGTTTTTACTGTATGATTTAGTTTGGATTTGTTGTAGATTCTTTAAATTTTTCATCAAAACAAAAACTTGGCGTGACTACTGGCAGACAACTACTTTTTTTGTGACCTTATTTAAGGCCACAAGGCAGTTCTATAATTGCATAGTAACAGATATACTAAGCAGATAATGGATGAATAGATGTCCACTTGTGTGACGACGACAAATTCCTTGCAGGTGAAAACTTGCTTGGAAATAAACGGCTCTGATTCTGACTGGTGGAATCACAGGGAACAACAGCACATGCACGACCAAGAGAGCAGGATACGGCACTTATCAAAACAGGTTCGGTACACAAGAGATCCATCAGAATATCAGGCAAACAATTCAGGCAGCGATCATAAAACAAATACGGGAACATGAACACAAGGAAATCGCTGGAACGCTTGACACAGAGGACTAAGACGAACTTATGCTATCCTTTGTTCTTTTCATGTCTGTAGATGAGCTTTATGATTATCAATCACGCAAGATATGTTTTTAGATTAAACCTTCGTTGCACAGCATGAGACCAATAGCCAACAATCGAGCATTAAATATTACAACTGCACAGTCATTTTTTTGTTGTCAAATCTAGGAGCCAATGGGTTCTTTGATCCGGAGACAGCCAGGTGTTTCCCATCATGCCCTGGGTCATGCAGTCGATGGAGAGCAACTGCTTGTGAGGTTATTGTTGACCATGAGTACATGACGTCACAACAAGTCGGGATCAAGTCGGACACATGCATTGTGCGGCGATTGCCGGTGATCGATTCTGCGCAGGACTAGTCTTTTTGGTTAGGAAGGTTCCTACCTGAGTAAAATGACCCAGAAGTTTCTGAGTGGCCGCTGTGATATGAACTGTTTGAATTCTCTAAATGCTAAGGAAAAGTGCTTTCATGCTTCTTTTCCTAGCTCCTTTAGCATAGGATACATTGGACCTTCCTTTACCAGGAAAGGATAATGTCGGCCGTCAATGAAAACAAACTATATGCCGACAGTTTCATTTATCTTGCATGAGTGAATTGTCAGTTTCTCCTGAAGGAGTGTTGATTGTTAAGTGTGACAGTAGCAGCAAGGAAGCACCTCTGGTTTCTCTTTCACACACCACAAGTGAAGCAGTTTGTCACTGAAGGAGTATTTTATATAGCCTGCATACTATTGAAAACTAGATGTCATTGGGTTGTGTTTCAGTTGCGTGTATCGTAGTCCTTCTTCGTCGTAGTTTCACCATGGCAGACCTACGACTGACATCTGCCGTCGCCTAGCGAGTAACATTATATTCACATCGATACTCAATACTATAACTTCCCTCATGGGAGCTGTATCAGTTCCCTTGATTATAAAGCCTTAGCAACTAAAAAGTTGCTTGCAGAGCATGTTGCTATGCTTCTTCCTCAAGCGTTGATATTGCTTTCTCTATAAATAGGTTAATCTCTGCTGAGGTCAAGCTTCATTCAGCTTACACCCTTATCCATACAAAATATGTCCTCACCGACATTAAAAAGAAGGCTGAGAAGTACAAAGCTTTTCCTCCCGCAACATCAACTCTATTATCTCTTGATTCAACCTATTTTTCTCCTCACTCCCCCGATGGAGTCCTGAAACTTGCCTCTTCGAGCAGAGGGTCCAAATGGACTCTTTAACTGATCCTGTCACGCATTTAGACCAGTGCTGCAGACCTGGTCCATTTTTTTGCATACTTAATAAGATCCTCTGTCACATCTGGCTGTGTGTAAGAGTGTGTGTCAGCAAGAGTAATTCAAGAATAACTTAAGCAAGAATACCTGCTCAAAAATCCACCTTTTGACACAACTTTGTGAAGAACTTCAGACTACTGATGAGTGTCATTGCTTTAATTTTCTTTCTCAGCGAAGGTCAGAAATACACAACCACTTGACTTGGCTCCCCAAAATGAGCCATCTCTTTTTACATTGCATGTTCAGGTCCTTCAGGGCTCAGTCCTATGCTGATCTCTTGTTTCAGCTCGACAACGCATGCACTATCTTCAGTGCATATCCTACAACTTTCAACTAACTCTCTGGGAAAACCTTCTCCCTAAAGGTTTGTCTATAAATACCCAATTAACACCAACCTGCTGTACCATCCCACAGCCTTGGTGTGATCTTTTACAATAAATTAAAGATCAAGGCTCTTGTCATGTGCAATTTCTCAGTTCAGACCTCCGGAAATTAATGTTTTTGACTCTTATACCAGTCATCCAGTTTACTGCAGTTGGAGCTCATCTTCAACCTCTCTAAATTCTGCCATATAATCATGCTCACTATGACAATGCTTGTGTACAATGTTTACCATGTACATCATCTATACTTTTACTGTTGTTGCTGCTGCTTCTACTGTTGCATCTACGAATGCTGTAGCTATAACGGTTCACTGTTCCTCATCATGTTACTGCATCGTGTTGTCATTAAACACCTTCCATGCTTACTGCTGATTTTACGTGTTGTCATGTGTTCACTGTTACTAATCCTAGTTGGTTCATCCCTCATGGGAGCTGTATCAGTTCCCTTGATTATAAAGCCGTAGCAACTAAAAAGTTGCTTGCAGAGCATGTTGCTATGCTTCTTCCTCAAGCCTTGATATTGCTTTCTCTATAAATAGGTTCATCTCTGCTGAGGTCAAGCTTCATTAAGCTTGGTGAATACAAAGTCAGATCCCCATTTATCAACAGTAGAACAGTCCAATTAGAAGATTTACATTGCTGGCATTGTTATGTGACTTAAAATGAATGGGTCAGGAAACACGGACAGATTTCGGAGAGTACGTTGGTTAGTAAAGCTGTCAAGTGCCTCGAAGCATTTGTCTTATCGTCATTCATTTAGATATGTTTGGTCTACTAAACCTTAATGTACTTTGTACCCGGAGCAAATCTAAAACAACTTAAGTCGATCACAAATTGATAGACTATAAATTAACTACAATCCTGAACCTAACATTGTCCTATTGCCATCAACAATCATAAGCCTGTCCCCTCAGCCATATGCCATAATATTCTTGAATGAGTATTCTTGAAAGAATACAATAATATGAAAAAACCTTTTATTCATTTCTCTATGAATAACTATTCTAAAGGTCCATTCATTTGCATCAGGCTTAAGGATAGTTTGAATCTTCTTTCGCATCAATGAGAAAATGACAAGATATTTCTCTTCATGAACTCAAGGTAGTCTCTACTCTACAGTGATGTTCTGGGAGACTTTTAGTAGCTTTCAGTAAGCAAATGCAGCATTATTCAATACGGACTTAAATAAGGCGTCACAAGGCCGCCATACAGGCTCCAGTCCTTCAGAAAGTGTATGCACTGAAGAGGATATTCCTATTTCAACATCCAAAGTCCAAGGGTCTGAGGTGGAGCCCAGACATGATCGTCTCAGTGGCCTTTTGTGCACTTAGCAAGGCAAGATAGGGAGTTGATTTGCTTTGAAAATGTATATCTGCCTTTTCCTTGGCTTCTGGAGTTATCCCTTCCCCAACACACACATACAGCAGTAGAGGTATTCTTTCTGTAGGCAGCAGCCCCCATGTCTGACACGCCAATTGTTTTATTGCCCACTAAAGCTGAATGCTCCACTCCTTTTTGATATTGAATTATTTATTTATTTTCCTGTGCTGCCTGTGAGCCCCTATGAATGATTGGGCGCCTCGGGCCTGCAGCGACATGATCTCGGGGGGTATTAAATATATTGCCAGTATTTGTTTCCTACCTCTAAGTGGATCGGACGACACTGCAGACAAATACTCATCCTCCAAAGTAGAAGAGCTTTGACAACAAAACAAGTATGTCCTCTGCTCCATAATCCTTATTGCATCCAGCGTTCTGGCGTGGCTTGAATGGGGGACTAGACAACTGTTATTATCTAACTGTTTGCCCAGTATGGATTTTGTGCATCAAATGTAGCTTCACACGACTGTAGAGATGGTACTGCGTGTGGTTCAATATTGTCATTTACATTTTTTTCTTTATATTTAGACGTTTTATTTCAAACCTATCTAAAGCAACTTGCAGAAAACATTGCGAAATTCATTTTTTCCTCAAAGAAACAACACAATCTACACTACACCAACCAGATTTAAAAAAAGAAAAGAAAAGCCAGCACCATGAAGTAAAGCAAGTTTACAGAGAACAGCAGGTAATATTGAGCATGTGCTGCTCATGCTCACAAATATTGCTCATTACATAATTGATAATCCATTGCGAGGTATCCCAATAAAGATGGCTTAAAAGACTTCCCTCTGCAAAGTATGTTATTCCGATATATTATCATGTCTCATTTTACCTTATTGTTATAACAGCTTTTTAGAAACACCAATTAAATAAACCCTTTATGATAAAATATATGATCTGGCTGAAGCTAGTAGAACACAGGTATATATTAAAACAGGTTTGGTGTCACTTTCACGAGCAGAGAACCAACATACGCTCCTATCAGTACTTTTTAACAGCAACAATTTAGGACAATATAGTAAACTTATCTTATGGACTACTGATGACAAGTGTCAGGACAAAGTTGTGTAATTTGGTTTACATGAGAACTTAGCATCTAGCAAAATTAAATCTGCTGATGAAGACTGTGACATACAGTTGAAAGCTCCAAAAAGCTTTCAGGGGACCTTGTAAGTGGATTATCTTTTTATTTTGTCAACAAACAACAAATTTCAAGGTAAAGAATTAAGTGTCACACAAACAAATTTGAGTTCAAATTAGTATGATTCTGATTGTTACAGAGCAACATAAATGAGTTCCCAGGTCATAGAAAAGTTAAGACCAAAACACACAGAACCAGTGTCTCTTCAAACAGCCCCCACTGGGTGACTTTAGTATAGGAATTCATATTTTATCCACGACTCAAGGCCTGAGTGTCCTGACGAAATTGTACTGAATTTATTGGAAATCATGACACAATTCTGTACCCAGTATTGATGTAGAACAGAAGTGCTGGACGACTGCGGTATCTCTCTCATACCAACGTCATCTCCATATCTTGGCCTTTCTTATTACTAACCATCCCGTCTTTCTCTACCATTCACTCTTTGAAGCTATAACAAAAGAGAAAAATTTACAGAGTTATCACAGTTTTTGCATAACCAGCCCATCCGTCTCATCCAAAATCATGTTTATTCATTTTGCCCTCAGGGGACCGGGGGTAAAAGGGAGATGATTAAATTCTAATTTGACCTCTATCATAATTTAACTGAGCCTATTATGATGTCAATCATCTGAACTAAATACAGCAGTGAGGAGAGAGTGACTGTGTGGAAAAGGGAGAGGGGATTATAAACAGTTTAGGGACCACACAGTCACTGTATCAAATTGTTTTTATCCAGCAACATGTCATTTTATTCCCCGGAGAGAACAGAGCTTGTTCAAATGTTCAATGTGTGAAGTGAACATGGGGCATCAAAGGAATGACGGACTTGACTCAAGCTAGGGAAGGTTGCTTTTCAGTGTGTACATTTCTGCTGCGTCCGGTAGATGATTTACTTGTGAGTCATAGAGGCGATGAGCTCTGTATGGTGGACGTCTTGGTGAAAATAAAAGTAGTTGTGTTTTCTAGCTCACTGTGTTGTGGTCTGTGTTATTTGTATTGGCTTGGTGCATGCATTTGTTAAGGTGTGTACTGTATAAAATGGGTATATATATATATATATATATATATATATATATATATATATATATATATATATATATATATACATATATATACATACATATATATATATGTATATGTATATTACTTTTTGATATAGCCTGGCTTGGAAAGAAAGATGAAAAATAATGAATAAACCCTTGAACTTCAATTCCTCACCACTTTGATTTCTTGTCCTCTCCCTTTTTTCCATGGTGTCATGTTTTCTGGTAGTGTGACTATAAATTGTTCAAGCAAAGCCGTGCATGTGCAATATGTGAAAGGTCTTTTTTTAGTTTAATTTGTATCTTTAAGGAGAGGGTGATTTATGCCTTTGTCATGATTAAGGAAAACGCATTTAATCAACAGTTATTGGGGGGTTGGGGTCACAGTTGGAAAAAATCTTTGGGGTCAATCGTGTTAACTGTGGCAAGGCCTGTGGCTGCTGAGGGCTTGATCTGGGCCCGTGGTGTAAAGACAGGCTGTGGCAAAGCAGTCTTCCGTGGATGGAGGCTTGGCCATCTCTGCCAGCTGCTGTCAAGAAAGACACAAGACACTGGTGTCACCTTAAACCTCAAACGAGATTCAAGAACAGGTGAAACCTGTGTTTTATAAAAATGAATACAAACACGTGCATATGCATCTGCACATGGATGCAAAAGCACACGCAACTCTTCTTAAATATCAGACTGCTTGTTGCTTCACTCAACAGCAGAAAGCTGTGGTACTGCCAAGTGTGAGCTGTGTACTTGTCCCTGAAATGATCACAGGATGTGAGAAACTCCTTGAAGAAACAATTTGGTAGAATTCAAGGCAAACAAGTACACTCATGACTGCCAATTCCCTATCCACAACCATGTGTATTCTTCTGAGCCGCACAGCTTGCTTGTTTGATGTTTATTTTTTATCTCAATTATGTTTGGGCATACCCAGGGGCCTCCCTTACTTCTCCTCTACCTACTGATTGATTTTCAGCAATTTTTCCTTGTAAATCTCAATCTCAATCATGCTTGGCTCAATGCGTTGATGTCTGCCATTGCTGTGGACACTGTCTCTGCTAAGGAAGGATGGGTTGAAGGGAGAGGGAAAGAAAACATTTCAAAAACTCTGATAGGTAAGGGAGGGAAACCAGTAAGAGGCTTAAGAGCCTCCTGGAAGCTGTCGGTTGACTTGGGACGAGTGCTGTTGTGGAATTGAGTTGCTCCTTTATCTACTTTTGGCTTTGTGATTCCAGGGAAAAGTCTGACCGCTGCTCTGCTTGGTTAGCTGTGGCACATACACACAAAGTACACTTGTACACACAGCCACCGGCTTAAGACACTCTCACACATGGCTGACTCCATCTTTAATTTCTCAGTTTGAAGTTTTTAGTTGCTGTTTTGAGTTAGGGATGATGTTTGGACATGACGGACCAGTTTTCTAGTAGTTTCTCAAACCAATGTTCATCCTCATGGATTAGATTACTGTTGTATCACTGATGTGGCAGGTCCAATACTTAACACCTTCATTTACAGCAGTAAGGGCACAGGTTTGATTTGTACAAAAGCTAACATGTTCAGTGAAATGAAACTAGCCATTGCTTATGTTAAGTTTTCCTTTGCCAGACAGAAAAAGGACAGAGCAGGTTTTCTAGATTAATATAAATGATTCAGTTTTGAAAATGACTACATATACACCTTTTTGTACAAGTAAAAAGAAGTATCAATACACTGTAAATGTCATATAAATAGATTAACTTCAGGTGGAATAAAATATGTCATATGTGTAGCCAAATTAAAAAGATGAGACCAGACACTAAGATACATTTATATTTTATGTGGGTCTTTTATTTCCCCCGACTGCACTCTTGGAGTACAGCGTTAATTGGTCAAATTTTAAAAAGGTACAGATCAATTGACAGCAAAATTAAACAACTGTTTCACACTCTCTTCAGAATTAATACAACTGGAAACACTATTCTAAAGCTACATAGAAAAACAACAGTAGTGACCTACTCTCCTGTTAAGCAGAAACAAATAACGGAGTTGTACCCCAAACCGGACAGTTTTTAGCTAATGTTTCAATACAATTCACTTACAATGTTGATAAAAATGATCGTGTAATGTTTTCAGTTGATTTAATGGTGTTAAACTGAAGTTAAACTTCGTACCTTTCAAACGAAATGTTGTTGTAATTATTACAGTTAGCTTTGCCTTTACCAGAGTCGTTAAAACGATGCTAACACCGGTTAATTAGCCGTGCACTGCTCTTGGCCTAATCCGTAGGGACTTCTATCCTCGTTGTAAACACTGGCTGCTGCTGTCATCAATGCTGTCAACACATCCGGGACCGTAGTTCTGTCCTTCACAATAAGATATCAAGCTTCAACAACTCCAAATGATGCAATAAAAGCTCCTTAATTTCTGTTTGAGCCGTTTATGCGTCGCCCGAGCGTTCTTTCTGCTTTCTCTCATCAAAGTCACTTTCCTATAGTATTTAGACATATAAACGTCCATATATATTCATGAAATTTGACAAGTAGATAATTTGATATGTATGAATAAATATTATTTACGTTTGGTTGGCGATCGCCGAAGAAAATGACAGCGTGATGACCGGAAAGGGCGTCACGACGGAATCGTTCGAGACAGGCCAATAGCAGCTAGCGCCGACCGAGGCAGGCCATCGTTACGTTAACCCCTGCATCAGTGACATGCTGTTCAACTCCCTGAGATATGTAGATAGCATTGATTTCACAGGAACACAATTATTGTTAAAGAAAATAATGAACTCACTCCCATATCAGTACTCTGTCTGTGTGCTTGGACCCACACACACGGAACTCACGGCAGCTTCTGTCTCCGCTCTAAATGAGGCAGATACATACAACTTAACACCATGTCTCTAAACAGTTAACAAGCCCAATTACAAGGTGATTCAGCATTCATTAGTAGCTTCTCCCGCTACTTACGCTGACTCGTTGTTCAGGCCTTTCCCTTCAGTTCAGTCTGGATGCTAAAAGCTAACGTTCGGTCCTCAGCGGCCCCTGATTCCCGCGCTCTGTATTTCTACATCTCACGTGAACTCCGTGCTCTCACGTAGCTCACGCTTCATTGTTCTTAAAGTGACAGTACGCCTGAAATCAACGCAGCATCTGTCACTGTCACTAACCCTGCACGTAAGTCATAAACAGGGACAGTACAAAAACCTTCCTACCCCCACTTCGCCTGGCTACATATGCTATCAGTAATGTTCGTCGGGCAGACAGACAGTTCAGAAACAGTCTTGCAGTTTTTTAATGTGGCCCCACTTAATACGAAAGTTTACAGTTTGAGTCATTCTTGTATTAAATCACTCAATTATACAAAGCAATAGAGCGGAAAGTTATTTTGAGAAAATGTGGATTATCACATAAGGGATGAGTAATCCACTTGGTGGAATGCTGAAAGACACCAAGGAAGTACAACGCTGTATTGGACTGTCAAATAAGAGCAACAATTAATAAACAATAATAGTAATTTTGTCTCAACATTAATTCAACTTAATATATACAAACACACAGTTTATATTTGAGTTAAAATTAGAAAAGACAGTGAGCAGAGAGGAACTGGATATGAAGCATTTAATCTAAGTAAATGACTTGCTTCAATATTTAGACCTTGACACCTGTGGAGTGATCAGTCTCATTGCATCTTGATTTAGGTTTTAGACACCTGTTTGTGAATAAATTCCTCAATCATAATAATTGCAATTAAAATCAGATAAATTACTCTTGCAAGTGAAAACATATTATAAAATATTGAAAAGCAGCAGATAATAACTGACTTATACAGGTGGATGTTTTTGCATTGCAGGGCTGATACAAAACAAGATGAGCAAGTAATAGAAAGAGACTGAGATAAAAGAGACTATGAAATTATATTATTTAATGTTTTATGAATCAAACAGATGAATATTTGTTTCTGATTCAATCCAGACAGCCTGAATGTTACACAGGTCCTAAACATACAGCCTCCAAAGTCAAGCAGATTTATATTCTGGTCATGCATGCTTGAATAAAATGCTAATTTTACCCAAACATGCAAACATTCTCAATAATATTAAGCCAATTTATGCACTTATCCTTGCATTTTACTCTGAATGACAACTCTTAAATGGCTTCCTCACGACAACATGGCAGTACACACAGAGAGCTTGCCGTCAGGTACCAAAGACATTTTCTATTACAAGTCCTGCAAGCATTCGTGTTTAATCAAGCAGCAATAGAACAAAGACACCGAAGCTCACGGTTAAAGCTCTGCTTCTTCTTTAGATCCTCAATGATGAAATCAGGTCCAGTTTTCATGGTGTCAGGCTCTATTTATATCGTTTTTCTGATAAATGTCAACCCATGACCTTTTTTTAAGTAATTTACTCTCCACAGAAGGCCAATGCAGCACCTGCCTTTGTGGGATTGTGTTCACTGGTGAGTTGGTTTTATAGTACTGTAATCCTTTACATTTACCACCTTGTCAAAACCGAACGGCAGTGGTAAGGACTCAGCCGTAACAGTACACGTTCTTCCTAGTAATCCACATGGATCCCCCGTAGACAAAAAAATGAATAATTCTTCACTTCATCACATGTGCTCTGTTTCAAAATAATTTAACCTGTAGTATCCACGATAATTAAGGGTGCACTATACTTTTATGCAAGTGTGAATAAAATCTGCTTCAGGTCAATTGTTTTACAACGCACATTTGTGCATAAAGCAGCAATCGTCAATGGTCATCAATACACATTTCTCGTCTAAGCGCTTTTTTTCAACATACTCTTCTTGCCCTAATAAATAAGCCTACTATGGGAGATGTCCCAAAAACAATGGACATTAAGCAGCTATTTTCCCGCCTCCTGCATAGAAAGGTCAAACCAAGCAAAGCAAGATGTGCCTCCAAGATGTGCTGTGGCTTTAACAATGAGTGCACATAAATGTGGTGCAAGACATGTTGTTTGCATTCACATCCAGCTCACAAAATGTGAGACAGGTGTGTTTTATACAGGCTCAAAGAATTTCAATCATTTATTATTTACTAAGCATGGAAGAGGAAGAACACACATGTTGCAATAGGTATTGTTAACAAACAAGCTAGTCAAGCTGAAAGATAACAAGCTCGATATAATATGTTTCTCCAGGATTTCACAACGCTAAAAAAGCACTCTATGTCTTCCTACGCTGAGGAAATTGCTAATTAAAGCAGCTAGGAGTGAATGTTGTTGCATATCAGTCACGTGGAAGGGGAAAACGGCTAATGTAGAGCAATTGCACAAACTATCAGTGGGGATGTACGAGCAAGGTTAGAATCTGCTGTATTTTTGGGGCTGCTCTTTGATGGATCGGAGGACATCATCAAAACCGAGCAGGAGATTTCTCACATTCTGTCCGTGTCAGACAAAGGAGACTTTCTTGAATGAATTGAATAAGGTGCTGACCGAACTGAGTAGGCTATAAAAAATGGATTTGTGAAGCTATTCCATGACACATGCTTTGGTGACTGGAAGACAAAATTAGTGGTCATGTGCAAAAAGACGGGGTGCTGTCATCGCACAGCAGTGCCAAAATGCCAACTGGCTACACACACACCCTCGACAACTACACAAATCTAACTGATTGCAAGGCTCCTAACTGTGAGACATTTACTTGACAGTGGTACAGATAATTGCGACCCATATCTTATTCATCCATCAAGTGCTCCTTAATCTGTTCACGTTTAGCTCATCATTTTAACAGTCATGATTCCAGCTTCATGGATAAGTGCATTAGTAGTGCCCTTACACAAAAGCTGTGATCTCTCCGATCTCAACATCTACCATCGAATATCTAAACTTTCTTTTTGAGCAAACATCCTAGAATCATTGGTCAAACTACTCACGTTTACTTACTCACAAAACACATTATAGCCACACAAGTCTGGTTTTTGCCCTGGTCACAGCTGCAGTTGCCATCATTGATAACGTTGTCTCCTTCCTGGCTAAAAAAAGATTTTGTGTTGCCCTATCCATTGACCTCTTGAGACCATCAACCCAAAACCGTAAAATCCTACTCCATAGACTACAGTCTATAGGTTTGGATGAAGCCATGCTAAATTAGTTTCACTCTTACTTTACAGAAGGAACTGTTGTGGCTAGTGTTATAGGAGCACCTTACCATGAGAAAGGGGTTGCCACAATCAGACTTTTGTTTGTTATTGATGAACTGTTTTTAATTCCTTGTTTATTGTGTTGTTGTGTTGCTGATTGTGTTCTTGTGCATAACTATTGTTCTCAGATCTCTCTTGAAAAAGTGATCTTAATCTCTATTAGACTGCATACAAATTTAATAAAAAACAAAAAGAATTGCTGTAGCTAATCACAGTGAGCATCAACTTGGAGGAGAAACAAAGACACCTCTATGCTTCCAGACCACTCTCAGGAAAGTTATCTTTCTTCATTTTAGTTTCCCCTAAAACCAACATTTGATGCAGTAGGCATGTTTATAATTGTCATGGGATATAACCTAGGTCTGGTCTGTTTGACAAAGTCACATTAATCACAGAATAATACTTAAGATGAGTAATCTAGAACAACACATTGTTTGAAATGGCATAATTAGATTGTTGAATGTACAAATTAAAGCAGTCCTCAATTGCTTGTCTCAAACGTAGCTTAACCATGTCATGTAATGGTCTTTAGGCAGAGAATGGATGCACATAAAACAAACACGAAAACTTCCACAAAATCCTCTGTTTATGACTTAGTCCAAATAGTAAAGCAATCCAGACCTTTACGCTAATGTCAACACGGTGGTTAAATTGTCTTTTACACTGCCTTAAGAGCTTGTGAGAGGGGACTCTTAACACTATAAAAACTAAGCACAGATCTTGTCTGTCGCATACTTGTCAATCAGAGGCTCAACCAGGGACTGGGAGGTGTGTCTTCAACATCTACCATGAAGCGGAAGCCAGCTACACCCAGTAGGACAGCGAAGACGATTACAGTTATGACCATGCTATGTATGGGGTGAGTACCAAACACCAACTCCTGGTACTCAGCTGAGTATCTAACTAAATTATGTGCGCCACTGACTATAATTTGCCATAGCTATTTTGTATAGCTCTCAAGCTATCGGGGCATATAGCTGTTTTGAAAATGAACAAACAGATTCAGTTTGTTTCGAGATATCTTCCCCTCATTACTTCATAGATGGGATGATTGACTACTTCAGGTTAGATTAAATAGCTCCATTGCATTGGGTGCACTGCTGCTTATGTAAATGAAGGATGGTGTCACAAAAAAAGCCTTAAAAGCACACACTTATCCTAACAATGTATACTAATCTATTAATGGGAGGCTCTTTAAACAAACATTGTGCACCAGAATGAATACAACAATCTGGATAATCTGCAGACGAAAGGGGTTCATTTGAATGAGGTGTGAATAGTGTGAACCTGGGCACGCACTCAAAAGCACTTTTCAAATCCTATCAAATTTCCGAAGTGGCTATAAGCCTGCTTCTCTAAAGTGTCGACTAACACATGGCATTGTAGTACAGCATATCCCCCATGTGCTCCCGAAGCATGCAGAGTCCCACTAGAGGGTTACATGGTTGGTTTGGCTCTCGTTGTTGCCACCTGTTTAGGCAGCCATGGGTGCAGTGAGAAGAGCGTTGGGAATGAGCAGCGTTTGACCGAAGTACCCTTCGCGCTAAAATCACATGTCACAGGTGATAGGTACTCAGACACACTCACTTGGTAAGACACTTGTGGATGAATGTGGTTTTACAGTAAAGCATGATTGCCTCTTTAGCAGTGGGTCTTTTCTAATTGATGGAAAGAGCCCCTCTGTGTTTATTAGTCACTTGTTTTTCTATGCTTTTGAATTTCCTGCTCTTATCCCAAGCAGTGTACACTAAGGCAGGGGTTCTTAACCATTTTGACCTCGGGGCCCAACTTTTCAAGTACAAAGTGTCCCGGGGCCCATTCAAATATTAACACTGTATTAGTTTAAGAACTGGCGTCATAATGCGTACCACAGAGGTAAGATTATTGCTGTGTCCGTTCTATTCAACCATCCCACTAAGCTGAGAAAGTGTGACAGTGGGCCAATACCAGGACCCTGAAACCAAAGCAGCTAAATGTAGTTCCGTCATCAATAATTTCATTACTTACAATTACAATTACTTACTTTTATAAAAATGCATTCTATCCTTGAGTGTTCGAAATGCACAAACAAATGTTGATGAGGTAGCAAGGCAAGGCAAGTTTATTTGTATAGCACATTTCAACAACAAGGTAATTTAAAGTGCTTCACATAAAACCATTAAAACATAAGGCAAAATAAAAGGAGATTTAAAAACAATTAAGAACATTCATTGCATTAAAACATTAAACGGTGTAAGAAATAAAATACAGTCGTAAAATGCAGAAATGCAGGAAATTGATTAATATATGAATTGAATGTGGTTCAATTAAAGGCAGCAGCAAACAGAAAAGTCTTCAATCTTGATTTAAATGAGCTGAGGGTCTCAGCAGACCTGCAGCTTTCTGGGACTTTGTTCCAGATATGTGGAGCAGAAAAACTGAACGCTGCTTCTCCATGTCTAGTTCTGACTCTGGGAACAGAAAGTAGACCGGTCCCAGACGACCTGAGGGGTCGGGATGGTTCATAAGGTAGCAGCAGATCAGAGATGTATTTTGGCCCTAAACCATTCAGTGCTTTGTAAACAAACAGCAGGATTTTAAAGTCAATTCTTTGTTGGACAGGAAGCCAGTGCAAAGACATCAGAACTGGGGTGATATGATCCACCCTCCTGGTCTTAGTGAGGACTCGAGCTGCAGCGTTCTGAATCATCTGCAGCTTTCTGACGGACTTTTTACAGAGACCTGTAAACACACCGTTACAGTAGTCCAGTCTGCTGAAGATAAATGCGTGGACAAGTTTGGACAAGTAGAGCACAACTCACTTTGCTCAACTCCTCATTCTTTGTTTAAACAAACCTTTTGAGTCTCCAGCTTTAAACTCTTAAGGAAAAAACCTGTAATTCACAGTAACTGTGGCTGATACAGCAACTCCCACCCTCTTTGTACTATTGTTATCCTGTTTCTTTATTGTTGGAATGCTGTTTAGCATTCCAACTATTGTTCTTCGAATCTTTATTCAACTTCTTCTATTTCTTCCGTCGCACCTCTTCTTCTCCTTCATATTTTAAGCTACAGAAACCGTTCAACTATTAAAATGTTCAGCTCTTTCACCAGAGGGGTGCTATGACTTTTCATATTTCTAACCTTTAAACTTTTTGAATTATGAAGCTTTTTATTTTCAATGGGATCTCTATGGAGAATATTTTCAAATGGCTTCAGGCACACAGGTGTTCGCGATTGAGCCAATTAGTGATGTTGATAAACACACAGACTCACAGACACACGCGCACAAACATTATGATTATGTCTCCTCTCCCCCTCCCTCCCCCACCCAGCCCCACCCTTTCAAAATAAAAGCCCCATGGATTAACTGTATGTAAACATTAAGCTCAAAATTAGGCTTTTTTGTTGAAATAATGAATGCTCTTACTAATACTGCGACAACTACTACTGCTGCTAATATTTCTAGTGTTACTACTACTACTTCCACTACAACTTTTGCTGTTGCTACTATTACTAGTGCTATTACTGCTACCATCAATATTATTACTACCACCACTGCTATTACTACCACTGCTACTACTGCTATTCATGCTACTACCAGCACTAATACTACTACAGCTATTAGTACGACTGCTACAAGTACTACTACTGCTACTTCAAATACTGCCATTACTTTTACTACTACTACTACTACTACTACTACTACTGTTATATTAAATACCACGACCACTACTACAGCTATTACTACTACTACTGATACGCTGCTACTACTTCTTCTAAATACTAATACTTCTTCTAAATACGAATACTTCTACTACTAATGATACTTCTACTACAACTACGACTTCTAATACTACTATTACAAATATCACTACTGCTACTACTACTACTTATTCTAATGCTACTAATACTTATACTGCTAATAATACTTCCACTACAACTTCTACTACAACAAATATCACGACCGCTGGAATTCTTTTAAGCGACAGAAACCGTTCGAATATCAAAATGTTCAGCTCTTTCAGGAGAGGGGTGATATGACTTCATATTTGTAATCTTTCAACTTTTTGAATTATTAAGCTTTTTGCAATTTAAAAAAAATTGGATATCTATTTTCAGCAATGTTTTTGAGATTCATTTCAGCTTTCAGCATTCCAATGCATTTTCAGCAGGAAATGCATTTTCTAGTTTTCTCTCACTATGTTTATGTTCTGCAACGGTACACCAAAGTTTACTCCTTATGTGTAAAACCTACATGGTAATAAAACCGATTCAGATTCTGGAATGTGCTGCTCTTAGTGTGCAGTGTAATCATTACAGCAACAAAGATAATGAAAAAATAAAATTGAAAAATAAACTGAGCTTATAATTTTGTTTAGCAAAATCTACTGACTGATACATGCAAGCACGCTTTTATTCCTCAATGGTGTTGCATATGTTTCTTGTGACATGTAAAATAAATACTCAAAATGCTGATAAAAGAAGTTGTGGGTGCGGAGATGATTCTGGATGATTTTACTGTCAGACATCAGTAGAGGGCAGTGTGAGCTTTTTGGTCAGTTACCCCCTGCCCCCCAGTACAATCCTACACGGGGACCAGCCCGCTGTCTGGTGAAGGAGATTTAAGCAAAGAGGGTTAATATCAATCAGTGTGTGTGTAAACACACAATCAAAACTCACTTGAGTAATGAAGCGGCAGTGAGTCAGCCTTTTTCCTGCATGGGGATAATGGCTTGTGCGTGTGTGTGTGAAGGGGGAGACAATGGTAGCCTACATGCTGTACAAAGAAAGGAAGACAGAAAGAAAGAAGGAGATTGGCAAATGGCCTTGCACAGATTTGTAAGCAAAGTTGCTGGATCTGAGTTCTGTTAAGTACTTACACAACCCCTCTATAAATAAATATATAGTCTGAAGCTTTCATAGAAAGAGCTGTGATACTTTGCAGTGAAATTGTCTCTTTTTTTGGACCTTGAAGGAAAAAGCTTGCACTTTAAATCGAAGTACAGCTCAAACGTTTGGTTTGGGAAATACATTTCCCATCCTTGCAATATCTTCGAGGTAGTGTGAAAAATTGTTAAACAGATATTGGGAAAAAATATGTACCTTATTTGAATTTGAGAATCTGTTGGGTGCAACCATTCAGCATTCAGCACTTTGATTGACTTCAGCTCAATTAGTGCTTGCCCGTTTGACCTGCACGAGTGTCTCGACAGAAATCACACACTTTCAACTGACAGGGGTGTCACAGAGCATAATTGTCAAATATAGCTAGAAATTATTAATGTCAAACATCAAATACTGTCACACGGTGTGGATAGTTCATTGCTCTCGTCCTTAAAAGTGAGACCACGTCCGCCCAGTCAGGAGTGTCAGGGTGCAGCAGTGAGTGATAACTGTACTTAATCATTGTTCTGTCCTTCTAGTTACTGTCACTTAGGCATAAATGTGGAACAACTTATCTGTTTTGAGTTTTTACCATGAGTACACTTTTTAAATGAATTCAGTAAATACCCTTCCAAAAAAATCAACTGCTTCTGCAAAAACAGTTTGAAGACCATTTTTGTATCAACCCCCAGCCATTCCATACATGAAAATAAAACCATTAAAGCTTTATGATACCCGACCATTAGCAGAAGCAGACTCAAGCTATTACTTTATGAAACATTGTATGCTGCTGTATAAGCCATAAGTCAATCTGGATCCAATTTGTTGTGTGTTATTCATGAGTTTGCTTATGAAAAACTATCGTACCCACAATCTTTGGTCAGGTCTCACCAATTGGAGATACTGTTGTTGCTATAGAAACGTTAAGTTAGCAGCCAGGCTGGCATAAATTAACATGAGCCAGTGAGAAACCTTTGCTCGGGGCATCAACCACCCATGGTTTTACTGTCTGATTTGTTAGAAAACAGTGAAGAAGAAAATCATTTAAAATGGTTAATTAATGTTTAAAATTAATAGTTTATTGTATTTGTATATTGTAAAATGTAATTCTCGCACCGGGGATTAAGGGGAGGGGGGGGGAGTTTGAATTAATTTCCTTAAAGACGTGATCCATCGGGGGTGTCAGCTTGTCACCAGCGAGATCATCCCACTAAACATTAGTCTCACCTTATTACATTAGGTAAATGGCAAACATATTTGTCTACAACGCAACCATATCATAAAAAGGAAGCAAATTCCGAGCAGCACCAAGACAGCATTTGATATTAAAAAAAATCTCAAAGTGGGTTAAAGAAGGAGATTGACAAAGACTGAGCTTTATTTTTTGTGTGCTAAAGTGCACATTAGATGCATGCCAGCACACATGTGACCATCATATCTCACACTTGGCTAGTGTGAGAAGGTGGATCTGTGGGTGTTCTATTTACGTCACTGTACATTCAATTACAGTTGAACGGAAATGATATCACGAATACGAGCCAGCATGAGTCGCTTGCCGCCTCTGCATTCCACGCACACCTCCTTCCTCTCATGCCTCCAGAGCGCTTTCATTGCCTTCCGCTTCTCTGTCTCTTCTTTGGTGTTTCCACACTCAAATGCTGGACTGTTAGCTGTCTGTGAGCAGCTTGCTTTCAGTTTCTGCACCAATACTCTTTGATGCGTTCAACAGAGTTGAGGTGGAGAAAACATAAGCAGAGGAAACACCCTCAATCAAGCAGCCTTGTGTCTTGAAAACCCCCACTGCTGACACGTGCTGATGAATCTTGTTCTCTTCTACCCTGGGCTGTGCACAAACACAAACACACCCAAACACACATACACTTGGCAGCTCACATGCATGATCCACACATACATTCACCCAGATGTATGCCCATGTCCAAACACACTCCACAGCAAAAATTGTAAACACCCACTCGGCTCATTCATAAGCCAGCTTGTCAAACACACACACACACTCTCTCTCACTCTCACTCAACGTGTTCTCTCCATCTTTCTTGCTTTTCCCCTCTATCTCCAGGGTACTCGTAATAGCGCCTGATGTAGCCAGCAGTTTGATGCATATGGAAAATACAGATGATATCCCGCAAAGGGGGTTTCAAGAGTGGAGGAATAGTGGTTGTGAAGGGGATGAGGTAGACTGGGGTAGGGGTAGCTTGATGTATGGCTATAGTGTCATTCAACTGACGACTCAAGAGACATTTGCAGTGGAGTGCTGTTTTCTCTCTGCATTTTCCAATCTCCTCTTGTATGAGCTCAGCCAGACTATGCATTACATTGTATTCAGTCAAGGTTGAAGTTAACCATGTAGTGACTAGATGGGGACTAGGGGTGTAACAATACGCGTATTCGTATTGAACCGTTCGGTACGCATTTTTTTAAAACCTTTATTTAACCAGGTAGTCCCATTGAGATTATTATTATGATAAAATCTCTTTTGCAAGATGTAAGTAACAATACTACAGAACATTAAGGAGCAGTTTTAGTTTTTTATGCTTATGTGTTGCTAAGAAGACACCCCAGAAGATGGGTCACTCAGGTATAGTTCCATCATTGTTCAAAGTCAAAGAATAACTTTATGATGTGAGTTGTAATGAATAAATATATTTTAAAATCAAGTACATTTCTCTGGCATTTATAGTTTTCTACTGTATCGAAACGTACCGAACCGTGGCTCCACTGTATCGTACCCAACCCAACCGTGAATTTTGTGAACCGTTACACCCCTAATGGGGACTAAAGAGGAGGAGGAGGGGGGGGGGTTCCTGTGTTGGCAAACATTTGACATCTGATCTCCTGGTTGAGTGTGGGCAAGAGAACACAACGTTTGATGTGGGCTGTGACCACCTGCAGGTGGAGTCACATCATGGCAATAAATAATAAGAAGCCTTTCAGAAAAAAAAGCAAACATTTCCAGATGATTTATACCATATGGTTGACTGGGATAAAAGGGTTATCAACTTATGCTAGCTACCAAAATGCATACAATACTCCTCAAACCACAAGCACATGTTCGCCCTCTGAAAGTAGCATAAATGTAGCCTGTCAATCCCTACATGCTAACTTAATATGTGCAAACCCCACAGTACATAGCTGCTTGTAACGCTTCTGTAACTGAGACGATGTTGACCGCCATGCATGTGCAGGTGTTTGTGGCGCTTGCCCATCAGATCTATCTGCCTATCCAGAGGTGGATCTGTATGCCAACTGATGCTATGGTTTTCCCAGGCACAATAGGACATCCATCCCTGTGAGTGCACACCTTGCACATGCAAAATGTCCAAAAAAGCTTTATTTACGCAGCTTTTTCATCCCACCCCTGCTGGAGAGAGTGAGTCGGGAGCAGTTGTCGGTTATTCTGTTAATAACCGCCTGCTTGGCGACGTGGTATATGGAATTGACTAAGATTATGACACCCCAGCGTTGGGCTGTCCCTCAGTTCCAGGACGCTCTGTCTCAGGACGCGTGGGCAATAGGGGCTCTGTGAACTCTGGGCTATCCCCTTCAGGCTTGGCTGCTGAGTTGGACAGGCAGAGGTTTGTTTGCACAGGTTGTGCAGACCAACATGGCAGCTAAAGCGGGATTCACCATTGCCTGTTACAAGGCAAAATGGTCAGGGTTCCAGCGCTGTTGTGAGGAAAAGGGCTAGATCCCCTGTTCTATGCAGTTGGATCTATTCTCTCCATTTTGTAGTGTCTGGTAGCTGTCTCATCAAGTGTATGCAGCAGCCATTTGTTCCTGAGAGGGTTTTGGCGACAGACAATGCTTTGACCATCCTATCGTGAAACCGTTTTTACAAGGGATTGGTAGGAAACACCTTGTGATGAGGGCCCCCTCCTGTTGAGGCTAAGTCTCAAGCCCCACAGAGAGAAGGCTGGAGCACACGTGTCCGCTGCTTTGTGCCGTCATCACACGCTGCAATAATAACGCTACCAAAACTGGTTTACAATTATAAGGAATTTAATTCCACTGATGCAAGTACGATTACAGTTACACATTGGAGTACATACTCCTACGAAATATTACAATATTAACCCACTTTGGAAAAAACTACCTCTGGTCCCAGGACACAGCCGTCCTGCAGATCCACACGCTAAAAGAGGCAGAAAAACACTTCTAACCCGCCCACATATTAATTCACGACTCCTCCCCTTCCGTCTATCTCAATTTCTATTGGCCAAATTCCCCTATGCACTTTTAGCTACTTAATCCTATATCACTTTATGTTTATCTTAATTATGCATTCCAAAACCCTTATGATTATGACTAATTATGAATTCTTAATTATGAATTATGAAACACTTTTATTATATCTACTAACTACAGTTTTTTGCTCAAATTTCTTACACTCCCCGCAATGGGAACTGCCATTGGTGCTTGCGGCTTTGGTGAGGGTTCTCTTTGAGCCTCTGGAGTGCGCCTTCCTAAAGGATTTGTCATTTAAGGTAACTTCGCAACTTGCATTTACCTCAGTTAAGAGAGTATGTGAGGTGACTGCCTTATCGGTGCACCCCATTTGCTTATTGCTTCATTGTGACCATAACACATTTATACTCAGACCAAATCCTTCCAATATTCCAAACAACGTAAGAAGTTCTTTCAGGTTGATTGCTATATAGCTGGATGTTTTTTTCCCGAACCACCCTATGCGGGGGACACGGAGACAAAGTTACATCTGCTTTGCCCAGTTTGTAAGTTGGCATGTGGATGTTTGTGTCCTTCAGGGATGTTGTGGCCAGTAAAGTTCTATCCAAAAAGCACAGTCGCGATGGCTTCAAGAGTGCATCTCCCAAGCCTCTAAGTAAGCAGGAAGAGACCCTCCCACTGTGGTCCTCGCACACCTTAGTTATTTAAATTATTTACATGCTGAAATGTCAATTCTGTATATTCCTATTTTATGTTAATTTAATATAATATTTAGGATTCCCTTGACTTCATTTCACTGTTTCCTTTTGTTTTGTGAAATGCGTTTACTTAAAAAATTGTAACTTAAAGATTATGTGCACTTTTTACCACACCGAAGTGCTGTATATGTTCTACCTTCCACACTGCAAACCTCAGCCCTCTGCTGAGGCAGATCCAGTCAGATGAAAAATGTTGCAGCACACTCTTCATTATAATCTACTACAAAGCCATTCCATTATTTACAATCAATACACAATTACCCTACAGGCAGGGTGAATGTCTTGTTCATGTCCTATCATTTTGTTCTGTTCTGGTTCCGGTTGACCTGTGACTGGGTTGCAGAGAGCAGAGGGTGACGGAATGTCAAGGGTTGATAGACATCCCATAGCTGGGTTTGGAGCACCACAAAGGGGACAGGAAGTAGTAGATTCTGAGGGCGAAGTTTAATGACAGTAGAGTTTTAAGAGTCAGAGTTGTGATTGGTACTTAAAGTATATTCTTTTAAACATCATGCAATAATGGTCCCAGGACCAAAGTAGAATACAAATGAACAGATCTATGTTTTCTTGTATAGAACTAACACAAAAAGAAGAAAACAAAAATCAAGAACTTACAACTGTAAAAATGTTGAAAGAGGATGAATAATCTGTTAATATGGAAAAATGTATATTATTGTGTTTTGCATTATTTCTTTTTTTAACACGAAACACAGAAGCTTTGTAATGATCTCTGAGAAAGGACACCCAATCAATCCCGATGACAAACATTTCCTTACCCAGCGAGCAACAAGGTCAACCCCATGGCTACAAGAGGTTCTGTTAGATAGTTACATTTCAAGTCGAAGTGGATCAGGGTTTCCCTTTCCTCTGGTTAGTGCAGTGGTAAGCTATACAATATTCCCCTAAGGCTCCATCTCTTCATTGTGACCATAACACATTTATACTCAGACCAAATCCTTCCAATATTCCAAACAACGTAAGAAGTTCTTTCAGGTTGATTGCTATATAGCTGGATGTTTTTTTCCCGAACCACCCTATGCGGGGGACACGGAGACAAAGTTACATCTGCTTTGCCCAGTTTGTAAGTTGGCATGTGGATGTTTGTGTCCTTCAGGGATGTTGTGGCCAGTAAAGTTCTATCCAAAAAGCACAGTCGCGATGGCTTCAAGAGTGCATCTCCCAAGCCTCTAAGTAAGCAGGAAGAGACCCTCCCACTGTGGTCCTCGCACACCTTAGTTATTTAAATTATTTACATGCTGAAATGTCAATTCTGTATATTCCTATTTTATGTTAATTTAATATAATATTTAGGATTCCCTTGACTTCATTTCACTGTTTCCTTTTGTTTTGTGAAATGCGTTTACTTAAAAAATTGTAACTTAAAGATTATGTGCACTTTTTACCACACCGAAGTGCTGTATATGTTCTACCTTCCACACTGCAAACCTCAGCCCTCTGCTGAGGCAGATCCAGTCAGATGAAAAATGTTGCAGCACACTCTTCATTATAATCTACTACAAAGCCATTCCATTATTTACAATCAATACACAATTACCCTACAGGCAGGGTGAATGTCTTGTTCATGTCCTATCATTTTGTTCTGTTCTGGTTCCGGTTGACCTGTGACTGGGTTGCAGAGAGCAGAGGGTGACGGAATGTCAAGGGTTGATAGACATCCCATAGCTGGGTTTGGAGCACCACAAAGGGGACAGGAAGTAGTAGATTCTGAGGGCGAAGTTTAATGACAGTAGAGTTTTAAGAGTCAGAGTTGTGATTGGTACTTAAAGTATATTCTTTTAAACATCATGCAATAATGGTCCCAGGACCAAAGTAGAATACAAATGAACAGATCTATGTTTTCTTGTATAGAACTAACACAAAAAGAAGAAAACAAAAATCAAGAACTTACAACTGTAAAAATGTTGAAAGAGGATGAATAATCTGTTAATATGGAAAAATGTATATTATTGTGTTTTGCATTATTTCTTTTTTTAACACGAAACACAGAAGCTTTGTAATGATCTCTGAGAAAGGACACCCAATCAATCCCGATGACAAACATTTCCTTACCCAGCGAGCAACAAGGTCAACCCCATGGCTACAAGAGGTTCTGTTAGATAGTTACATTTCAAGTCGAAGTGGATCAGGGTTTCCCTTTCCTCTGGTTAGTGCAGTGGTAAGCTATACAATATTCCCCTAAGGCTCCATCTCTTCCAGTAGTGGCATCCAGTAGGGGAGAAACATTATTTTGGTTCTTTAACCCCCCCCCCCCCCCCCCACACACACTTTTTTCTTCGCCGATTTGCTCCCAGTCTAAAAAAAAGTCCTCTCCCATTGCTTTATCGATTGGGATACTCCGGGGAGGGCCGACTGTAACATCCGATACCAGGGATCTGCTTGTGGATCGTGTCTGCCTGTCAACACTTTAAATTGCCACTGGGACAAAACTAGCAACATTCGAGACATTCAATATGTCAGATGCAGTTAAAAGCGGTGGGTGGGATTATCAATGAGAGGGTGAGTAACCAAAGAGGCTCCCCATTTTGGGGGGACACAAACAGGAAGTGGAGCAATTTGATTACCATGTTGATAGTTTCTGAAATGAGAAACCGGGGCTGGAAATTGATGCTCATGCACCATGTCGAGCTCAGGCTTGTCTTCAGCTTTTAGAGTAGGCAGAATCGGAGAGGTAAAAAACAAACTAACACATGTTTTTTTTTTTAAAACAGGGTTTTATTTTTATGCCATATCACACAAGTAGTCTTCCAACTAGCCTCAAGCATTCACAATGTCCCATATCTTTGGAGAACAGAGTGAAAAAAGTCATGTAATTTGACACTGGAATAATGACACGTTGTTATAAGTGTAGTGACATTACCATTTCTCTGCTGTTAAGTGACTAAGTTCATGGTCTGAGACAAAGCAAAGGCAGAGTCATAAGAATGTAACAAGGAACCAATATGACAGGGGGCTGACGGGAGGAAAAGTATGAAACGAGATTACATTATTCTAACTGTTCTAACGTGGGCAGACAAAAGGGTAAGGGACAAGAATAAATGGAATTCCGCTGAGTCAGTGTTATGCAGATAAATGCCAATGAGTCACTGGAAAAGACTTATTTTAATGAGATATGGCAGGAAGTGATAGGAGGAAATGAGAGATCAATGTGACAAGGGAATTAATGATTACATGCAAACTCAAACATTATAAAATAGTTAATTTCTTTAACAAACTGCAGTTTTTCTTTTCAGATGTTAAATGGGTGTTCATTGTACACCATTAATCAGAAGTTTAAGATAATGCCAAGAAGGGCAACCGACCAAAAAATTTAGAAAAATGTAACCAGATTAGAGAAACTCAGTTTGAAAATTATTAAAGTTATTCAACATCTAAAAGAAATAGTGGCTTACAAAAATGTAACAAAGGAGTGTGATTTGTTTTTGATTCAAAGGCCTTTATGAACCTATATAGTTAGTGATTTACTCATTATCTGCAGAGAAATAGAGACAGTTTTAATTACATGTCTGATCAGCACAACTTCAGAGCAGCATGTATGAAGGCAAATCAATGTCAAAATCCACGAGCACCTATGAGATCCCCGTGCTCACGAAAATGACTTTTGCGAGCACTTTTACATCACTCTGCGCAGAATATCTCTGCTCGCGCAAGCAAAATTGCAGCCTGCGAGGAAAAAAACATGCTTTGGGACTTTTCCCCTAGCGCGCGACTTCTATCACTGCTCTTCTGCTCGCGAAACTTTCACTTGCTCGCTGGCAAGTTTTTCTTCATGGAAGTAAGTGGGCGGAGCCAGTCACCATTGTGTCACTTGATTTAATTGTTTAAATTAGGGGACAATCCAAATATCGTCTGTCTGCGTTGTACCATGCTTCCTAATTTCCCCTTACATTTCAATATGTATTTACATTGTTCTGTATTGTCTGTAAAGAAAAAAACATGAGTGCTTTCTAGAAGTTATGCTTGTTTTCTCATAAATCTTGCTAAAAGACAGACAGGTATGAAATTAAAACATAGGAAAAGGTGGTGTCTGTGTCTGTAAGACATTTGAGCATAGAACTGTGTGTTTAGTAGTTATAATAAGTGTTTAATGATTCATATTTAAGAATTCATAAATAGTCATAATCATAAGTGTTTTGGAAATGCATAATTAAGATAAGCATAAAGTGTTTTAGGATTAGTAGCTAGAAGTAGAATTTGAGACATGTAGCTTTTGCCAAAGTTGCAAAGTCTTATCTATTATATGGAATGTTTATCATAGAGGGATTAAACAATAACTGACAGTCATTGAATGTGTTAGGAGAACACACTCCTGGAAGTTAGCAAATAGAAATTGGGATAGACGGAAGGGGAGGAGTTTCGGACGGATATGAGGGCGGGAATAGGAAGTGGTTTTCTCTCTCTTTTAGCATGTGGTTCCCAGGGACGGCTGTGTCTCATGGGACCAGAGGAGAGTTTTTTCCAAAGTGGGTTAATATTGTAATATTTCATAGAAATAGTGTACTTCAGTGTATAATTGTATATGCATCAGTGGGATTAAAATCCTTTTAATTGTAAACCAGTTTTGGTAGAGTTATTATCGCAGCGTGTCCACTGTAGACAGCAGCGGGACATGTGCTCTGGCCTCCTCGCTGTGGAGCAGACACAAGCTTCCACATGTCCTTGAGCGTTGCCCCTGTTCACCAGTCTTCATTCAGTAATTAAGGTGGCAATTTCTATTGCTGCTTGAATCCACACTTACATGGTGTGGAGGTCTCAATGGAGTGACCACATGCTGTTTGATGAATGTGAGCCTGAGAAAAGAGAACGTGGGTCCTTGTGCTACGAGCTGTAGAGAAACACAGGGGGGATTTATGTCTACTAAAGCTGAGTCCAAAGCTCCTGGATTCCTCTTTCTCTGACCCTCACAAGTCAGTGTATGTTGTAAGAAATTTGAGTAAAAAACTGTAGTTAGTAGATATAATAAAAGTGTTTAATAATTCATAATTAATAATTCATAGTTAGTCATAATCATAAGGGTTTTGAGAATGCATAATTAAGATAAACATAAGCATAAACAAACATGCAGAAGCATGAAACTTCTGCCAAGTGCAGAAGTATAACTTTTATTTTGAAGGATTATTATAGAAGGGTTTAAAACGTAACTGACAGTCATTGAATGTGATGATGAACTCAGAGCCAGACAAGTGAATACGCTCCTGGAAGTTAGCCAATAGCAATTGAGATAGACGGAAGGGGAGGTGTGTCAAACAGGGGTGGGAGGGGTAATTCAAAGTCTTTTTTTCCTCGCTCTATCTCAGGGCCAGGGCTCCCGGACGACAGACGTGTTTCCACCGGAGGAGCCGAGCGAGGTTTTTTGCAAATGGGGTTTTATTGTTTTAATATGTCATAGGAGTGTACACTCCAATGTATAACTGTAAATGTACTTACATCAGTGGAATTAAATTCCTTATAATTGTAAACCAGTTTGGGTAGCGTTATTATTGCAGCGTGTGTGTCGACGGCACAAAGCCGGCCACATGGCTGGCTCGGCCTCCCCTTTGTTATGAGGTAAAAAATACTATCTTAACAAATTTGGCACCCCAGATGGAGACTTTCTTACCGGCCTCGCTGTGTGTGCGGAAGGCGGCGTTAGTCAAGCAGACAATCCTGGGCCCACAATATCGGTAGGCAGAGCCGTTTCATGAAATCTGTGAGTTAGCTTCTAGGATCTTAGAGGTATTTCTGCTTGGCTAAGCGCTGCTAACGGCTAGCTCTGTGTGGCCGGTGGGTACGTTCCACGAGGGAGGCCATGTTCCACTGAGGTAAGTACGATTTGCTGTCTGAAGTATGATGAACTTAAGGGATTAGTCAAGAGTATAAGGATCCTAAGAATTAATTAAAGACGGACAGCGCTGTGTAAGTAAATCACCACATTGGAATCAAACAAGCTGTGGTACGGGCGAAACTGCTTTGCTCATGCTGGGAGCCTCCTTCGGCCCAACATAAGTATTGTTAGGCCTGCAGATAGCTAGTTTAAAGCAGGTATGTGACTTGGCGGACTGAAATATCTTGGCATTCCGACTTAGGGGTGCGATCCTTTGTTGTTGTGGCCCAAGAATTTTCGGGCTTTGAGCATACGCTGCTTAGAGAGCTAGGCTAGCGGGAGTTAGCTTCTGAGGCCGCAGGCTCCAGGAAAAACACTCTTGCTCGCTTTGGCTGTGAATATAATTAGTGGATCATGTGGGTGATTCAGAGGGCGTAGAATAAGGGCTTTGGTGAAACTAGACAGACTGGGTGAGTGGTTTGTGGCGTTGGAAGTGAATAACTCGCGTTTCATATACGTAACAGTGAGCTCGGGTCCGGATGAGCTAAAGCCCGTTAACCGGAGGTTTAAGGGTTAATAAAACAATAATACGTGTGACTAGTCTGTGTTTTAGCAGCGTGGAAATACGTTTAAAATGATGACTAAATAAGTCCAATAATACGTGTGACTAGTCTGTGTTTTAGCAGCGTGGAAATACGTTTAAAATGATTGATATTGCATGACCGCGCTGTGGGGAGCTAACGCTAGCTACGTGTAGCTCCGGCGTTGCGGTACTATGTATGTAAAATAAGTGCTTATAAAATAAAATAACGGCTGGATTGAGAGAGGAGACAGAAGGCGTATGAGTGGAATTAAAGTGTGGGATTTTGGTGATACTTGTGTGTGCGTACGCTTTATTAGAAGTGCCGTTTTTGTCGTTAGCATTGCGGTTAGCATATCTGTTACAAGAAAGCCGGTTTCATGACAACTTCCGGTTTGGCGCAGAACAACTTCCGGTTCGGCGCAGACGGCAAGGCAAGTTTATTTGTATAGCACATTTCAAGGTGCTTCACATAAAACCATTGGAGGCATCAAAACATAAGGCAAAAGAAAAGGAGATTTAAAAACAATTAAACAGGAGTAACTGCAGATAACTGTAAATAAGTGAGTAGAATCTGAATTTTTCAGAGATTCATTGTCTAAGAGCTCTGAGCTTATATCCTGACCTTAGTTTTAATTAAGCATTATAACTTTAGTCGTTGACTTTGGTTTTAGTTCAGCATTTTAACAAAGATTAATGGTTTCAGTTGTGTTTCTTCAATTCTTGAACTTAATTGTGACTCAGTATTGTGCAGACCAGAGTGTAAGTGCAGTTCAACAGTTTGACTTACATTGGTATTTCTGATTGAATATCTTTGAACACAGTTATTGATTTTAAAGTTGAATTTAATATTTAATTGATTAATTATTCATTGTTTTTTAATTTCATTTTACTTCCAATTTTAAACCTTTCGAATTCTGATTTGGAACTGGATTGTGATTGTGATTCTGATTTAGATGTTGAGTTTGATTTCGGAATTCCAGCTTCAATTTTGGATTCGAGATTCCTTCACATATCCAGTATTGACTAATTTTGGTACATTTACTATTTTACATAGTTCCTAAGAATCAATTTTGACACGGACGGCGCAACATATTTGAGAGATCGTTGACCTCTCTTACACTACAGACGTATGCTAACATTTACTGCTGAACTTTTGGCAGTTCTGTGTTTGTTTTAGTCAAGGTGCGTGGTTGAGTGGGTCCAGATCTGGGAAGTGGAGCAGCGGATCCCAGTTTTGGAGTCAGCGGCCACACGCCATACAGCACAGAGGGTGAGTTGACTTTGATTCATGTGATGACAAGCATGCACATTTAATACACACATTTGAATACTCCTAGGCTGCATAATGTTTACATTAAAGAAGCAGAGTAAGGAAGTAGGAGCACTGGTAAGAAGACTAAAATGTGAAGTAAGAGAAGTAGAATGCATCAGAAAAGATTTGCAACAGCAGATAGAGGAAAGACGAGCAGAAAGTAAAGAAGACGAGGATATAAAGAGCATGCAGCGGCGGCTGCTGAAACTTCAAATAGCGGCGGCTGACAGAGAAATAAGTAGAAAACATCTGGCCAAGAAACAGATGGCCGTAGCCAAGGCTCAGGCCTCACAACAGCCCCAATATCCAGCTGCACCCCCGACCTCATACCAACCAAATCCAGCAGTACCAGCCCACACAGTGGTGTACTACGAACCTCCACCACATTATAGAGGCAGAGGACGTGCACGAGCATCTAACAGAGGGAGAGGTAACTACAGAGGAGGTTATGAAAGACCTGTAGGTAGAGGGAAGTGCTACGTATGTGGGAGAGAGGGTCATTGGGTAAGAGATTGCCCACATAAAAGGAGAGGAAGACAGATCAGTGCAGCAGCACAACATGCTCCGTTCCCACCACAACATCAGCAGCACCTACGACCAGGTCCAGCTGGACCTCCTCCCGTGAGACATCAACAGATGCCCATGCTGTCACCAGGACCATGGGGGGGTTCACTGTATAGCCAAGATACATAGATGATTGCCATGTGATCCCTTACAGCAGAGATATCGAGGTGAAGGGGGATATGGTAAGGTGTCAAACATATATGGTAAGGTGTCAAACATTTTTTGTAGATCCACATTTAGAATAGTTTTCAGTAAAGGTGCGACTCACAATTTTTGAGATTTAATGACGTCATGATAAACCACAACTAGACTTGCTAACTCTAGAAATTGAGAAATATACGGGAGCTCTAACTAACATGAGCCGAGTGTTGTTTTCTCAGGTGACAAACGCAGAAGCAGCAGCTGACGAAAGGAAGCAGGCTGATGTGTCACCAGGCAGTCTGGTGTGGATAAGAGTCCATGAGCGCAGGTGGAGTGAACCAAGGTGGACCGGTCCATGGGAGGTAGTATTGGCAACCTCACATGCAGTAAAGGTGAAAGGTAAAACTGGAGCTACTTGACACCACCTCACTCACTGTGCAGCAGCGAAGGTAACGAGTGTGACACTCGCAGAGACAGGAGTGAACATCAGACAGGAAAATTTGAAGCCAAAGACACCTCAAAAGAGGGGTTAGACAGTACTGAAGATGACGTTTCCCCCACAGTTTAAGCGAGGGCGTCCATTAGGAGACTCTAGGGTCAGTGGGTTATGGAAGTCTGTAATTATTTTATTCCTGAGTTCAGTAGCTTCCCTCTTAGTATGTGAAATTAACCACAGACAGGAACCAGATCACATGCATGACTACATCAGGATTCGACATTTAGCCTCAGTAGCTAATCAAACCGATCTTAGACCACGTAGAGAGGCTTCTCTGACGACACTCACCTATGAAAATGTAACTCTCACTCTTATGTTCAAAGAAGGTACAACATCAACGGTCCAGTTCGACTTCTGTGAAGAAGTTTCCAGTCCCAGGTATGAACACGCCTGCGGGTGGATGACCAAAACCGTGTGCATCATAACTGACGAGTGTGGGCCTGCCACACAAAAGTATGGGAAGCTGTTATCATATTATGCCTGTGATGTGTACAAAGGGGGTGGGTGGATGTAATCCTTTAAGACTTACCTAAATTGACTGACTGAGGACTTTACGTAATACAGGGAAAGGCTACTGATAGTCCTGCCCCACAAGGGCTCATTAGGATTATTGTTAAGCCTGTAAAAAGACCAGGTTCGACATACGACTGACGCAGAGAATGAGGTAAGGGGTGGAAACCGGAATGGCAGATGGGAATTTATGGTGGGTACAATATACGGCTTCAAGCCAGTAGTACAGATTGTATTGTGTGTTTAGGATCTAGACCCCTAGCAACACCAGTTCCTTCAAGATTCAGACTCGTAAGTCCTGAATTAGTTGTATTTTAACTCTGTTTACTGATGACACTTTGCCCCTCCAACACACTTGTCAGAGGCTACACTGGCATTACCCACCTGTAGAATATAATACCCCACCTCTGTTCAAGGTTACAGAGGGTCCATTTGATTGTATAGTCTCAGATACAGCTAAGGGGCCCAATGTAGGTAGTAGTATTGCAATTTATTGCAAATTGTAGCAACAGTCACAACGCTAGCGACTATCTATATAACAGTGTGTTAAGACAGACAGCACCTAGAGCTGATTTATGGTGATGGTGTGGAGGAAGAACCATACATCCAATCCTGCCTAAAGATTGGACCAGTAGATGTGCGTTGATGCAACTTGTATTGTCATTCTATATCCTGCCTGTCACTGATGCAACTTATGGAGAACTCATCTCTCCACGCCCACATGCTAACAGAAGATCCAAAAGAGATGCCGGTGGCCCGAAGGGAGCCTTTGATGACCAAGTGTACATAAGATGTCATAAGACTGCCAAGGGGGGTGTCTAATGACTTTCAAGCCAGAAATCAAATAGCAGCAGATTTAGAATCTGTTTTCTCTCAGAGGGTGATGATTAATAAAAATGTCGATTGGATCAACTACATTTACTATAACCAACAGCGTTTAGTAAACTTCACCAGTGACGCCATATCAGGACTGCATGCACAGCTGGCGAAGACTAGTTTAATGACCTTGCAGAACAGAATGGCATTAGATATGATTTAGCAGAGAAAAGTGGCGTGTGCCAGATGTTTGGGTCTGCGTGCTGTACTTTCATTCCAAATAACACAGCTCCTGATGGATCGGTGACCAGGGAGCTGGAGGGACTGACAGCACTCAGCCAAGAGCTAGCAGACAACTCTGGTGCCACTGATCCGTTCACCGACTGGTTGGGAAGTATGCTTGGCCTGTGAAAACATACATTTTTGGCAAGCGTAATTATTCTGTGTGCTGTCATCATAGACCGCCTAGTTGTCTGTGAATGGGGGTTCCCGTGCATCCGTGGACCTCTACAGGGGTTTATTGTTTCACCGATGAGCCAGACACCAGTCCAGGCAACCAGTTATGTGACGAGGATGAGGACGAATTGGAGCTTCTGATGGCCACAGTCTAGATGAGGCCACCAGAGGGACTTCACGAGCGGTTCCTGACCATCCTCTCGGAGATCCTGAAGGACCTGATAAAGGCCCAGATGGACTTCTAAAACATCCAGTGAGATGTTGGAAGTTTGGAAAATAGACGGATTGTTTTGGATGAGTATTTGGAGATTAAAATTTTTTGTTTAATTGGGTTATAAAGGGATTTTAAGGTGTAAAGATTAAGAAATGTAATTTTGTCACGTGTAAAAGAACAGTCAAGGCTTCTCAGTATGTGTTCTCTAGCCTACAGGCTGTATCCTGATCCTGCCAGCCCCAAGACATGGAAGGCAGTGACTTTTAACGCACTCTATCTTGAAACGAACTGAACAGAAATACTTGAAATGATATCTGTGTGCATGAATTCTTTGCCTCTGTTTAGATAGATAGGAAGCCTCTCCCTGGATTGAGTAGGGGGGAGGTCTCCAGGGACATTTGAAAAACTAACTACATTTGAGTAGCTAACTCACAGTGAACTGTGAGTTAGGGGGGAATTGTAAGAAATTTGAGTAAAAAACTGTAGTTAGTAGATATAATAAAAGTGTTTAATAATTCATAATTAATAATTCATAGTTAGTCATAATCATAAGGGTTTTGAGAATGCATAATTAAGATAAACATAAGCATAAACAAACATGCAGAAGCATGAAACTTCTGCCAAGTGCAGAAGTATAACTTTTATTTTGAAGGATTATTATAGAAGGGTTTAAAACGTAACTGACAGTCATTGAATGTGATGATGAACTCAGAGCCAGACAAGTGAATACGCTCCTGGAAGTTAGCCAATAGCAATTGAGATAGACGGAAGGGGAGGTGTGTCAAACAGGGGTGGGAGGGGTAATTCAAAGTCTTTTTTTCCTCGCTCTATCTCAGGGCCAGGGCTCCCGGACGACAGACGTGTTTCCACCGGAGGAGCCGAGCGAGGTTTTTTGCAAATGGGGTTTTATTGTTTTAATATGTCATAGGAGTGTACACTCCAATGTATAACTGTAAATGTACTTACATCAGTGGAATTAAATTCCTTATAATTGTAAACCAGTTTGGGTAGCGTTATTATTGCAGCGTGTGTGTCGACGGCACAAAGCCGGCCACATGGCTGGCTCGGCCTCCCCTTTGTTATGAGGTAAAAAATACTATCTTAACAATGTCCTCTCATCTTAAATTCATGTTTCCACAACCAGGGCTTTAATCAAATGCCAGCTACTCTTCATGCTGTCGACCTCTCTCACATGGAGCCATCACAGCAGGGGTAGATAGGCCAATCACTTCTGCCACAAGTGTTTCCTCTCAGGACCATTTCCACGGCATGGGACGGCCATTAATGCGATTTGAATCAGTGCGGGCAAAGTGGACGTTCCTTGCAGCTTGCCTTGATAACACACAATGTAATGATTAATGTGTGAGGCTAGGGGTTATCTTAAGTTTGTGTCAAAACTGAAGTGACGGGAGGGTCAGTGGTGCAATTCCTCAGAGTGACTGTTATAGATTTGTTCCCTGTCCAGATTTTTCCAGGTGCACCATTTTCAGTAGATGCTCTAAATCTGGAACACTTACAGGCCACAGCTGAGCTGCTCATAGAGGGTGCTTGCACTAAGCACCATATAGCTTGATTGTATTGTTTTTGTGAATAAAACACCAGCAAACTGAGCATGAGCTTTCACATTGGATAAGAAGTAAAACTGGATAAACTGTTACAGGTCTAGTGAAATGTCCGGTATTTATGTCATGTGGACTCTCACGGCAGATGGAAAGTAAGGCACTGAAATTCTACTAATACTTTAAAGCTTAAATCATGCCAAAGACAAATGTCATATTTGAACATTAAAAATCACACAAAAAAATACAGGGAGTTAGCAAAGCCCTGTGAACAGTTTGTGACACATTTGAGACGGTTTCAATAAGGACTGTAATCATGTAATCAACAGCAAACAGATCATAAGAGGCCATGTGTTTTTTGGGATTCATCAACCTAGAGTGAGAGAGAAGCTAAACTGAATGTCGCTCCTCAACGTTGGATACAGCTATAGACATTGTACAATTTCATGAAATAGCGCAAGTATCACTTAAAACAATTGCTGCCAGCATAAGTAATCATTTACATTTTATTGTGTCATTTTCTATTTTGATTCTTTGGCAACTTTCATGCCAATAAAGCCATATTGAATTGATTTCTCCATCCTCCATATCTGTCCGATGGCCTTAGTCAGTCTTATGGACCTTCATACAATGCATCTGTGCCATTCTTAAGTGTGGCATCGCTCATCTCCAAGCTATCGATATAGGATGACTTGCTGTGAAACACCAGCGTCATTTCATTTCATGACTGCTGAACAGATGCTGATACTGTCTCTTAAGCTGGCACATTATAGCAGTGCAGATCTAGATAAGACTTCGCCACATGATGGGGTGCAGTATCATACCACACAGATTCTTGCTAATCCCACCTGTCACAGTTGAGGTTCCGTTTATTATCATACCTTCCAGCTGCTCTTTTCTCCCCTGCTGAAGTGAAGGATCTAACTCTTATTCGTGTCTTTTCACACCTAATTTACTCATGGAGGCAGAATTTGCCGTATTGACCATATGATGCTACCCGGAGATACTCCCTTCCTCACTGTCGCATGATAAGAATAGAACTGTTGCCAGCTGCAGTTACCTTGGCAATCCTTACCAGCAAACTAAAAACAATGGCACGACTTTCTGTACAGAAAATCGTTGTTGACAATGCAATCTTTTCATTTGTATCATCTTTTTATTCCAAAACAGGTTATTGCAAATATACACTTAACACCATATGATTAACAAAATACACCAATCATTCACTGCACATTATACCACAGGAGCAGCATCTGTGCAGTCAGTTCGGTCAAATACAAATATAAATAAATAAAAATAAATATAAATATGTAACATTTACCGACACTATCGTTATGAATAACTACTTCATTACAGAAAACTGGTCATTAACTTATTTACTATACTTTTCCATACCACATTTCTGCAAACTTGCAGTAATCCATTTATCTATAATCCTTTGTCTTCATACCACATAACTGCAAACACAATGCACACCCGTAAACAGACCGTACATCTCTGTATAATCAATCCCTGACAATGCAAGCACACTCAGTATACATCATCCATCCCTTACATGTTTATCTTAGAACACACAATAACAAAGTTGATTACTGCGGAATAACATTTAATCAAATGTTTAAATTAATAGTCTTCAATACGGGCCAAAATAGTATCGGTATCTTGTAAACCGTGTTGATCAATTTGATCTGCTTATTCCTCTTCTTCTATTGGCAAATCAGTTCAGAAGACTCGGAATGTCAAACACGAGATTGTGAGTCAGTGCTGAGCTAGTGCTGTTACTTTGGTCTGTATCTGTGAGATAACCACACCCCACTCATGTGAATAAAAAAGAAGGAAATGAAAAGAGATGTGAAATAAATGGTGCATTATGGAATAAAAGTCTCCTAAAATCAATAAATATGTATTCATGTTTGAATTTCTTTTAAAAAGTTTAAATATTGCTTAATTTATTGAAGGATTTAATTCATAGGTTTATTTATTTATTTCAATGACATTTATTTATTTATCTGATCTTGGGCTTAATAGCATTCCATAGATCACAGCAAAGGCATGTTTCTTGGCATATCAATTTAACAGATGTACACAGTACGTAATTGAACCAGAGCAAATATTGCATTTACATTTTGTGCAGTCTTCCGTAAAAACACACATCTAACACACGCCTGCTCCTGTCATGTTATACTATTAGAACACTTACAGTGGAAGACTTTAGACAGATGGGGTTGACGGTCTAGATCTGGGTTGCTAATCCCTTCTTAATTGATCTTAATATAGTTGACCGTCTGTATTGTACCTGCAGTATTTGGCATGTGGGGGTAGTGATGTCCTCCAGGACCACTGGTGCCAGGTAAATATGATTTACCAGAGATAATACGCAGAGAAGACAGAGACATCTGTATTCCCAATGTGCCTCTCATACAGTGTGAGTGAGTTATGCACAGACCAGGCACGTAATGCCTTTTCCACCGTCTATTGCTCAGCTGTTTTCACGTGTGGACAATCGAGGCAGATGAATAGAGGCTTGTTTTTATTTATGTGCGTGTGTGTGTGTGTGGGAGGGTGGAAGGTGCGTGACCATTTCATCAGTGCAGATGATTCAGTCGCTGTCCCATAAAGTAGACCACAGCATTCTGATAGTTTGCCTGCTGTTTCTTGGTCATTTGATTTGCACACATACTTGATTTCAAATGTTTCGAAGGTTCTGCAAATTCTGGCAATTACAGCAAAGATCTATACAAGCTGTGAACATAAACAATTAGTGTGGCGAAAATAACAATGTATCAATTCATTTTTTGTGTAAAGTTAAATTTTATTTTACAATATAGATGCCACAAAATGTGATATTTGTACAGTTATAGTACATCTGTTGCATTATATAATGCTAAAGTACACAACTATTTCTTTTACAAGAATATAAATATTTACAGTCACATATGAAGTGTAAGATGAATCACTCGATTAAATATCAAAATAAAATTGAAACCCTAAATGTTTTTTTGTTGCAAGGAGAATAGTATAGACTGTCAGCTGGTAAAGTGGGTTGGGATCCAGTTCATCATGCAAGCCACTTTGTAATATTGCTGTGTTTTCATTTGTTTGACCAAATCTACAATTCACTCCAACAGCAACTCTACCGTTTTTTGTTACAGCTGATGTGCAGACTGCACTTACCCGCTCTGCTGCTGGTGATGCTAAAATAAAATTTTAGCATCATAATTTAGGAATTATGGTCTGGAGAAATGGGCTGGGGAAGGAGTAGTGTCACGGGGCTCAATAGCATTAAGCATGTTCGTAGAGTAGGGATATACCTTTAGCCCCGTTTGAATCAGGAGGGAACAGCTACCTAAATGCTGCGGGGAGAGTTTGTAACGAATATTACATGACTATTCACGTACACTGGGTGTGATGGTGCCGGTGTAAACAGGAAGTAGATTGGTTGCTTAGTTTAAAATAATACGACAGAGTAATAAAGTAGTGTTTGATACTTCAGATCTTCTCTAAAATCTTCCTCTATAAACTCAAACATATCTCTAAATCGCTCACCTCATATTTACATTAAAATCAACACTTACACACAAAGGTTTACTAGATTATGGGTCCATAAATGTGGTCAACACACGTCCCTCGTTGTTGTCTGTTCTCACTTTTAGCTCTGCTGGTGGCTTAGCTATCTGTCCTACTGAATAGCATTTACTGCTAACCGTGGCTTCAGACGTCCGCTCCATAGGGCTGATCACGCCGCTTGCTAATCGCTCTATTAACAGCTGCTTCCTCCACAGAAATGCAGACTCTAACTGAACAGCTGCTAGTAAAGACAACACGGTCAACAACACCTGTAATCAGTTGTTCATGTTGAATTAACCTGGTAGTCGATCGGTAATCAAGGCTGTTGTTTGTGAACATCCGGGAACGGTCACGTGATAGGAGCGTGGTGAATCAGGGAAGGACAGCACGTTACATCGGGTGGGTTGCCATGTTTGAGCGCAGTGGCTCCACCAATTTCAGCTATATTTTATTTTTCAAAAGCAATTTAATATTATTCAAACGTATTGTTCGGTAATGCGTACCGAACCGTGAGCCCGGTACTGAACGGTTCAATACGAATACGTGTACCGTTACACCCCTAGTAACAACATTCATCCCTGAACCACGAGAGTCAGTTTACACCATCTTTGTTGTTTTCTATGCATCTCTATACCAGTGTTACCAAAATAAATTCTGGCACATTGTAGTTGTTAAATACGATGATTCTGAATTTGAGTTGTGTATGCACTTGCCACGAAGGTACCATACTACCAGACTGCTTGGGCATAGCTCTTATCGATTTATATCAGGCATAATTAGAGATGAAGAAGATTTGTTGTTGAATGATCTTCTGAAAGTATGCTCGGATACATAATTGTGTTTACTGGCTGAGGGGAAACAAGTCTTTCATCTCGTGGCGATAAGAGGGTGATTTGTAGTCCACTTGGTGGCCTCTTCTGTGTATTCTCAGGTCTGCTCTCTTTGTTGGTTGCCGCTCCCCCACCCGGCCTCTCTCTCCCTGATTAATGCTGATACTTGCCTCAGCATCATAGTTATGATGAAGAAAGGCTGGTGATAATGACTTTTCACTTGGTGGGTTTCTCAGTCTGGGGAGGAGATGAACGAGGGGGAAGAGGTGAAGGGAGGTAGGAAGACAGAAATGCATGATCTCTTTTGAAGTGTACAGTTTGTTCATCTTTATAAACACATCTGGAAAGGTGATATCAGTGATCAGTATGTTACTTAATCAAGGTTATTATGAGGTTATCCAGCTCAAATGATCCTGTCAATTCTTTAATATTAAAGATCAACAGAACAGGAGTGAAAACAATATTCAGGGCTTACTATATGATTCTCTGCTGCAGTACCATGACAGGAATAGCACATTTATACTCAGATTTTTATAGAATTGTAGAAAGTGTCTTATCTTAAATTTAAAATGAAACTCGACCAACACAAAGAATGAGACTCCAACACAATTACATTAAGAGACTAAAGATTAAATAAAATGTGTCATCGGGCTAATTACAATTGCATCTGAAGCCTAAATTGCATCGCAAATTCAATCTCAAAGGTGTTCAACCACGGATATAATTTAAAGTGGCATATTCCATTTACCTTTTAATAATTTAAACCATGACTTATGCTGCTCAAGTATTCTTATAAACAGATTGGTGCTCATTCTAGTTTACCACAATGCGCATCACCTCATCTTGCCTGTGACCACTATTGGCAGAAACAGCCTCCTCATGTATTAACAAATACACATTTTATCAATACACACAGCATATTTATTCCACTTACTTGCCAGCATTTTCATGTAACGTGTGTGCAACAGGGCTTTGTGAGTACTAAGACAAATGTGTGCCATACAGCACGCTGCCAAACTTTAATGTATAACAAAAGGCCGGCATAATCCATCACAGGATTATTTTTTACTTCAACATTTTTACTTTTAGTTAATCATTTACTTCAGGTCTTTGCTCTTAAAATCTGTAATTCCTTTCAAGCAAAGATTTACATCCATTGGTGAATAGCAAAGGTGTACCATATTTCAAGGCTGTCTTATCAAGCAACCCAACCAATGCTGCATTCATTTCACTCACAGGCAGTTGGTCTTTAAGGGTATTTACATCCCAATATTGTCAACTGAAATACCTCCTTAGTATGTACGGTTTACTTGTATGGAAATGGAAATTGTGATGTGGTGTAGTTATGGAGTTACCCACTGAAAGAATGGGTACAGACAGTTCCCTTGTAGTGTATGGAAGTCTCCTCTTAGATAGCTAGACATCACTGAAGGATGCAAGTCCCTGTTAGTGGAGGATGTTTTGGGCAGGCTCTCACGTTGCTATAAGAAAAGAGTCCAGTGTGTCTGCTCCCAGCAGACTGCACAGTGGTCAGAGATCCACTGCGCATGGAAAACAGAGCCGAGGTGAAGAAAAAGGAGAGAAGAAACTGCAAACGTCAAAAGGTTCATTTGAGCCAATTTTAGGTTAATTATTGAAGAAATTATTGAAAGTAATCTGTTGATAACTTAATACAATCATATCCTGAATAGTGTGCCCTTACCGCCCTCTGAATTATCTTTATTTTTAAATCAAATGTTTGAATAAGTTTATAAAACAATAAAAAAAAAATAAAAAAAACAGAGTGGGATTAATGCCAACTGTCAACGCCATGTTATCACTGCCATTCCAGGATGTTTTCAAGGATTTGGTTTACTGTCACTGTGGGGTGGGTGTACCACTTTGCAGCTCATTACTATTATCAATATTTATTATTATTATTTCAATGAATTTGTCATGGATGGTGATGCAGGGAGCTGGGGAAGGACCAAATCGCAGACATGACAGGCAGACGTGTGCGTTTCAATGATTTAATACAAGACTGAGTTTACAAATCGGAGAGTCAAAAAAGCAGGCAGGTAACAGACAAAACTCCAAACAGCAATGAAAGTCAAACTGACAACTAACAGTGAAAAGACAGGATTATAAATACACAATAAACTAATCAGACAACAAGGCACAGGTGGGAAGACATGAGGGCAGACTGAAAGCTGATCAAATGGTGGTTGAAACAATGGGAACAGAGCAAGGCTGACGAGACTAATTAAACACAAGGGATGAACAGAAAAAAGGAGGGAAAGCCACAAAGACAGGAAGTCAAACAAAAGCAGGACCCATGACGCAAGGACAACAAACTGAAACAGGAAGTGAAAACTAAAGTCAAGAGATTCCATGACAGTAATATTGATTTCCAATTATTTATAATAAAGCTCATTCATAAAATAGTAATACATGTTATGATCCATGTTACTCATCTTATCACTTCATGCTTGTCTGCTTACATTAAAACAAGCCTGTAAATGGGTTTTATGTTTGTGCACCATGACAGGGATTGTCAAACATCTTGTTCTGCAGAACAAAGTCCATGAATTGAACAGCCTTCAATATGGTCCGAACATGGCTCGGACCATAGCTAATATTCTTTTTGTATTAGCATATGTTATACTGTATGTGATACTAGATTAGTCATTCAATTATTTAAGGGGAAGATAGAGAGGACAGAAAAAGTACCTATTTATTTGTCATTATTAATATAAATGATTAATTACTAATCAATTTATGTTTTAGTGTCTAGAAATCAAAAATAATTCAGTGAGCTATGTGCACACGTATTGGACTCCACTAGAAATCCTTTTGCTACCCCTGGGACACCACAGTTAAAAACTCGTAGAATCGCCATGGTAACAGGCCTATTCTATTACTGTGTCTGGAACTGGGCTCGTATTGCTGTCTGTACAGTCACGGAAAGACATGAATGCTCACTGAAGTACGAACATGCAAGGCTGGTTTGATCAAATGGCCCTTATGTTATGGCAGTAAAAGGGTGGAGAAGTTATCATATTTAGTCATTTATTTGTCAGGACAAATTCTTTAGCACCTGCTAGACTATTAAGCTCCCACATAGCAACCCCACCCACAATTGAGATCTGGGGAACGTCATGCCTACTGTGTAACGTTATGATATTAAATGTGTTTTTTTTCCTTTTTGAAGAAGTCCACAGAGTATTAGATATGAACCATTGGTGAATAAAGATGTCCGTCCCTTAACAACAGTCAACATCTAGGAGGACCAGTTGGAATGGTAATTTTATATTCCACTCTTAAAGTAGAAGCAAGTTAGCCACGCCTGCTATGTGACTTTTCATTTCAACGTCCTATGAGTGCAGCTGGCAAAGTAGTGTGTCTAACCTGTGCAGAGAGGAGGGTGGCTAATATTCTGGCATTTTTTATTTAGATTGTGATATTGCAGCTATTAATATTTTTTTATCAGTAGGCCAACGTTTTAAAGTGTCACATTCTGGTGCAGATGTTCTGCAGATCATGAGGTGTGAACAATGTAAATTATTGCCACAGTAACCTCATTATTCATGCAGTGACGCATGATATACAGTGTTATGATTTTCATTCTTGTTTGATTCATGAGCAAGAAAGAATCTGAATTGAAAGATCAAAGTCGAAAACAAGTCTCTTTGAAAAAGTTGTATGCGGAGGAAACACTGGAGAGTGTGGTGGCTTTGATCATGAAGTGAAGTTTCAAGTCTGAAGGTGGTACATTTTCGCACTTGGGACAATTATTAGCCAGTGCAGTGATTTTTCTAAAGGCCATTGCACATGGTCAACATTTTCTGAATTAATTTTAGTCATTTTTATGGGTTCATCTCATTGAACAGGTGCACTTCAATGAAATGGGTAAATTCATAAAAAATTCAAAATATGCTGGTATGGTGTAGCTAATGTGTGTGTGTGTGTGTGTATACGATCTTGTTTTTTTCTCATGAAACCATTTCAAACCCCTTTCTTTGTGCACATTGTAAAATTGTACCTACAGCAATCAGTCAGGATTCCTAGTGTTACTCTTGGCGTATACAGCTTTGATGTTGGACAACAAAACTATCGACTTGCGAAGTGAGAGGAGCTGCTGGTTCCGGAAGGACTTTTTCACCACTCTGTTGTGTCATTTTATTAATATCCTCAATATTCCTCAACATGGAAACACAGGAGTCTCCTGGCTAGAACAACACTGTTATGGCCACCAGTTTAAATTATTTCAACTTTGTTTTGCTCGGAACTTACCCATGAGACCTTGTGGCAATTGATATTAAGGAAAAGCCAGTAGGTTGCCAAATTCATCCAAAATGTCAGAAAGTGACTTGATATAAACTGAAAAAAGTGATAATTTGCCTCCACAGTGGAGAAGATTTTTTTATATATTAATTTGAACTTTACCATTGGAATCAAGCTCAGTTTTTCCAGAAATAAATGCCACTAAACTGATCTGCATAGTTTGCATAGTGTCTGCATGAAAGTAGAGTCTTTTATCTTCTGCTGTCCAGGTTGCCAGGACCAATAGAAAGAAATTCCACTTAAAAAAATCATTGACTGAGGTACTGTTCTTCTGTATGGGGATGGTTCTCTGTGGTTTGCCATGCCATTGCAGGTGACCAGGCATGAAATCCCATCGACGCTGTCTAAAAGGCTGAGTATCTCTGCTTTTGCTAGGAGATTAATTTTGAAACAAATATGTCAATACTGCGTAATGAAGTTGAATGTTCACTGTCATCAGAAGTATTGCTCTGAGAGGCCGCTCTGCTTCCTGCTCTTTTAATTCTGACATTAATTTTTGTAGCAGTATATGTTCTCAAGCAGAATCATTTGTATTTGATGTATTTTTGACTTGGGGTGTCATCAACTTGGTGTCTTGATTAATCGTGTAGTAATGTGTAGTGTAATCAATTATATTTGCAACAGTGGAATCACAAACAGGAATTCAATTAATTGGAGTTCTTTTCTATTGTTCTTTTCAATTGTTCAGTTAAAATAAATGAGTGTGTGTTTGTCATTTCAAAAGTAGCCTTCACGCAATTTCAAGGAATGGGTTACTTGAGCTTGGGATTTAAAAGAGTGACACGCAGAAATATTGAGGCAGGATGGGGAAAATTAACAAATCAAAAGTAGATTATGCAAAGTTTGAGCCTGTCTCCTTATTTAATTTATGTGTGGGAAACCATGCTATTACAATGCTACCCCAGCCGGAAAAAAAGGAATGTACTGAAAGGAATTGTTGTGTACACATAACTTTATCTCTATTTTGTTGGTGATATTTGTTTCATTTAACCTTTTAAAGCCATCATCTGCCTCCAGGTGCACCTCTATTTGTGTTGAAATCCAACATTAATTACACCATTTTTTATTCATGCTTGATATTCACTTGCTCATTCTTCAGCTATTAGCTCCGAAATCCAAGCTGGAGAAAAGGCTCCTCAACGCATTACCGCTTGGCCAGTTTGAAAAGCTGCAGCACACATCGAGGTACTGTGTCCAATCCCTCCATTTTCCCAGCCAAGCCGGAGATGACGCCCGTGAATTAATTTGTCTGTAAGCACATCTGACATCGCATTTGTTTCCCTCCTGTCTCCCCGTGTGGAGAGATGAAGGAGGAACAGACACATGTACCCCCCCCCCCTTCAGGATTACACTGGAGTGAGGTGTAGTCTCCAGATGACGGCTAAACTTTGTTCTCCTCCAACCATCTAAGAGCACATCCATGATGACTGAGGCTCCCAGGTGATATGAGTCCCAGCCACACACGGAGAGCCCATGTTAGCTAGAAACATCACATGGCCAGGGGCTGTTGCAACTCCCTGAATCAGATTGAATCAGATTACAGTGTTGCCCACAGGATTTTGTGAGACTATGGTGTGTGGACTTTAGACCCGTGTTTTAAAGTTAAATGCATCAATCTGGTGCGCTTTGTGACCAACATTAAGAATCTTCTAGTCCACTACATCTCAGAGGGGAATATTATACTTTTTACTTCACTAAATATATGAGTCTGACCAGCCGTCTGGCTGTGCAAGCAAGTGGGCTGCAAAATCCTTTTCAATTGGAGGCACGCTGGGTTGTGCAACCCTGCATTCTGATGAAATCCACCAAAATCTGTGACTGGGGCAATCGTCTCCATTGGCTGCTGACACTGTGGAAACTGATGAGATATTGTTGTCATCATTACCATCATCCACAGTTGATGACCGGCGGCATCGGCGGAACGTTGGCGGCTGGGGCAGGGACCTTGACATCGCAGCGGAGCATCGTATTAAAGCTTCAGAAATAATCGTTGCTTGCGTTGAACCTTGGGCAGTGCTCTGCAGGCCGGACAGGCTGCTGAACATCACTCTTTGCATGGTTCGCTCTGAGGCACTCCAAGCAGGCATCTTGAAGATCAGTTTCAGCAAAGAGGTTGGAACATAACGGGCTCTGATAGATTCTTGAGGCAGGTACTCTATTTGTGGAAAAAAAGCAGTCTTGGCTAACAGTATACACTTTGAAAGGTGCTTAGGCCCCCGACTACAGCACAAATTTGCTTCCAGGCCTGCTTCAGGTAATTACAGTTGGTAAAGTCATGTAGTTCTGGGTATCCAGCAAAAGTCACCACAATGAAGAAAACACAAATGTTGGATGCTTTTCCGCTCTTCCAAGTTGAATTTTGTTTAAACTTGAGACGTTCAGGGCGCTCCTGCAAAAACACGAGGCACTCAGCAACGCAAAAAGCAATTACAGAAAGCCACCACAGGCTGCTACAACATGCTCTGTCTGATCAGGTGCCTAAGGGAGGATAGATTATTAAGAATTGTGCAGCTGGTGCAAGTCTAATCTAAAGCACTCATAAATGATACACTGATAAATGTACAGAACTTAAAACAATATCTTGATAAATTCTGACACAGCAAGATCTCCTGGTTGTCATTGAACACATTTCTGTGAGAACATTGATAACTGTTGTGATGATAATTTGTATGTATACATCTGAGAAAATTGGTGTAGAACCATGAGGTAAGGTGGTGGGAAGGTGACTCATTTGGCTGAAGTAGAAATAGGGTATTCATGGGTGAGAGTAGAATGATTGAAAGGTGCCCAGTGTCTCATAATTACAGTGGATTACACTTAGATCGACATGTGAATACCTCTAAATGATACATTGCCCATAATCTGTACCTGTGCGCTTACATTTTATGCACTGGTGCCTCGTAATGTTCCATTTGATAAATGGGTTATTCATATGCTGTGTTTACTGCCTCTCTTGGGGTTAACCTTTAGCTGCATTAACTTCCAGGGGAATGTAGGCTGTTTCGAAGTTTCACTTCTTCCTGGCCTCATTTAATGTACAGTAACATGTTTTTTCCATACCCTTAGCCTTTCCGTGTTCCCAGCAGTTCCCAGTTTAATGAGGTCTGCAGCTCGAGGCAGCTGGACTAGGGCTTCTATCCTGCTAACTTTGTCCACCATTCAGTGTTCGATGGAATAGTTCACTGCTTGAAATCAATGAGTTAGCCTTACTACTCAACATTTGGATTTTATGTGTTCCATACATTTATTGATCTCTGTCTTCTCCCCCACTTTCTCTCTGTCTGACACATGCACAATCCCTTGTATCCTCACATCTACATACATTTAAAAAAGTGGGGATCACTTTTGGAGATTCCTTCTCAAGAGTCTCATTCTATTTGTAACAGATGTGTTGTATTCCTTTGCTTCAATGTCCAGTCTTTTAAATCACTAGAAGTAAAAAAAAAAAAATGACCTGTTGAATCAATTTATCATCCCAGTGCTGACAGTTTCCAGTTGTGAGGGGTATAAATATAGTTTATGGCGCTGACGGTGTACATGGGGCAAAGGTCACAGGGAACATTTGGTCCCCTGTGGGAATCTGTCCTCTTCATCTCCCCCCATCATCACTCATTGTGTCACCCATTGCCTCAGACATGTGCTCGAGTTTCTTTTACAGCAGTCTTTTTTTCATTTGGGACAAGCAACCTGATGGGAGACCCATAATCAGATATGTGGTGAAAATTCATAGAAATAACATAAATGTCGTTATACAAAGCACCGTGCAGTGCCATGAGTGAATGCACTTTAGTCATCAGAGAACCTAACCAATGTAAGTGTGAGTGTGAGTGTCGCTCTTTACTGAGCAACAGATGTTGGGCACTGCAGCACTCTTTTCAGGTGTTAATTAAAGTGGAAAAGATCCATATACAAATTATAGAACAGATGGCTTCACATGATGGAACTGTGAAGAACATATCGTGGCACATTTTAGGATACCCTGTGGTTATTTACCATACATTTGAAAAAGACACTGCTGGCCAACATTAACAGTTTTTACATGGAAGAGAGAAGGTTGCAATGTTATCTTTGTCCTGATAGCTTTCTGGAAAACAATAAAATGTTATCTTTCACACTAAAATGTATGTGTGTGTAGGCTTGTGGGATGGGGGGGGGGGGGGTCTTTGCTGATGCAAGTTGGCGTCAGGGTTTCAGACCCCTTTTCATAGGAGCTGCCAGAGGAGCTGCCTCAGCTCCTCTCTTTCCATGAATCCCCCACTCTCCTGAAGGAGTGGAACAGGTGAATATTTCACGCTGGCTGCACAGAAAGAGGGATGAGGCATTCGGTTGACGCTAGACTTCTTCTATAATGGATGGGTGGAGATGGCTGAGCTTGTCTCATAGAGGGTAAAGAATGTTCCCAAGGGAATTCCTCTTCATACTTACATTCGTCTGGCCCCATCTTTGCGTTGACGCTCTCTCTGGACGCTTGTTATTTGGGGAACATACATGATGCCACCCCTGCCCCACAGTTTTTGCCAGAAGAAACAGGTCATTTTTAGGTCCAGCCCTCTCTGCTGTAAGTCATTACATGAAACAGTTATTGCCGGAATTGGGAAATTAACACCAACACACCGCTGGTTGTGGTTGATCAGTATTTTTCTGTTGTTTGACTGTTAGCCACTTTGGAAACCAGCATGTTATAATTAGAAGGACCACATTTTAAATCATTATTTGCTATATTTTATGGATGATGGGTGCTGTAAATTGTTTTGTAGTTATAAATAAGGATTCATCACTGGAGGATTCCCCGCAACTATCTCGTCTTTGGTGTGTTCATACATAATTGAAGTCTAATTGAAAGTGCAGGACGAAGGAGATGGTAGTAGTTACATATTGGGCCCTTTTTGTGCTTTGTGTATCCGTGTGTTTTTTTAATCCCAGTGGGACTTTTTGTGTATGAATGTGCCTGTGGATGTGTGAGCAGGGGGAATAGCAGAAGAGGGTGTCTTTCATTGGTGGAAGTTTAAATATATTCAGGGTTTGGTCTAAGAGCCAACATGCTAGTGCACAATGTCGGAAAGGGAAAGAAAAAAAGAAGAAAAAGAAACAAGTGGTTTTGGGTCAAGGCATTGGATATCCTTTCAAGCCTGAACACTCCACTGGGTGTTTCAGCAATGTCAAAGTCACTTCTGGCTGTGGACAGACATTCTAATGGACCACAGCACAGCGCGTGTGGGAGAGCAATAGAGGAGGCAAACCAAAGGCAAATATCAGAGAAAAATGGTGTATGCAACTCCTTTTTTTTTTGCCATGTCCAAAACAGACTGAGGAAATTCATCAGCTTGCCAAGACACTTCTCACTACCCTTTGCTATGTGCTTCATTTTTTATGCTCTGAGAAACTGCTCATGAATAGGAGTACAACCCAGCCTTCTCTGCTCCCGTTAATAAGCATCGGAGGCACGCGGAAATTTACAAAAGCTTCAAGGATGACGACGATGAGCTGAAGGTCTCCTTTTGGCTCATGTTTCCAGCAACGCAGTGTTTTGACATAAGAAAAACAAGCTAAAATTTAAAGCATGATCAGGATGCAAGCCATGAGAGTGCTTGAGAGGAAATTGTTGATGAATCATTTTCTTTACAAATATCTGACAGTTGCACGATGGGACTGTTTTGTCACTTGTCAAATTGAATCCCCATATAATGCTGCTTCATGTGTACGGCAGCTATCTTTGTTGACACGTTATATTCTATACCACAATTGTCCATGATGTATGCATGTATTCATATTTATCTCTCTCTCTACAGTTACACACACACACACACACACACAGAATATGTACTTGAAAAGTCAATGAATGTGTTTATACTTCAAAAACAACAATAGCATATCACATGGAATTATTTAGACAAGATAGATAGTTTCCTAAAAAAAAGAGTTATTCTTTTAAACTGAGAAAGAATACAATATCAACTTGCAAATAGAGGTGAATACACCACATACATCTGGCTATAAAATCTTCAATAACACCTGGATATGCTGTGTTTATGGAAACTGCAAATCTCACCCTGTAGCAAGGAGCTAAATGCAGATAATACCCTCTCCAACCAATCGGCTTAAGCGAAGAACTTGCCAAAATAGAACCGATAGACTGTTTGCAGAACGTCCAATTACGTCAGCCTTTCTAATCTGTAATTATATTTTCACTCAACAAAGAAGTGTAACAGCCATAAACAGCGGCCATCTGTTTACGAAAAGCATTCACTTGAAGAGCACTGTTCCACCTGGCCGCTGTTTAAAGTGCTGTCAACAACACTCTGCGCACATTATCTCAATTTACACTGACGTCACTGCTGTTGCCCTCCAACTCCCCTCAACAGTCACACACTCAGCTCTTGTTAATTGCGATATACCACTGTATGCGATGTTAGGGGCTGTTAGGCATTGTGCCGACTCTGTATATCTGCAAAGGAATGTCTACCCTTTTTCTGCCTGTGAGTCGGTGTCAAGGAGGAGCTCATAGCAACAATTCCACAGAAGAAAAATAACAAACATAGTATGCACTCAAGGTATTATACTGATAAACAATAATGCAATCAGCTTTGAAATTGGAGATCACAAGAGTGAAAATCCCAAAATTTCTAAAGAAGTCGAGCTAAATTCCAGAAATATGTTTGTAAAACATTCAGAATATTACCATTTGATGAATTGAAGCAGCTTTGCATATTCCCCTTTGACTGAAGAAGAAAAAATGTGTAATTATTTCAGACCTCGGGTATGTATATTTGAAGACAGAAGCGTACAGATTGTTTATTGTTTGCTAACTGGATCCCCATTAGCTGACGCCATGGAGGCCACTAATCTTCCTGGGATCCACAGAAAGGACAAAACATAACGTAAAACAGAATAGTCAGATACAAAGTACGAGACTAGGATGTATAGTACCAGAACCGAACATTTACATTATCCATCCATAACTTCTTCAAAGAAGGATCAGGATGTTGATGACAGTTTATTACTTGTAAAAGTGAGATGAGGAGGTCGTGAGCTCCAAGCTATTATTAAACGGTAGATAACTGCGTTTGAAGAGGTATGTTCTTGAGGTCGAAGGTATCAAGTGACCTGAGCTAGCATTCCTTGTGTGATGGTTGTCTGTTGCATGTGTGTTGTACTTGGTTGAAAACATATTCAGGTGTCTGATCAAATACTACATTTCTGAAAAACATGCCAAGGCTATTGTGGAGTTTAATTTAAACTGAGAACCATGACAGGCAAGATTCCATATATGCTATATTTGTTCTTATTGAGCACTGGAATACCAATCTGGCAGCTGAGTTTTGAACTAGTTAGTTTGAACTTTGCTGCTGCTGACCATATGACTGGACAGTATTGCAGGTGGCAAAAGACCAAGGACTGTAACACCGGACAAATATTAGAGGATGTTAAATACGGGACGCAGTTTCTAGCCATTGCTGTGCTCCTTCCCATTTTAGTCACAATGCCGTCAATGTGCTCAGACCACAACAAATGTTACCCCAACATCACTCACAGTAATTTGGTCTTCTGACATTGACAGCTGTGGGTCGCCAATAGGCATACTACTAGAGCCAAACACCGTACTTCCAATTTTTTTAAATGTTCAGGGCTAGTTTGTTCACTTTCACCCAACTAGACACTCGCTCCAGATCCTGATTTAGGATGGTTACTAGTTCATCTTTGTTTGAAGTAGTGCGAGTGTCATCATTACATTACCAGTATCTGCAGTCTGATAAGCTACCATTATAAAAGACTCTGAGATCTCTCAGAAAGATAACTGACCATCCAAGAGAGTTCCGTACTGCTGAATCTGAATTTCTTTAGCAATCATAATATCATGGTCTATTATGTCAAATGCGGCACTGAAGTCAAGCAAGACTGTGCCTACCATTTTCTTGTTATCCATCTGCCAGTCAGGGCAGTGGCTGTAGAGTGACTTTGTCTGTATGCATACTGGGAACTAGTAATCGGGTTATTCCTAGTAAAATTATTTTGAATTTGGTTAAAAAAAAAAACCTTATCTAATAATTTGCTCAAAATAGGAAGTATACTTGTGACGGTTCACGGTTTACCGTGTTGGTTTAGGAGTGGAGCAGAGGCACAGACTTAGACACAGGACACAAGGTGAGGTGAAATGCAAAAAAGAACAATTGTTATCCGGCACTGGAACAAGGCAAGCAGGGGAGTACAAGTATGTGAGGGGTGATGAGCGGATTGCCGGCAGGTGAGTGGAGATGAGTGGGGTTTGCAGAGGGAAAAGCCAGGTGCAGGTGATTTGGCACAGGTGGAGAGAATGAGCATGATCAGGACACACACACACACACACACACACAGCAAAACCCAACCGTGACATATACTAATTGGACGGCGGTTTTGACTTGTGAGAGTTAATTTGTAGTCTTTTGGTATTGGAATCATCTTTGCCACTTTCCAGACTTTTAGGCATCCACCGTACATTAAGCATTTATTAAAGACGTGACAAATTGGAACAGATACTTGATCAGAAGCAAATCGTAACAGTTTGCCATCTAGATGGTCAATACCAGCCAGTTTCTCATTTGGCAGAGACGACAACATTCTCTCACGAATCATGGGGCAACCACAAGGAAGGACAAAAAGGAAATCTCATTTTGTGTAGTATAGTAATATAGCAGATTTGTAAGAGATAAAAACAGGCACTAATAGAACTCTCTATTAGTATCTATTAGTAAAATATCTTGGTCATTTTTTAACAGAACACATGACCGACGATAACGACATTTCCAGGCAATGTCGTATGATGTATGCACAAGCAAACAGTCTCTCACGCAAGTTTGGTCTGTGTACAGATGGAGTGAAGATGTCTCTGTTCAGAGCATATTGTACTCCACTCTACACTGCACACTTGTGGTCAAACTACAAAAAAAGAGTTTACAGAGACTTCAAGTAGCGTACAATGACGCCACGAGAATACTTTTAAAGAGACCGAGATGGAGTAACGTTAGTGCTCGTGAAATGTTTGTTTGTGGCTGCACGAGTCAACACTTTCCAAACAGTTTTAAGAAATCTCATGTACAAATTAATCTGTAGACTGAATGACTCTGTAAATGGGATCATACTTGTTTTAACCAACATAAGGTTTAGCACCACACGCTACCAGTCCCAGCTGTGGTGACATTGGTACAGCTGTCTCTTTGTAAGGCATTGCTAGGCCTATGTACTTTTATTGTTTGTGTCTGGTTTTTTATGTATCTGCCTGTATCGACCCCGAATCTGAAATAAAGTCTATCTATCTCACACACACACGCCTGACCTTTTTGTGTGACCTTATACAGTCTTACAAACTTACATTAAGCTTGATATCCACCACATTGTTTGTGCAGTTCATTGCAGGATGACTGAAGGTGTGAGCCATCACACCTTCAGTGAGCTGAACCACAGTCAGGCCAGTTTGTAGATAAGGCATCTATCCTTCAGATACACGGCGATGACTTTGTCTGCCCTTCTGATTGTTGTGAAGAGGCCCCGGCTTTGATGGCTTTGGCTGGAGGGATAAGAAAAGGCCAAAGTGACGGAAATCTGGATTCTGTTTTTGCCAACACTGTCTCTGGGTATTGATTTTGTCTGGAAATCTTCAAAGAGGATGTATTTATGCCTGAAGCACGATACAGTAGAGGTGCGGAGAAGCTATTGAGGCAGTTAGAGTGCAACTAATGTAGATTTGGCTCAGTCAGAGGGTTTGTCGTTGAAAGGAGTGGGTTGCCTGTTCAGGAAACACTTTTATGGATGAGGGAGGTGATGGGTTGATTTATTGATCTGGTACACTTACATAAACCCGAGGCACACACTTGGTTTCACAGAGAATTTGATGAGAGTTTGCCTTAAAGATAAATAGTCACAATTTAGGAACGGATGTATAATTATAAAACATTTAGTCACTTCACTGAATATCACAAGACATTTATTATTCCAACATCTGAAAATATACTTAAAACAACTTATTTCTGAAAATGTTTAAAACTGTATTGCTACCTGAGAGCAAATGTCCATATACTGAAATTGGAGTTGGCCCAATTGTACAATCGTCACATTTTACTGTAACTTTGAATCCAAGGCAGGATTATTATCGACTTTATTTATTTATATCTACAGCATAATGCACTCTACATCACACTTAAGTTTGTTATTGTCCCCAGCAAAAGTATAATACTGTATTAGCTATCTTAGTGGCAGATGGGTTGCTTTACATGCAACACACACATTGCCACAAAACGTGTGGGAAGGTTCACATGGTCGCAGGAAGAGTCTCTGAGAATACGTTTTTACTGCCAAACTGCCCAACATGATCTGAATTCTTGTGACATGGTAAAACCCTCCCATCTGGTACCCAAAACTGGATAAAAACAAATACTAAGAATTATTTGCATGCACTGCCGCTTATGCCAGCACAATCCGTGTCAATATCCTTTCAAAATGATGCTGGCAACAGTGACACCTCCACAATAACAGGATCATGCTTTAAGATTTCATACAGATTCTGTGAGAAAAAGATGAACGTCAGGGCCATTTATCATGTCTTTGAGTGGTTCTGTCTGTGCGGGGAACAGGGAATGTGTCCTGTGACATTTGGCTACATCATCTTGAATTATTAGCGCCTTCTAAGAGGACACAGGATTTATCACCACTTCTGTCCCAACACCCTCTGATGCCGCACCAAGCAGGACTCGTGAGTCTCCTCCAGGCGAGCTGTGACAGGCAGCCTGTGCAGTGCAGAAAATATCATAATTAACATTTTACCATTGATTGGATTATATTTAAAAAAAATAACAATAAAACAGTAAATATTACAGATTCACCCAACATGTAATCAACAATTAAGTTAAATTAAATTTCCATTAATTTCCCTCGCCACATATTTCACCAGCTGGGAACATGGTGGTAGCATCAAGCAGTTAACCACGTCAAACCAAATACGTTGACCTAGCTGGTGTAAGGTACCAAATATGGATACATTCCAGGAATTTAAGGATAGTTTTAGGATAACCAGATTTTCTTGTTGTATACAGAATATTGTGTTGATACAAAGTCAAATTTCTGGAAGTGTGACGTCACAAAAAAATCGTTGACGTTTATTCCAAAAGTGGCGACGGTAGTAGCTGAAATGTGTTGTAATTTACCTTTTTAAATAAGTGTCTTTAAGATGGTTACCAAATGTGGAAAAAGTTTGCCAAGAAGAACTGAAGATTGTGTTGCAAAAAGCAAGCGGTCGAGGAGGTACAGTGTGTATATTACACACCTTTATCAGCCTTTGTGGCTTACATGTGTAATTATCTGACTCTACACCTCTCTCCAGGGGGGCATTACGAGCCAAGGTGATGAACTGGCAGCAGCAGCACAGGTGGTTTGGTGTTGTCAAGCGTAACCCCCGTGGGTGCAGATTGGTGTGGAGCTGCATGGGTCCTGTAAATACTCTTGCTTTAGGACACTGTGTTTTGCAGACATACCGAACAAATAGATAGATAGATAGATGTAAACTTTATTCATCCCCAGGGAGAAATTAGTTTGTAGCAGCAGCAATTTACAGAGTCAAATAAAATATAACATATGGAATGCACAATATCTACAGTACAATAAAATACCAGAGCAGATATTGACTTGAAGGAATAGATTAATAAAAAAAAATAAGCTTGAATAGAAATAGAAATACACAGTATATACCATGAATATAGTGGTGTGGTATTAAATAAAATTAGCAACTAGTAAACTAAACTAAACAACCTGGACAGTAGAGCCAGGATCACAAACAACAAGCAACAGCCGTGTAGCTTTGTAGTCATGTGAAGGACGACGATCTGGCCCGAGGTGTTTTATTATAAAGTCTAATGGCAGAGGGCAGGAATGTTTTTCTGACTCTGTCCTTGTGACAGCGGAGCTGGATGAGTCTGGTGGAGAAAGTGCTCCTCTGTCCCTGCAGGAGGTGGTGGAGAGGGTGGTCCGGGTTATCCAATATGGATAATAGTTTCTTCAGTGTCCTCCTCTCCACCACCTCTTCCAGATAGTCTTGTTTGCAGCCAATGATGGAGCCGGCCTTCTTAACCAGTTTATTAAGTCTGTTGGTGTCGCCGGCTCCAATGCTGCTCCCCCAGCAGACTAAGGAGAAGTACAGTGCACTGGCCACAACAGACTGGTAGAACATCTCCAGCATCTTGCTGCACACGTTGAAGGATCGAAGTTTCCTCAAGAAAAAGAGTCGACTCCTCCCCTTCTTGTACACAGCGTTGATGTTGTTCTTCCAGTTCAGTCTGCTGTCGATGGAGACACCCAGGAACCTCTACTCCTCCACCATGTCCATGTCCTCTCCCAGAACTCTCAGCGGTTGTGGAGCTGTCGTCTTCCTCCTGAAGTCGACCACCATCTCTCTGGTCTTGGCCACGTTCAGACGCAGGTGATTTCTACCGGCCCACTCCACAAAGTCATCCACTACTGCCCTGTACTCCTCCCCCCGTCCGTCCTTTACACACCCGACCACTGCAGAGTCATCAGAGAACTTCTGCAGATGGCATGACACAGAGTTGTACTGGAAGTCAGTGGTGTACAAGGTGAACAGGAAGGGAGACAGAACAGTTCCCTGTGGGGCTCTAGTGTCACTGACCACCCCATCAGACAGCACACGGCCCAGTGGGACAAACTGTGGTCTGCCTGTGAGGTAGTCAGTGATCATCAACAAAGCATGATTAAAGGCTTTTTACAAATCAGCTTCATTATGTAGTTATTTCACTATCCTTTTTATCCGTTCATTGTGAAAACACCATTAAGCTGTCACACCTATACCTCGATCATTTCGTTTTCTGAGGTTGTTTATTTGTGTATGAACAGATCCTTTTGCCACATAGCTTCAATAATCAAAGCCTCGGCTTCAGATAAATCAACAAGGGAAACACAGTCAAGCCTTTCAAACAGGGACTTCACTTCCCTGGATGTAATCTGCTCAGATAAACCTGTAGAGGCCATTTTACAGTTACAGTCTGGGGAGAGATAATCCTACCTGATGTCACATCAGAGGAGGGGAAGGCTGCCGAGGTTATCTGTGCAGTAATGATCACTCTTGGGACTCCCAGCACCTGAGACACAGCAGCCGGATAGCCTGGTCAACTGTTCTCTGTCACTGTGTAGTCAAGGGGTCTGCAACCTGCGGCTCGCGAGCCTCTCTGTTGCGGCTCCCTAAGGTCCCCAACTGGCGCACCGGATCCGGACCCAGGAACTAAAAACAATAGATAATTCAGAATTATACATATTGGCCACCGAGTTTAAACTTTAACCGGCGCCTCTTATTCAGCCGTTACGGCACTTGTTCGGCGGTGCAGGAAACACACCGACCAATACATTGCAAATCACATCAGGTGATGCAGCTCAGCCAATCAAATATGGGTATTCTAACAAGTTTCCTGACTCGAGCGAGGTTTACACACACGTGACACACGGGGCTGAGACGAGGAAATAGAAAGAAGAGCAGGGAAATTACGCTAATAGAAGAAGTTATCTCACATGACGTTCTCCAAAAAGAGAAACGTGTTCAGAGAGAATATAATTTATAAGCAAGAATGAACAGAATCTTATATGTTAATTATTCCCACGGGCAGTTAAATCCTCTACCCGTGTCAAGCGCTTTTCCCTGCAGGTGGCTGATCATGATTTTCAGACCCCCGCCCTCTGTAAACTATCAATGGATCAATCCAAAAACCAAAAAGTCACGGAGGAAAATAGAGTCTGCGTGGACGTCTTCATTTGCTTTCACTGCCAACGATGCTGGCTTACCTGTATGCTTCCAGAACAAGCACACAGCATGTGCTGAACAGTGTCGCGCTGGAGATGAGCGACAAAGAGCGAATTCTCAGCTGCTGCAGCAAACTCTCCTCTTCATAAGAGTTTGATATTGTTATATCAGGTAAAATTGCAATAAAATGTCAAGAATTGTCTTTATTCTTGTTCTATATTTTCATAAATACAACAAACTATGGTTTTTGTAAATATAATCGAATGATATATAACACTTTATAAGCTGTGATATCAAATAGCTTTTGCGGCACCAGACAAATTTTATTTGGTGGAAAATAGAGCAAAATGGCTCTTTGGATAGTAAAGGTTGGCGACCCCTGTGTTGTCAAACACTAACCTTTATTTTCTCTTTCTCTCATTCTAGCTTGTTTGTAAAGCTCTGTCTTTCACAAAGCTACTCGCTGCCTGTATTCATTATTTGTTTGCTGCGTATGCAGTTGTAGGACAGTATTTTGTGTAAATGTTTGCCCTGCATACATGTCCATGGGTAAATGTTTATGAGGGGAATAGAGATGGACCAGCAGCAAACGTTCACAGTTCATCGGCGACAACAAACTACACTCAGAGTGTGGCTCTAACATATGTTAATTTCACAAAAAATTCCAAATATCCCCAAAAAGCCTTTACACTTGGCAGAAGAGCAAATGTTGTTGTGTCAATGAATCAATCAATACAAAACAAAATGCAACAAAGTTCAATGAAAACATGTTGGCCCACATAAACATCACACCGATGTTGACTGATGAGGATTAAATTAATGTCATTTTTTGTCCTCTTCTTCTGCAATTGTTCAAAAGCTAACTAGAACATCAGCGCCAACAGCTGTTATCTTGATATGCCCAGCTCCTAATATTTGCATTAAACAGGCCTAAATTGTCACCATTTCTATATGCCTTTCTCTCCACTTCTCATGCACCACGGTGTTGTGACAAGTTGGCCAGGTGTGCTAGGTGAAGGTGGGACAGGTAATGGAAACAAATGGTTGTCGTTATGAGCACTTTGCATCATATTGCAAATGCTCTATAACAAAGCCTGACAAGGAGTTTTCATCATGGCCAACATGGTCTAGAGGAGAGACACTCCATCTCTGCTTCTACTTTTGTTTATAAACTGTGTGACTTATGGTTCAACTGTTCCCAAAGGAAAAATGTGTCAGATATGGTACTATACAGCCGAGTGGCTCCAGCATTACAGTAAGACTGCCAGAGATATGTTATTTCCCACTGGGCCCACCAATGCTAAAAATGAATGTGTTCTGGTTACTAGAGGGTCTTTTTTCAAATGTCAGTGGCTAGGTGATTGTTTTCATTTTAAGTCACACAGCATTTAAAGGACCGGTGTGTAGGATTTAAGAGGATATATTGCTAAAATGGAATATCGTTTTAATTATTATGTTTTCATTAATGTATAATCACCTGAAACTAAGAATAATTGTGTTTTAAACTCGACATTGTTGTATAATTGCCGTAATTAGCTTATGAATTCTTGAGTTATGGCCACAAAATGTGTTTTGAGAGTTGACAGTGACCTTGACCTTAGACTTTTGACCATCAAATTCGAATTATTTCATCCTCGAGTCCAAGGGTATGGAAAATATGAAAATAATTCCCTCAAGGTGTTCCGGGCGTTCACAAGAATGGGTCGGACAGACAGACGGACATATGCTCTTTTTCTGGCTGTGCTCGCTGGAACAACACAGGAGTGGTAAAAAGTGTGCGGGTTGTGTTGCACCTGATACACAGATACAATTTCACTTTTGTTAAATACCTTCTTAGGCAGCCTACGTTATTGAAAAATAACTCAACGTTGACTTTCCATCGGCATTGTTTCCGTGGTGCCGGCATGTCATTTAACATATTCTGTGCCACCCCGTAATGCGCAATTATATTTCTGTGAGATCAGGCTGAAAATAAGGGTGCGGAGGTTGTTGACCTGGTGAAGGAATTTACATTAAACTCAGCTGGTTCATCCCCTTCTTCTACTTTACCATGACTGAAAACATACTAACATTTATTGTGACATCTGCTGTTTTGGGGTGGCATTTAACCTTGTTAACAACCACAAGATATAATCTGCATGCTTCTACAGTATTGATTTTATAAATTATGATGACACTGCACATAGCCTCTCCAGCCTTAAGGCCAATGCTGTACTAGTGATTCACAATTGCAATACAAAGATGCATTTTATCAGCCATGCACAAACAAGTTCTCCAGAATGCTTTTTTTGTTTTTTAGTGTTAACATTTTAGTGATGTGCAGTTGTTCTACTCCAGGAACTTGGCTGTCACTTCCTACACAAGAACAAGTCATACTTGTTCACCTTTTGATGTGGGAGTGCTGACTCATGTTCCACCTCCTCCTCTGCTGACTTGTATGAGTAACATCAAGTTTTCATGTGTACTTTGGCTGTACGGCTTACATCCTTACCATGGTCTCACGCCCCTCCTCGGACAACAAGCTGTCTCAGTTGCTCTTCAATTCATTAGAAGCCATCATCTTTTCCTCAACACAAACAGCAAGCAGATAAAGAGGAAGAGCAAACTTAATTGGGCCGCTTTAGCTGGCAGTGACAGGAGAGAGTGCCTCGCATACAAGGAGGAGAAAGACGAGATTTCGCTCTGTCAACTTTGCTTGAGGACAACAATATTTAAATCCTATCCTTCTTCCAGGTTGCTTTGTTATGGCGTGCAGCACGCAGAGGAAAGAGGATTATAACAAACAGCAAGGTAAACTACTAATGAATTAGGATGGATTGCACACTACACTCCTTTCCCCCCACACTCCCTATCTCTTTTTCTCTCATTTCCTGTCCTGGAATGATACAGGGGAGAATCTAATGGCTGTGCTTGCTTTTCATGTGTTTGCAGGAAGGAATGTGGAGGTATCTTTTCTTCCCTCTGGCTGAGGAGCTGATAGTTTGACAGCATCGGGTGAATTGTGGTACCTACCCACACCCAGTAGCTTTATTTCAACAAATTTTGTGTCAAGCTAAAATTAACACACAGTCCCTGACAAGCCCCTCACGGCAGTCACATTCTCCATGATGTGCTCAGGCAAGGAAAGAACCACTAAAGTGTTGTACTTCCAGTTTTCCTCGACTCCTCTCCTCAATCCACCACTGCTGCACCCACATGTACTGCCTCATTGTGTTGTTTACATTGACATACTCCTGCTCTCCCACCTCTGCCCCAAAAATAGAAAACTAAAGTCATTAGTGGTCTTCACCTTTAACCTTGTTATTTCTCACCCTCTTCTTCATCTCTCTCTCTCTCACACACACATACAGATGCTTTTTTACTAGCAGGCTGTTAGGGGAAATAGAAATGTTTTTCTGTATTGAGCTGTGGCTTTGTTGGATGTCTGAGGAAGGGAGTGTATGATAAGAGAAGGAAAGCGGCTCTTCTGTGGAGCTCTGGGGAGCAGAAGCCGCTGTCACTTTCACAGGAAATGGCACTTTCAGATCTCCTCCTCGTTGCAGTGCAGTACTTTTTGCCAGGAGAATGTGACCCTGTTGTAACTGTTTGTACTGCTAGATCAAGATGGGCTGTAATGTCACCACCAAGTCATAATCAAGCCAATGAAATATGTACCACACAGTCAGGCCACAGGGGCAAGCAAATCATGAATCAGTACTGAGTTTTGCAGAATATCTTAGCAACTACAGCAACTTGATCACCGTTACTATAGCAGTTGAAAGTCATAAGATGGATTCACTTTGCAAAGCTGAACAGCATCGTGTTTAATAGCAGGAGCAGCAAATGTTTGCTGCTTAAAAAGTGAGAGTGAACACATATAACACTCTCCCCCAACGTCATTATAAAAAATCTAAATCAATAATGAACATCATGAAACCAAAGCAGAAAAAAAATGAAACACAATCCTTTCAGGTCCCCATTGAAAAGACAGAACTCAGAATAGTGTGCCGAATGGGGTGAACATGTTGTGTATAATATTCAAATGCATTTCTACAGAGAAAGTGCTGCTTTTGATCATGGGCACAGTGACTCATGAAGGCAGAGGTGCCATTAGAGAGGAGACGGGAATGACTCCAGGGGGTTCTAGGCTGCTTTATTACAGTGGAACTACACAGAGAGGAACTAATTCTACACAATGAATTCAAAATGATATACAATATTATGAATTACTTTGATAGCCTCCAAGTGTTATTTCATGTACAGAGATAATCAATATACTGTATGGTTCCTCTCCATTGGTAAATGATAACTTTAGGAAAAATGTTTAACTGCTCCATTCAGTTGGGTTTATTTAGTGTCCTGAATTATCTTTTTTTTTCCATCAGTCAAAGCTTTGACCTCTGAATCAACGTCAACCACTTGGTTCGGTTTTGTCCCCGTTGATTTCTATTTCCCCCGATTACACAGTTGACCAATCACAGCTAAGTATGTGGTGTTAAGAATGGGGACGTCATTGTTCTGCATTGCTAGCTACCTACCTAGCTATATTCACGAAAAAAGCAAAAAAAAGATAAAAAGTGACAACCGTGGATGTGATTGACGCAGATTGTAACAAGTCCACTTCCAGAAATAACTTCTTTGTAATCGTAATTACTTTATCCATGTAGTCAACCGCTCCGAGCAACCACCACTGCAGCTTCTCAGTTACCTGCAAATGATGTTGAAGTGATGTATGCATCAACTGCTACTTCTTCATTCGGGGAAAACTAAACCACCTTCTCCCAACCAGAAATCAGAACATGACCACAATTCCAGGCTGAGGTGACATGAAATGTGTTCTGTGTAACTACAGGGCAATATTAGATCTTAGCTCTCATTTCTGCCAGATAGCACATTTTAGTTGGAATAGTCACATGCCAGGGAGGTAAGTTCAGTGTAAACATAATTTGAGTGAATAAATGAAATAGATTCAAATTCATATTAAAAGACTTCTTCAAGCTCTTTTTGAGCCAATATCTTATTGATATTTAAGCCACAATGCAGTGCAGGTAGCCAAGTTAGTATTGCAATTTCCATTTAAAACACCAGCCTAAAATGTTGGTGTAGACCAGGGATTCCCAAAGTGGGGTGCACGCGCCTCTAGGGGGTGCGCGAGAGGAAAAGTGTAATGGCGGTCTGATGGTGTAATAATATTAAATATTTAAAAAAAATGTAATTTTAATTTAAAAGCTGTCAGGTGGGACATCTGACGCTATCAGTCGTAAAAGAGGAGAGGGACAGAGAGAGAGAGGAATCGGAGGCGAGGGGAACGGAGAGGTGCAGCACAGACAAATCGGGAGCACATCGGCCCATCGCGGAGTCAAGGTGAAAAAAGAGGAAACGAGAGTGAGCATCAGACTGGGAAAAAAAGAGGAAATATGATGAAAAGTATCTGTGTCTGGGCTTCACTTGGATTGGCAACGCAGATTCCCCAAAGCCACAGTGCGTGGTGTGCAGTGAGGTTCTGGCTAACAGTCTGAAGCTCTTATTTACGTCGCCACCTGAACACCAAGCATGCCAGTGCAAGTCAAAAGCCCCTTACATATTTTATATCGAAATTGGAGGAGTTACAAAACAGCCAAAAACAACTGGAGTCTCATTCATGTGTTGGTCTATAAATGACGCACTACGGGCTTCATATCTGGTTACAGAATAGCGAGAAAGGGGCTACCGCACACAATCGCCGAAGACGTGAGCTTGCCAGCTGCCAGAGAGATGGTGGAATGTATGATTGGGGAGAAAGAAGCAAACAAGTTGGACATGATCCCGGTGTCCAACAACACTGTGTCGCGCCGCATCGATGCTTTGTCCGAAGACATCCTGGCTACATTAGTCGCTCATTAATTGTAAATGAAATGTGATAATCTGCCTCTGAGCCTGTGCGTGTGTCCTCGCGATCCGTATTGCTCTTTAAAAGTGACGCCTTGTGTCACTGAAAGTTATTGAAACTTTGTTGCAGTGTTTCAGGACGTTTTCACACCTTCAGTTCGTTTGCTTTGTTCTGATTCAGGGTTAATATGATACAATGTTGCAGTTGCTCCTTTGTTCGGGTTGTGTTCACACTGCAACATTTAACAGCGGACTAAATATTGTAAACAAATGCCACGCGCGAGCAAACTGTTCTCTCATTGGTCCGATTCTTATGCGGCTATGAAGGCTTAAAAGGCTCTGTTGCTTCTTTTTTTTTTTTTTTTTTTAAGGGGGGGGGGGGGGGGGGGGTGCGCGGACCCGGTCGGGATGTAGAAGGGGGTGCGCGGCCTAAAAAGTTTGGGAACCGCTGGTGTAGACTGATGCGTCAACGTGTATTTAAATGTTTCCTGGATTTGATTTAACCCGGGCCAATATGGTTATGGAACACAGTGCGCCTCTCACTTTATGAATTTAGAGTGCCTTAAAGCCTACAATAATGTTGTTGTGTATTTTTCAGACACTTGGAACTGCCTTGAGCTACTATAGCCTTGCCCCAACAAGGGGCTCACAGTACAGATGATGGAATATCACTCGCACACTCAATTTTTAGTTTACATTCTAACATGTTGCTTTTCTGTAACAAACGTACTTCTGTAACATGCACTTTGCCACTTCCCACTTGGACAATTATATTAATGTTGTTTACACTGCATCTGGGAGCCAATACCCTCTTGCTGCAATGAAGGACAATAAAGCAAAGAAAGCAATTTCAGGTTGGTGAAGCTCCATCTTCAGAGGTCCATTACCGTCACAGCTGCATGGTAATAATTGTGTTTTGCCTTGTGCAACCTGGACCCTAAAACCTGAAAAAAACTCTTCTATATTGTGAGGCAAGTCAAACTTTAGAGATGAAGTGCTTGTTACAAGCAGCTTCACCACAAAGTGTTTCTCCAGAGATCAAAGCATATACAAATAGGAGATAGAAAATAATAGAATATTACAATGTACAATGCAATGTGTGTGTGTGTCTGAATGGATTCAAGACCAAAGGGCAACAGCAGTGCAGTTTGTGAGTAGCACACTCAATAACAAGACTGCTGCAACGGACACCAAGGGAGAAGTATTCCTTTGGAAGTTGATAGTTATAGCTGCACTATGCAATTCTGTTTATGTTTTAATCCAGCTGTCTTCCTTATGTTGATTTAAAAAGGTACAGCTCACCCTTATGTGTTTGAAAAAAGGTAATTTTAGATGCAGTATAACAGACTGTGGCATTTTGAAATTTCAATCCCATTTAACCACCGAACACTAAATATTAACTTGCCAAAAATATTTAGAATGATTTGCCCACTCACTGTAAAAGCACAAATGTATGTCTTAATATCTGTCTGATATCGACTGATATTGCGACATCTGATTTAAAAAACACTTGTTTGTTCAATGACGCATGCATCACTTCATTGCTGTCAATGCAGGTGTAGCTTGACATATGACGGGAATGTTTTGGATCTGAGCTGGAAGTGTTGTGTTGCCCATGCTGTTTGTAGCTTTTGATTGATGGCTCCCTTAAATCAAAGCTCTTCTCTCCCAGATCCCTATTGAGCTTTTAATTCTCACTGCCCTCCTCTACTTTCATCTCTCCTCCGTTCTTCCCACTTCGTACCTGCCTGCCTTCAGTCACTTCCTGTCTTACCTCGTCACTTAATCCGTCTCCCCTTCATCTCTTCCAGTCTATCTGCCTTGTCTTCCCACCCTCCTGTCCTCTCTTTTCCCTTCCACACTGCCTGCAGTAACTATTTCAGGGGGAAATCACCCAGTCCACTGGAGATCCGGTACTTAGCGTGGAGAATCGTAAATCAAGAAACCCAGAAGACGAATCTGCCACTTGTAAACAGCTGATTGAAAGCTATGCAGTGTACCAACAGGCTGCAAGTAACAGAAAACACAAGTTAGAGGATGTCAGAAAATCAGTCGTCATGAGGAATTGCGTGAATGTTTGTGGTCTCAGAGTTAACAAGGCATGACAAGTTGCTTCTGGTTAACAGATTTGCTATCTTCTGTGATTTTCTACACGTACCCTTTTGAAGTTTATTTATAAAATGCTTTAATATGGTTTCTTACAAAGTGCTTTACCAAGCCCAAAGGACATAAAAAATAAAAATAAATAAGACTGCACACATCACAAAACTTGACATGCAGTGCAACGCTTGTGTGTGAAGGGATGCAGACTGTAGTGTGTACCAAGTAAATGACTCACACATTTACATCTCACATGTCTTTCTGTCCCTACTTTTTGTACAGTTTTTGAATTGCATGTCGCAAACATCCACATAATTCTCTTGATAAAACTGAATTGTCTATGACATTCTCAACTAATACATTTCGTCCAGAGACTGCCCTCAGGAACTTTAGGTCACTTAATGGTCACTTAGGTTATTAAACGTTCGTAAGCCTCGTACTGAACGGTTAAATACGAATACGTGTATTGTTACACCCCTAGAAACAAATAACGCGTAGCAGTGGCGTCATAATGAGGTCATTAGGAGGTGGTTCAACTGTGAGTAGGACAGCACTGAAGTCCCAGGTATAAAATGCATGGCCCGCCACTGCATTTACTCGAGGCAATAGTTAGGAACTAGCGTACAAGTTGGCAACTGGGTAGCAGGTCAGGTAACAAGAAAGCAGGAACATATACAGGTTGTCTACAAAGGGTACAAGCAACAGAGCATAATTAACAATTTGGCAAGGAGAAGCAGGTGGAGACGGCCCGTATAAATACTGTGAGGAACAGGTGAGCAGGTGGATGTAGGAGTCGAGTGACTGGGAAAAGTCTTGGGCATGTGGTGGTTAGATAGAACATAAGTCTGGAGAGTTCCTAAGTAATATATGCGCCTAAATATCTGATATTACAAATATATTAGTTTGCATGACATCATTTATCTATAGTTAGCAAAATAAATCTCTCTGTGGTGTATGACGGAGAAACCCCAAATTCCTCTCTCTTAATCACCATAATGTATTCTAATTTCAAGGTTAACACTATAAAAATCATTGCCCTCCTTGTAGGAAGGGACCAGGTGCTAACATTCATTCGTTGTCACTACTATCCTTCAACATGGTGTTATTTCCCTCCTAAACACCGGTAACCACTTTTCTAAACATTTTCTGACAGGCTTCCATTGGCGCTTAGTCAGATAAGGGGGCTGCTGTCAGCTCACTTAGTCAGGAGTGGGTCCTCAGCAGATGTGACGTGGGCCTTGGTCGGAAGCAGCAAGTCCCTCTCCGTGTGAAAATATTTTGAATTGCAGGTCCTGATCGGGTGCCAGAATCTCCTGCCAGTCGATCACCAGGCTTCTCTCACTCACAGGCTTGAAATGTGCCTGTCATTTTTTGGGTGGGAGGGGAGGCTGTGTTCGGGCTTGAACATGCTGTTCTTTTCTTCAGCCAGTATTTGGAAAGTGAGTGTGTTCTAGACAATAATGCAGACAAAATTGATTTTCCCTTTATATTATTCCAGCTAATCTTAAAGACACATTCATGCAGGTTTCATGGGTATCAAGGGACTACAGGTGTGGAGAAATGAAGTTGGGCAAACATCAGTCTGGACTAACACTCATTATTAAGCAGTTTCAGCAGTTTACAGTGTCTTTACAGGCATTCAAGGCTGCATCATGCAAACATATACCTAAATATAACACACATGTCTTCTTCATAAAACAATCATTTTCCAAATTGCTGCCAAGATACACATTAGGAGAAGTGAAAGTAGCTATTCAGGCACTGTTATCTTGCAGTAAAGAGTTAACAAGCTGTTTGGGGTGCTTAAATACATCCAGTGGTGTGATATGGACACGCATACCTCGTTAAGGACATATTGGCATCACCTTTGTGGCCTTTAAAATGAACTTGTTAACTGGCTACTTGAAACAATTCAGTTGTACCCGCCATCTGCTGGCTACACCGGAACCCTTCGAAATATGGACCCTTGCCCCCAGAAGCTGATCTGTCATCAGACCGATTGCCGACGGGTTTCGAGATTCAACATATAAATACCTGGAGACATAAACACACTAAGAGTGCAATCGTAAATTCGGAGAGTTGTTTGATGTACCATTCGGTTATTCAGAGCACCACACCCTCGTAGTGGCAGAGCATATTCTGTGTGAGTAGACGAAAGAGCACCAAGCACAGTGAACATGTGATGAACAGCTCAGATCACAAATTCTCATAGACTGTAGGTCCATCATTGTAATCCATTTTTACACAAGATTTACCCTAAAAAGAACTTCAAGCACAATATCAAGTACATTGAACCCGACCCGAACCCGATTATCATTTCGAAATAGTTGTCTGTAACACACACACACACACACACACACACACACACACACACACACGGTAAAAATTATACCATACACACACACACTTTTGTGGCTGGTAAATATCTAAAGACAAAAGTTCTTTGTAAGTCCATAAAATGACTAATAACTTCAATAGCAGGACATAGTATACTCTGCAGTCAATGTACCAGCAGTCACATTGTAACAGAAGATGTCTTGAATATTTCACTTTGTAAAAACTGTTACTTATGGAAACCTTCTGTAGCTTCCTGAAGCTGCATGGATCCAAGAAAGTTGTTTTTTTTAAACTCTACTAAACAGTCTTCTTTTGAGTCCAACCGTGAAGGAGCTATGTCTGTGTTGGAAAGGGAGAGGCGATTGTGATTTCTAAGTAATGATTAATATTGCATTCAAGGGGATATTAAGCCGGTCTTATCTATACCAGAGCTAAATTGCTCTCTTTTTTGCAACCCTGTGAATGCCTCAGTACAGCTGTATTATATGAGACGTCCCCTAACGGTTGAAGGAGCGTTCGATTATTCATTCATGCACTCAATACTTTTATTTCTATTTCTGAGAAAAGTATAAAAAAGAAAGGAGGAGAGAAGGTAGTTTCATCTCTTGTTTCTATTTTTTTTTTATTTGTTTGTTGTTTAGTTTATTTACTTTTTAAATAATTGTATCTTAGTACAATACTTCAGATTTCTTGTTAATTTATCTCTTTTTATTTCAAACAAACCAATGATCACACGGGGGTAGAAAAAAATATGTAAATACTTGAAAGCACTTTAAAGAAGCTAAATCGTGACTGAAAACACAGCTTATCTGAGTACAGGTCGTGGGGGCAGGCTCGGCAGGGCACTCCAACTGTACAGTTTATGATTTGGTATGGTCGGGTTATTGCAAAACAAATTGTTCTCTTTTGTCAGTTTGCTCATTTAACTATTCACAAGTGTGATGAGTGGTTCTGTCTTTGGTTCTTTTGGTGTACAATGTTCTGTGGCACGTCCAGAGATGTTAAAACATGTGCAGGTGATCATTGCAGCCTGCTCTTGTTCCGTTGTGCTTACAGTGATAGTGGCTCAGGGCATTGTAGTTTGGAGCTCATAGTTTACTGACATTTGAGTCATTTTGTGTGGCTTTACAGTTTTTTCTATTGTTATACCTGTTCCTTGGTTCAGTCACGATTTCCCTTTTTAAATTCATCTCCCTTTTTCAGTGAGAATTATTTATTGACCACCACCTCAAAAGAAATACAAAAAGAGTGCTAAAGAAATTACATTTAAAACGCCCCACCATACTAAAAGCCCCAGCATTAAGCAACAGACAATATTCTGAACACAGTTGTTGACAATTGGTAATTAAAAGATATGTTAATGTTGAGTGATTAAAAACACTGCAGGCAATTCACAGGGAAATTCAGCATATCAATTTCTTTCTCTGCAAATGTGGATGCTGCTCCGTTTGTTGAATAAAGAGCCTTTTTTCCACTGTTATCATAATATGAAAGAGCTGTCACTTCGGTAATGGAATGCACAATGTGAAGAATTTGCATTTTTCAACAGCTATCTTGTTTGGGCCAGGATGAGCAATTATTGGCGAGATAATTTTCTTTCTTCCATGGAAGATGTGGTCAGTCACAGTCTGAGAGTACTTTCTTATTGTATGTGTGTGTATGCACAGGTTATTTATGTCAATTTGTTAGATTTGCGTGGGATAATAGTATGCACTGTGATTCTTGCGACAGGCTTGAATCATTGATTTCCCCCATCCTTCCATCACAGACTGCAGCACACTGTTCACCAAAGGCAGGCACAACCATGAACATGGAGTTGCACGCCAAAGTCAAACAGTATACAATTTATCCTGGGGTAAAGCATCGGTGTGATGCAGTATTACACACCTCAATCATCATTGATGTTTTCCTCAATAAGCATTCTAGGATTAATTTACTGCTCAATACAGGTTAATTCCTTGACTGTGCTGCATAATCAAATCTTGGTGATCCATGAAAATATTTCCTTAATAACTATAAATTACAAGCTCTCTGTTGACTTTCACGGATTAACATAAAACTGTGTGAAAGACATTTTTCAACTCGTATCGTTGCTTCCATGTATGAGGCGACTAATACAGTAAAGACTGCCACTTGGCAAAAGGTGATAATGTCGGTGTGTAAAGGGCTTAATACAAAAAAGGAATTGCAATGTTAGTGTTTTAACATGTATAAAGCTGAGATGTTGCCCATTTCCACACACACACAGTCTTGTTTTCATGACTTTTGGGGACATTGCTTTGACTTCCATTGATTTCATGGAGACTTACCCTAATCATAATTGCAATCACCCTTACCCAGAACATAAACTAAACCTAATCTTATACCAAGTATTCACCCTAAAATGTAAGGATTCACGTTATGGGCATGTGCATTTTGTCCTCAAAAGAAAGGCGAGTCCCCACAATGTGACAGTGTAAACAGATTTAGTCCCCACAAGTCATGAAAACATGCCCATACACACACCTATACACACACTGATCAAAATCTCTCTCTGTCGTTCATTAACTTCTCCTTATTCAATCGACTCTCTGTAATTTACTCTGGTGAACAGTAAATTGTGATTTCAGACGCTTGTGCCTCATTGCAAGTGCATGTCAGTGATGCACTGAATATCACATCAACTATAAAATGCTTGGATTGTTTGCTGAAAATAGTGCATAACATGCCCAGGATACTATTTTCTCTGCTCTGTTGTGGGAAGTTTTAAGGGGACTATATAATGTATACTGTAAACTCAAATAAAATTGTGTACAGTAAATAAAGCGTATTATACAGTTAATAGCGTCCTTTTCTGGAAGTGGAGCGGAGATGGCTGATGAGAGGGTGTATGCTTTGACACTGGGCAGCCATGATGCATCATTTGAAAAAATGATTGGAGCCAAATTCAACAAGATATTACAGAGAGCAGGGGAGATGGGGAAGATAAAGGAATGTGCTCCTTGAATCAAAACATTTAATTTTTTTAAGAAATGATGAGATTCTTGAAGTGGCAGTCAATGGGCGAACCATTGCTTGCCGAACAGATGAAAACAAGATGGCAGACAGCGGCGTGTGCTGCCTTCTACTGTGGGGTCGACCCATAGAGTCCAAAGTCTTTATATGTAAGAACACTATTGTTCATTTGTAGACATAATGACCACATACAGTTAGACACAGGTTCTGATTTATGTGCATACAAAAACATGAATAAGACTTCTAGAATTTAAGTTGAGAAATAATAATTATTAAATAATTACAATAGTATCAATCCACATGTTTGACTTTCATATGTATGTGAGAGTTCTCAGTTCCAGGTCCCACAATAGCTGAGTCACTGATACCAAATGATATCCTATAGTCCTTCGCTGCAGATGCCTATAGCTGATTGCAGCCATTTAGCCTTCACAGCAAAAATCTTGCTCCATTATTGCATTTTTATCTATTTCTTCTCCTCTTTTACTGTAAGTGGAAACATGGTGAGAGGAGCGGTGATGTCTCCTTCGTCCCTCCTGCCTGCTTTTTTTTTTTTTAAAAAGGTCTGTCTGCTGAACCAAGATGCTTAGAATGAAACCATCAGTCCCATATGGTGCCTAATGTTCAATGGACACTGATCGCAGGAAATGGAAAGAGCCAGCTTGCCCGCAGAGCTGTTCTGTCCCATATGCAGACTGAGGTGTTTGCAGGCTTTCCGACAGACAGATGCCATCTTGATGTGGGCTGTCATCCAGTGAAGTGATGTTCATCTTGCCTCTTTTCTGGTGCATGAAGCAGAATTAGGCTGAGAGTGAGTTGGCAAACCATGTTTAGGTAAAGGAAATGTACCTTTTCTTTAACTTTCTTGTTTAATTAAACAATATTTTTAAGTTACAAAACTTCATTAAAACAGTTTTTTCCCTCAAAACGTTTACTGAGAGATAATAATGCAACATATAAACCAGTCTATTTTTGTCTTTGTAATTGAATATTTTTGTATCTGGAAATGATCAGCTAGTACAAACACAAGCAATATATTATTTTTGGCCATTCATATCGTTCAGGAAATGGTGTCACTTTCTTATTCTTGACAATAAATAAATAGGGTGAATTCTTAACACTTTCACAGTCAGTTCCACACTTTTCAAAGAAAAAATTGAAATGTAAGTTTCAATGGCAAGAAATACAGATTTTCCTTTAAATATAAGAAAAATATATAATTTTGATGAATAGCAAAAAACCTAATGATTCAAATGAGAAATGTACTGCCCACTGTCACCAAAAGTCAGAACTATTGAACAATAACCTTGCATCTATACTTTACCCAAAAAGACAAAAACATAATTAAATAGTTGACATTTATTGTTGACTGAAATCTTTGACTATTACATCTCTCATCTCTCCTTCCGCCCAGGGACATTTGAAGTTGGAAAGCCAGTGATGGACCACATCCTCCCACTGTTTGATCAAAGTAGGTTGGTGGGATCCAGGAAGAAAGCATAAAGTGTGTGTCATATGCCCACCCTATTTTCTTCCTGATTAACAGAAGCAGCTCACGTCTCCATGTGTATCTGAGGAGGTATAAGCTGTGAACATACTCTCCAGGTCAACACAGACTTAGCAGTGTTGGGAATCCAAATAGTATGGTAAGAAAAAGATGGCAACCAATTTGAGGCTAAAACTGGAACAAACTGTGTGTTAAGGGGAAGAGGAACATGAACATAGGAGTTTATAAAAGGGTAGTATGAAGGTCGATTTATTGTAGATTACAGTTCTGAGTTTTTGCCAGACCTAAAACATGCCAGCATTTTTTCTTAATTATTTTACTACACTTCCATACGTTGGTGCAAATGCAGAGTCTGATTCCTGAAAACAACAAAATCCCTGAATATCATTGAGGGCATATTGTCAGGATCCAGGATCCCTGTCTGACCCGGTGTGTGTGTCCCCTGATCTCCTCTCCTCATGTGCTCTGTCATTCCCCTGTCTGTTATTGTGTGCCATGTGCTCTGTGTTTGTCCTCTGCCTCCAGACACCTCCCATGGCCGCACCCTTAATCGTGCACGGCTGAGGACACTCAAGCTGATCACCTCCTTCAGCCTGACACACCAGACTCAGGGCCCCTTAATGAGTATCCTGCCACTATATAAGCTCTGGCCCTGCAGTCTGGGAGTGTCAGGTCGTACCGTCTTTAACCGGCTGAAACCCCGTGGCATCCTCTGCCCTCCTTGTGTCTGTGGATTACACTCCGCCGCTCTGCCCTCCTTGTGTCTGTGGATTACACTCCGCCGCTCTGCCCTCCTTGTGTTTGTGGATGCGCTCCGCCGCTCTGCTCTCGTTGTGGTCTACGGATTACACTCTGTCGACTCCAGTATCGAGCCACGGGACTTCACGCCGTCAACTCACCAGCCCTCCAGTGTCGAGCCACGGGACTCACACCGTCGATCTGTCGCTCTACCCGCCTGGGGTTAAACGGACTACAATCGCCGTCAAGCTGCCAGGCCTCCGGTGTCGAGCCACGGGACTCACACCGTCGATCTGCCACTCGGGTGTCGGACCACGGGCTCCACACCTGCACCCACCTGTCTATAAATAAAACCTGTTGAACATTCACTTCTGTCTCCTGTGGTCTTGCGTTTGGGTCCTATCTGTGAACTCCCGTGACAGAACGACCTGACCATAATGGACCCAGCAACCACAGGAGCAGCTACGCTGGCCGGATATAGCACGCATCTGGAGGCACACCAGCAGAGGCTCATGGAGATGCGTCAAGCCCTGCAATCCATGGAAGCTGAGGTCTCTGAGGGGGACCCAGCAACCACAGGAGCAGCTACGCTGTACAGCACTACCAGGCTGCTGGAGGAGACGAGACGTTCCCTGGAGGAGATGAGACGTTTCGCTGCTGAGGTTTCTCGGGTTGGCTGGTGCGGGCAGGAACTAGCCCGGACAGTCAAGTCTCCACCAGTTCCAGCACCCGCACTATTCCCGCCTGTCCTCGCTCCGCCGGTCTGGGAATCCCCCGTGCCGGCTCCGAGTCCCTATGATGGAACACTGGGGAAGTGTCAAGGCTTCCTGTTGCTATGCCAACGGGTGTTTGACCGACAGCCCCTGACTTTCGCCTCGGACAGGTCCAAGGTGTCTTACGTGGTCTGCTTACTGCGGGGAAGGGCTTTGGACTGGGCCATGTACACAGTGAGCAGCGACCAGCCTAATACTGTGGGGTATGTGGACTTTGTGACTGCTCTGATGAGAGTTTTTGACCCTCTGGGGAACTCTGAGTATAGGGTCAAGCGCCTTCTCAGCCGGAGACTGAGCCATGCAAGGGTAGCGGAACAGTCAGTGGCCCGGTCGACTCCGGCTCCCCGTAGTCAGACTGCATTGCAGCCGGCTCCTGTTCCTGTCACCTCTTCGCCGCAGCTAGCTCCGGTTCCTACCGCCTCTGCGGCACAGCTTTCGCCAGTCCCGGCCGCCGCCGTCTCCGTACCGCGGCGACCTCCAGTCCCGGCCGCCGCTGTCTCCATACCGTGGCGACCTCCAGTCCCGGCCGCCGCAGTCGCAGTGCAGCAGCGACCTCCAGTTCCCGCCGCTGCCGTCCCAGATCAGCAGCGACCTCCAGCTCCCGCCGCTGCCGTCCCAGAGCAGCGACCGCCAGTTCCCGCCGCTGTCATCCCGGAGCAGCAGCGACCTCCAGTTCCCGCCGCTGCCGTCCCAGATCAGCAGCGACCTCCAGCTCCCGCCGCTGCCGTCCCAGAGCAGCGACCGCCAGTTCCCGCCGCTGCCGTCCCGGAGCAGCAGCGACCTCCAGTTCCCGCCGCTGTCATCCCGGAGCAGCAGCGACCTCCAGTTCCCGCCGCTGTCATCCCGGAGCAGCAGCAACCTCCAGTTCCCGCCGCTGTCGTCCCGGAGCAGCAGCGACCTCCAGGTCCCGCCGCTGCCGTCCCGGAGCAGCAGCGACCTCCAGGTCCTGCCGCTGCCGTCCCGGAGCAGCAGCGACCTCCAGTCCCAGCTGTGGTCTCGGAGCCGCAGCTATCCCCGGACCTCGCGGCCGCGGAGCCAGAGCCGCTCTCTGGTCCTGCCGCCGCAGGGCCAGCTCCAGTTCCTGCCGCCGCAGGGCCAGCTCCAGTTCCTGCCGCCGCAGCTCCAGTTCCTGCCGCCGCAGCTCCAGTTCCTGCCGCCGCAGCTCCAGTTCCTGCCGCCGCAGCTCCAGTTCCTGCCGCCGCAGGGCCAGCTCCAGTTCCTGCCGCCGCAGCTCCAGTTCCTACCGCCGCAGCTCCAGTTCCTGCCGCCGCAGCTCCAGTTCCTGCCGCCGCAGTCCCAGTTCCCGCCGCAGCGCCAGCTCCAGTTCCTGCCGCGGCCGCCTCTACGCCAGTTCCTGCCGCTGCCACCTCTACGCCAGTTCCTGCCGCTGCCGCCTCTACGCCGCAGCCCGCTTCAGTTCCTGCCGCCTCAGCGCCGCAGCCCGCTCCAGTTCCTGCCGCCTCAGCGCCGCAGTCCGCTCCAGTTCCTGTCGCCGCCTCCGTACCGCAGCCTCTCCCACACCCGGCCGCCGTCCCAGAGGCGCAACGACCTCCAGTTGCCGTCTCTGAGCGGCAGCGACCTCCAGTGCCCGCTGCCGTCTCTGAGCGGCAGCGACCTCCAGTGCCCGCTGCCGTCTCTGAGCGGCAGCGACCTCCAGTGCCCGCTGCCGTCTCTGAGCGGCAGCGACCTCCGGTGCCCGCTGCCGTCGCGGAGCAGCAGAGACCTCCAGTACCTGCCACTGCGGCACCAGCATCCTATTCTCCAGAGCCCTTCCGCCCGCCCGGCCGTCCGCCGGAGCACCCGTGTCCGGAGCCCTTCCGCCCGCCCGGCCGTCCGCCGGAGCACCCGTGTCCGGAGCCCTTCCGGCCGTCCGCCGGAGCACCCGTGTCCGGAGCCCTTCCGCCCGCCCGGCCGTCCGCCGGAGCACCCGTGTCCGGAGCCCTTCTGCCCTCCCGGCCGTCCGCCGGAGCACCGGTGGCCGACGCTCTTCGGCGGCCCCGTGGCGGGTCAGATCCTGTCACCCCTCCTCCGGACCCCCGCCGCCCACCCTAGTCGGCCTTGTAGCTGTGGGGACATCCCTCCTCCGGACCCTCTCCACCCGCCCTGTGTTGTGTCTTGTGTTACGTCTGGAATCCGTTCCTTAAGGGGGGGGTACTGTCAGGATCCAGGATCCCTGTCTGACCCGGTGTGTGTGTCCCCTGATCTCCTCTCCTCATGTGCTCTGTCATTCCCCTGTCTGTTATTGTGTGCCATGTGCTCTGTGTTTGTCCTCTGCCTCCAGACACCTCCCATGGCCGCACCCTTAATCGTGCACGGCTGAGGACACTCAAGCTGATCACCTCCTTCAGCCTGACACACCAGACTCAGGGCCCCTTAATGAGTATCCTGCCACTATATAAGCTCTGGCCCTGCAGTCTGGGAGTGTCAGGTCGTACCGTCTTTAACCGGCTGAAACCCCGTGGCATCCTCTGCCCTCCTTGTGTCTGTGGATTACACTCCGCCGCTCTGCCCTCCTTGTGTCTGTGGATTACACTCCGCCGCTCTGCCCTCCTTGTGTTTGTGGATGCGCTCCGCCGCTCTGCTCTCGTTGTGGTCTACGGATTACACTCTGTCGACTCCAGTATCGAGCCACGGGACTTCACGCCGTCAACTCACCAGCCCTCCAGTGTCGAGCCACGGGACTCACACCGTCGATCTGTCGCTCTACCCGCCTGGGGTTAAACGGACTACAATCGCCGTCAAGCTGCCAGGCCTCCGGTGTCGAGCCACGGGACTCACACCGTCGATCTGCCACTCGGGTGTCGGACCACGGGCTCCACACCTGCACCCACCTGTCTATAAATAAAACCTGTTGAACATTCACTTCTGTCTCCTGTGGTCTTGCGTTTGGGTCCTATCTGTGAACTCCCGTGACACATATTGTCTGTTGTAATTGAAAGACATGTCCTAGTTTCAATGAGGCATTGAGGGGGGAAATGAAACAGAGCAAAAAGGGAAGATGCTCTCTTCTCTCACTCTTTGGTTCCTTTTTAAGTGTAGCAGGAGTTTGTCAACAGAGAACTGAAGCAAAGAAGTTTGTATTTGGCCTAGAAAGTCAATTAAATTCATTCACGTGTAAATAAATGACACAAACTGTTGGTTAAACAAAATAGCCAAGCAGCCTCACTATGTTGCCATTGCCACTTTTCTTGTCAAAACTGACTTTAGAATGATGAATAAGTAGTTTGTTGATCTGACAATTGTTTCTGTCAACTCTGCCCATTATTGCAGAATATGCCTGCAAAAAGTCATATCCACATTAAAGCTTGTGTCTGAGTGGGGACATGTTTGTTTGTTTTCACAATAAAAACTGCTGCCATTTCTCTTAGAAAGCATTCTGCTGTCTGGAATATGCAGACAACAAAATATGGAGGTATATTTGGGAAGTTGCCAACCTTCCACTGTGAACTTGTGGGTCAGAATACACCAAAAAAAAAAACATCCCAAAAAAAATGAAACAGAAACTTTGCGGAGATTTATTTTGTCCCTGCAAGCAAATCCACTGCAGATTGTAATTAATTAATTTAGTTAAGAAATTGTTGACATTTTTTTGCTTGAGTGACGCATGTATATTTATGTCAGTAATACAGAAACTCATACTTACTTTTGCACTTGGGTAAGGTCACTCTGGATAAAAAGTGAACACGTTTTTTTAACTGAACAGACAAAATGTCAAAATAATGTTAAGCTCCTTAGGCTCATTTAAAAAAAAAATGCCTGAAACAAAAAGGCCTTAAATATCGACAGATGAAAGTAAAGTGAAGAAGCAAATAAATCAGAAACAACCCTGTCCCTTCTCAGCCTTTTAATTGTTGCTTTTGGTAATTTTCAAGCCAGCTGAAAACAATTAATGGTGATTGGATTGGTTCAGAAGAGTCTGAAGTGGCACTCTGGGGCCATGTTCGCCAGGGCAATCTCTGATTAAGAGATAAAACAGTCTCATTACTTCCTGGGCAGGGAATGGTAGGAGAGATGAACTAGTTGACAGTTAAAATTAAGAATTGCTGCAGTTGGGCTCAACACCCCACTCTTCTGTAACTCGCATCTGCTTTCAGCTCTTTGCTTAGGTTTTGATCAAGGAATGCAAGCATGTACAGCAAAAACAAAAAAGTTGAAATCTTAGTTTGGTCAACAGAGAGATACTGACTGGCAGTTAATTCCTGACTGCATCGATGTAGATGGTATGTCTTCAATTGTGTAATCACACTACATTTGCTGTAATAGGTTGAACATCTGTTATGATTTAGGCCAAGAAGGCACTCTCCCTACTACCTCACAAAGACAATCTAAATGTTTTCTATTTTCATTTCTAAAACAGGCTACGAAAGAAACATAGGAATGATGAAAAAGCTGTGACTCAGGGCAGGTCCAGAATATGTTCGAAGTTGAAGGAGAAAATTAAACATTTCGTTTTGTGAAACTATAATAGGGGGGTTATGTTTGCCAAGCCAACAACAAATAAATGAACATTGTTAAATATTCTCTGTGGTGGTCAGGTGCAACTGGTGAGACGAAGACATGGTTAATTATTCATTTTTGGCTTCCTTATCTTTTATTAACATGCTCAGATACACAGATACTTTTTATGCAACTACAATCAACCAATAATGTAACCCCAGATTGCAAATGTGTATTTCGCACACTCTGTCAGAACTGTGGTGGAACTATTTTCTGTGATCCATTTGGTTTAACATTCACAACACTCAATTACAAGTGAACCAAGACTTAACGTCAGATATGTTGTGATTTTTTCCTTTTGAAGTCACAGATGTTGGCAGGAGTATGGACAGTGTCAACAGAAATGATGTCCTCTGGAAAAAGAGGAGATAACATTACCTGTTATTTGACAAATCATCCAATATTAACATCAATTTGCATACCATTCTTCTCTTGACATATTTTTATTTTCGGAGGTGACAGTGACTCAGGCATCACTGTAACAATAGTCTTGCAGGCAGCAGACTTTGAAGACTGTCATCGTCCTTCAGTCTTGTCCTCACTGTTTATTGAGGCGTTTGTAAATTACAGCATCTCCCCGATTCAACTTTTGGTACCTTCTTGTCCTCAGCAGGACAAGTAAAGGGAGGAGAATGGTTCTGTGTTACTTGGTCTGCACTTTTACGGTTGAATAAATCTGAAGCACAAATAACAGTTTCAAAATCTCTTATAAATTCAGTTTTGCACGTGTTGTGAGTAAGATGCAAATGTCGAACCTGAAATAGAACACAGACTTTGACTGATCAAAATAAATTGTGTATGTTTGCATTGCATACGCTGATCAAATCTATTTTGCTGTATCTTCTTAGCTCTCCATCTCTATAAATATACTTGATCAAGGAGTATGGATATTTCCTGATTTGTATCTGAGTTCTGAATTCCCAAATGCGTTTGTACTTGTACAGCTGGAGAATCAGGATGTCACATCTTTTTTCACGACAGAGACACAGATGCTTGCCTCACCAACTTGCTAACAATCTCAGCACTTACGAAAATGAAGTTGAATCCTCAATCTATGTCTTGCAGTTGGAGTGTCCTACAGAAACATTTCATGACAAAACTCACAACACTTATATGGTGCCCAATATTATTGGCTTCCAAAATAATCCCAACTCCAAAAGTACAGTATATGGTGAGTATAGTCTAGTTCAGATTCACTCTTCACAAGAGCGAGCTCAAGATTAAAATGAAGTAGTTCACCTTCATAGTTCACAATTTTGAATTTTAAACTAAGAACACAGTCTCAATCAATGAACTAGATCCTGTTAATATCTTGCTTTGCTTTGTTTCGTCACAGTCAGATGCTATGGCGTTTGATTAGTCTCAAAACCTGTGGACATAAAAACCAGGCATGTGCACAAAAGCATTCTTACGACGGAGCATTTCTTCTCCTTGTGCACAAATGCCGTCCTGCGAGCATCGCTTGATGAGCAACACCTGCTCATCAAGTTGATGAAAGTTGTATGAAAAGAGAACGGAACATTGCAGCTTCAGAACAGAAGCTTTTTCTCCCTTCTCTTTGTATTTCTCTGTCTGTCAAAAGAACCGATTGAGATTGAGAGTCTTTGAACAGGCTCATGGATAGGCTCATGGATAGGCAACATGAAAAAGCAGTGGAACACACCCACCTTGAACAGGCTGTGTGACAGGTACTAGTTACATGGCTTTTGATAGACAGACTTCCTGGCACCTCTGAATCAGTGGACGTAACTCTAACTTATTCAGTGATTTAAAAAGTTCTAGGGTTTTAAAATTGATGGTTGCTCCACAATCAAACAAACAGAGCTTTTTAGTCAGGAGCTTCAAAACAGGTGACCTTGATCTTTCTTTCAGGCTCTCTTTAAACTCTCAAATCCTCATCGACCTACTTTGAACAAAAAGTTATGCACTGTGGCTAAACTTGTAAAAATCCACCACAGCAAGTTATGAAAACTACCTCAAACTATAGACCATGGTGGAGGGAATAGATTGTTTTATTGGTCTCTAACCCCAGCAGTCATGGCATTGTTTGACAAAATAGGGCAACGAGTACAGAGGAAATACCATGGATTTTGAAGACTTGATAATCAAATTAAGTTTCCCTGAGTGCCATGGAACACCTGCGCTGTGCTGATAAGACAAAGAACAAAGGGGGAATAGTGGAAAGAATAATCACAAGAGAAAGGAAACCCATGAAAGCCCAAACAAGGTGGGAAAACTAATGAACTTGTAACAACTACAACATTATTTCCTGTTTTAGTCTCTTGTTTCCCCCATCTCCCGTTCTTCGCTTTTCCTTTGTCTATTTGGCTTTCCTTGCTCTCCATACATCTTCAAAAAAAATGAATCCCCCCTGAACTCATATTTAACATCACAGGACACTTTAGTCTTCAAAAGGATTTCACACCGAACTAAATGAATGGTACTTCTTAAATAGCCAACCACTAACAGGTCACTGAGAAGAAATAAAACCTGCGATGGAAAATTTTACTTCGCTTTCAATGATTTCCCGACAAAGCCGCTGTTCATAATTACAATTCATAATAAATTGTCCCTGTCTGCAGTTCAACACCAAACTGTTTCGCTCATCTCTCCACCAATGGGATGACAGTACCGAAATGATTAGAAAGCAATTTCCTTGATCTTATCAAGCTTCTTTAAAATCAAAATCGTGAGATGAAAGTGACAACTTGGAAATCGTTATCAGGGCAGTGGAAGAATAACTGTTTTAAAAGTAAGCTTGTGACGATACAGCTGCTGTTACACATACCATGTGCAGAAATTAATTTGGGCGAGAAATTGGTAAGCTGCTTTTGAGCAAGAAACCTTTGGTCAGTTGCTTTGCAAGAATTCCTTTAATTTAATTTCAAGATTCTTAAGTGGAAACCCAATTACAAGACAATTATGTCAATATTGGACGATTCTGTAAAATGACAGTTTGTGTAAATAACAGTTTTCCAACCAAGTGTAGGACCATTCTTTACAGAAGATCTACAAAAGGAACTGTGAATAATATCCTTTCACCAGTGTTATGCAAATGTTAGAAGTTAGGTACATCAAAATAAACAATTAGTTGCGCTTAACAACCAATGAAGTGATTAAAAAGTAAAATATGTCAACTTTTCCACCTCAGCCAGGTGTAGAAACATTTTGAGAAACCTGGATTTATTTGCACATATTTCAAGTGTTGCCATTCAATACATTATATGCACAAGGGAACTATGGTATGGGTTAGGGAAACATCGAGGTTATGGTCAATATCCTTGGGCATGACATTTTTTGTTACCGTTACAAAGTTTGAGTACATTTCAATCCTAATATGACTGTGGTTTAACAACACGGATGAGCAGCAAGAATTGAGAAATTGTTCTTGGATGTAATGTTGAACCCCCGTCTGCTCACTCAGCATATACTACATCGGAGTATAACCTGAATACACAAAGTTCATCACTTTCCCGTGGTACACTCTCCTGTGGTATTAAGCTACAACACTGCAGGCACGACAGATCCAGCCATCTGGTCAGCCTGTCTGCTCCTCTTCTCTGCTGTCACTCACTCCTGCCCCCTCAAGTGTCACTCAGCAGCCTGGTGGGCGCTGTGGTTTGCGAAGCAGCAAGAGAACATTAGCATCATAAACTCTAATTACTGGAGGTTAATAGTTGACAGTTGCAGTTCAAATACTTCAAGAGTTCCCAATTAATCCTTTATTCAGTAAGGCAGTCTCACTGAGTGTAAGACTGCACCAGGAAACTAGGCAGACAGGCAGTGCCATATAGGAGAGACAAGCTCTTGTGAATGATCGGTAGGTAGGTGGTCATAGTGAACATACATGTTGTACATTTCAATTAATTTAAATTTTTATAGATTCTCCAGACATTTGTAATAAAAGATGAAGTCAAGCATTTCCACGAGACATGCATATAGTATATCATGAAGTCCTTGACCTGAAGAAAAGCTGTTCAAATTTGTGGACGTTCTGGCAGAATCAAGAGGGTGACAGCAATGTTTTATAGAGAAGAGATGGCTACCGGAGGCACCATGATGAATGGCAGAGTAGTTAAGATTGTTTTCGACTGTACTATTGCACCTATATTGAAGAAAGGAAAAGCTACATTTGAATTTTCATCATCTTGCTTATGGTAGCTTCCCTGACAAAGTTCGATTTAAAATTAAAATTAAATGAAGCCAGCATTTCTGGCTTTAGAAAGAGGGAGCAAGGACTCCAGGTCACATGGTGTTGAGATCAGTCTTAAATATGACTGTTGCCTCCCTAAGGCGGCTGTTCAGAGCTCCCTGCAGAGCTTGCAATGAGAATAAAATCCATCCACTAACAACACAAGTGTGACTGTTTACACACTGAACTTGCTAAATCTCCCCTATTTCACACCATCTTGTTCTCTATGTATATACACCTAATGTAACAAAAGGTGCACATGCAAACACAGGTTTGTACGTGCAGTCACGAGTATTTTTGCACACGTCCAAACACTGAGTGGCTGGAAACTATTATTGTAAATGCACACCCTCACAAACCCTTGAGACACGAGTACTTCAAGTTATTCATGTTATTCATCTTTTATTTTTATCTGCTGTTTTCTCACTTCTTAAATTTTCTCCCCGATTTCATCTCTCGACCATTTTCCTCTTTTTTCTTTGTTTTCTTTTTCAATGCTTTGACATCCCAGCCCATGTTTCCATGTTGTCTTTTCAGTTTCATGAATAACTTAAAACAAAACGCAAGACAGAGTGAGACATATTTAGAGCTCTGTTCACACTGATTGTGCTTTCCACAGGTACACTTTGGCTGAAGTGTGCCCACGTTGTGAAATAAATGAAAAAATATGAAGGGGGCTGTTCAAAAGAGGGAGATATGTGTGCGTTCTCAGTGTGAAAGCTTGTGTGTGTGCCCATCTGCGTGCAGTAATCTGTGTGTGTCCGGTTTCTACTTCCCCCATCTGTCCCTCCTGCCTCGACGTCCAAACACTCTTCTAATGTGCTGTCCAGTAAGCCAATGATTATCATATCGGTGCAATATTACCTTCTCTCACCGCCTGGCTGAGGATCAGTAATTGCTGTCCATGCAGAGGAAATGGGAAAGGAAATTACATCTGCCTATAAGAAGAGATCATTTCCTTGTTAGTCCTAAGAGACTGTGATGACCACATGTGTGTGTGTGCAGTTGTGTGCATTTGAAAGTTTGTGTGTGCAATGTTTCTACTTTTGTATTTATAATAGACCTTCTCAATATGCAGATCAATCTGGCACTAATATCAGAGTTGTATTAGGGAGAACATTTGGACAAGGGCAGTGCTTATGTATGGTTTCTCCTGCTGTCTGTGAGTGAGATCTTTTACTTCTATTCGGAAAAGAAATCGCTTAATGTTGTTTATTCTGATGCACTTTCTTTGCCTCAACAAAAGCCAGTACGCTGGCATGTGTTGCACAGGTCTTTTATGGTTCGCTGAAAACAAGTTCATCAAATTCAGGCATCTGAAACTGGTGGATTTTTAACAAAGCTTTGACATACAGAGCATCCATATTGTACCTGGAACCTGTTATGCTTTAAGAGTGACAGTTTTTAAACTTGAGCTAGAGGTGAACGTAAGGTGATTTCTCACCTTTTAGCTGACATATTTAATGAAGCGTAATCGTTTCTTATCGGTCACACACCAATCACAGACCACTCTCACCTCAAGGCGGTGCTTATAAATAGGATTCCCCTCCTCACTGATCCTTTCTTCACCAATGCGGTTACAGACCAGACTGCTGGCAAAGCTTTGAAAACAAGGTAATAAAAGCTATAGGCTTCTTACCATACCTACGCTTGTCATGTCTCATCTTGAGCCGGATGATCCTCTGCTGAGCCTTCTTGGTGATGGAGCTGATGTTAAGGTCCCACTTGAGGTCCTGGGTTATGATGGAGCCCAGGAAGCGGAAGGGCTCCACAGCGTTGACGGGGAGTCACACAGGGTGATAGGTCTGTTGGTCAAGTGACATGGTCAAGTGTGTTACCTCAGCCTGAGCACAACTAATGTGTTGATGGTATCTCGGCTGGCTCAAGTTGTTAAAATCCCTGGCGTCAATAAAAGCAGCCTTCTGCCGCGAGGTCTTGGGTCTGGCCTGTTGATGATTTCATAGAGCTTGTCCAGTGCTTGTGTGGTGTCGGTGTGTGGTGGAATGTACCCCGCTGTGAGAACAACTGATGACAACTCCCTCAAGAGATAATAAGGACAGCATCTGATAATATGGTGCTCTAAATGATGTGCAAAGCCCATCGAAATGATCTCCACATCTAAGCACTTCTTGTAATCATGAGCCTCCCCCCGCTCTTCCCCGATGTTTTGTCCAGTCCTGCCAATGAATGGAGAGCACCTCTTGAACAAAGTTTCAAGAAAAACCATGACGTTTAAATTCTTGTTGTCCCCGTTGAAAACCCATCCTGTTTCTGAGTTCATCCATCTTGTAATCCTGTGACTGGACATTTACTTGAAGAATACTCAGCAGACGAGGCTGTTTTTCACATTTCCTGGGCCTGACTAGGACCCATAAAAGCGACCGTTATTTTTTTGTTTTGATCCTGCATTTTCAGCAAGAGGTAATCAAAGTCATGGATATTCTCTTTTGTTTGTTTAAAAAAGTGCTATCCGCAAATGATCTGATGTGCAAAAGTTTTTCTCTTTCATAATGTATAATAAGGCTTGCTTTGATGATGCGCATGTTGTGAAAAAGTAAAAAATAAGTAACAGATCACAAGAAAAAGAGCAAGAGACCTTGTTGTTTATCTTACTAAAACATAATTCTTATTTTTCTTTCTGGTTCTTATTCATATCCCACAAAAACTCTACTAAAATTGATAACTCTTTGGATTAAGACACTGGCAGTGACCATGATTTTGCAAGTCAAAATTCAACAAACTGGATGAATTTCTTATTCGGGATTGCATCCAATGATTGTGCTTGCAAAATATTGCTGCTGTCTTGCTGCAAAAGCTACTGTGACTTTTCATCCCATCTGTGTTCCCTCTCTTCCCTCCTTCCTTGACATCTTACCAAGGAGATCCGACAGCACGGTGCCAGCTCGTATTACCTGAGGGAGCAGAAAGGAGGCGTGAAGAGGAGCAAAGAAGCAGAGGGAGAAATGATTGAGCCAGAGTTCTCCCGCTGGCAGGTAAACATATACGGTGTATCCACAACATCACCCTCTGTCTTCCTTATGGATCCCCCCTCTCAATTTCTGCCTCTCTCTTTTGCCTTAGTTCCCTCTCCCCTGCTGTTTGCACCATGCACAGCCAATATGTTGGTCATTGCAGATATCGCAATGTGTCACGGCACCAAAACGCTCACATGAAATCGTTCTCACCCTCTGGGGAAACACAAACATAGATGTGTATGTGCACGCACACTGTCCTGGGACGTAGGCATTCAACTTGTTCCTTCTCTTCTGCCATTGCTGGCAACAGATGGGCTGTGTAGTGTGGAATTGTGTGTGATTGTAGAAAGACAGAGGGAAGGAGGAAGAGTGGAACGTGTGTTTGTGTTTTTTGCAACCTGTTCTCAGTCCCAACTTGTCACATACTGAGGCTTGGTCAGGACCCCTTGGCATCACTTCCAAACTATGACGCTCCACTACGGTCACAGTAAACATGTGGTTGCCATTGTAGATTCAACCCTTTGTTAGGTTTAGGCTAGAAAACCACTTGTTTAGAGTTTAGGAAAAGACTGTGGTTCAGGTTAAAATAACTTTGTTTTTAAGTAAAACTGTACATTAACACAGACAATAAGGGGGGGGGGTGAGGCAGAGAGGAGAGTGTGCAGGACAGAGCTCTCCCAACGAGCAACTCTCTATGTAAATACTGATGCATCATAGTGTTGCGTAACTTGACCATTTGTTCAAGGAAAGTTGAGAACACACCATACCATTGCAACCTTCTCGGAACAGACTCAAAACATAGAATATTTCAACCAAAATATAGTCTTAGTCCTGACAGTCAGTTATGAGTATCGAACAACTGAGGACAGAAAGATACAAGAAAAAAAAAGATACAAGAAAACAAATGTTCCTACAACACAAATTAAGTATTTCTAGGATATATATATTTTTTAAACTTTGTTTTCATTAATTTATGGTGCAATTTATATAGAACAGCCAATGAAACAGGAAAATGCTAAATTGGGATGAGATGCTGGATGGAAAGGAATGGGGACTGTAGTGTCTGCAAAGAGTGCTAAAATTGACCAAAGTTGATATGAGGGAAAGTGAAATTTAAGTGAGCTGCACTGACACTCGATAAAGAAGACTATTAAATACTTGTCAGTCACAGCACACCGCACTATTTTGTCATTTGTTGGCAATCATTATCACTCCTGCTATGTGATGTTGACAGAGTTTAAAATATATATTTTTTTATAATAACGTCAGTCAGTAACAGAAAGCCGCAGTCACACAGTATGGTTTTATGACTGTCAATATAGACTAGCTTAGACTAGAAAGGGCTTTGTTCTTCCAGGTCTGATCAGTCCTGTCAAATCAAAAATGTAATTGGTTCAACAATTGTACCGCTTATGGTAATATCCATTTAACACACTCTGTTTGTGTAGGATTGGCTGGGCTGTAATCAAGACCAATGACTCAGATGTCTTGGCCAGGAGCTGAAATTTCAAAACTTTGAAGTTCCTGTGCAGTAAGGAAGAACACAACAAGCACAACTAAATTAAATAAAACAGCTGACTTTAATAACAATAGATGAAGAATAAAGAAGCAGAAACAGTAAGAACACGGTCAACAAATCTATTGTTTCTTCCTAGTTTTCATGACCCTGTCCATCTTATGGCTGGTCAACCTTTTGCCTTAAAGAATTTGCTGCCGATGGTAAGTGCCTCTTCTTTATTTGTCCATACTTAAGGGCTCCAAAAATCAAGTGAATGTCTAACATGTAATGTGAAAATAAAAAAACACAATTAAAGCCAGTAAATGTTTACATTAATATAATTCATTTTGCCAATGGAAATGTGATGTAACCCGTGTGACAGTTTGACCTACCATGTCCTTCTATGTACCCGGGGATCTTTTTTCTTGGTTTTACCCACCATACACAAACACACACACAGATATATACACTCCCTGACATCTCTTACTCTTGCCCTACAAATACCACTCACTGTCACTCCCTCAGAGAGCTCCATCGAACCACTATTGAACGCTGCTGGGGCTAATCGAAGGCCCCAGCGGCCTTTTGTCCTGTTGGTATATTGTGACCGGTCGACGCTGCTGCTGCTCTCCCTGTTCCATCTCTCCATCTCAACCCTCCCTTGCTCTCATGCTCTGGGTTGATTCAATGGCATTGATCCCCTCCACCTCTTGACCTTCTTTTAGAAGATTTACTGATGTAGCGATCCTACTTTGAACACATGCTGGCTCTTTTTAGCTTTGCTGCATTGCCACAAATAATTGTTCACAAAATTCTGCTTCATAAAATTGGGTATGTTGAACTTATGTCTCATGCTTATAAAACTGAACTGTTTGCAGTAATAATTTAAAAAAGTATATATATATATATACACACACACTAGATCCCATTGTCTAAACTGTAAAATCATATTGCACTTTTTGTATATTATCATATTCAAATATTTAATAAAATCACATTTTATTTCGTTGATCAATTATATTTTCTTTCTTTGCTGTAAATTGTAGCCAATTGTGACCAAATAATAATTTTGACGGAGAAAAGATCTGTTGAATTTAGCCTTTTCTGTAAAAACTAAATATCATAATTGGTCTTAAAAACAGGTTTTATATTTCAATAATCATATAATGTAAAGTCTTCTTTATGATATTGTATCCCCGCCCAAGGGTCATTGGCTTGGTGTCCTTAATGTAAGCTACACACAAAACATTTTTGTCAGGAGCCTTTTTCTTCTACTGGATGTGGGTTGTATTTCTTCAATGTCAAGTGTGGGAACAAACCAACAGAGGAAACTGTTAAAGACCATTTGTTCATTAATTCATAGTACATTTCATATTCTGAATCCTATTTATGTCATTCCTTGGATGGAATGGACATGTTTCATTCCTTTCAAGCCTTGGAACAATTGCATGAGCTGGGAGCCAGGCAATCTGTTGGTGTTCTTCAGTTATGGATGGCTGAATAACGACACTCCTCCTGCAACCGCAACAACTTTTTAATCAAGTTAACGCCTGTGCCAAATCATCTTTTTCTTTTACTAAGCTTTTTTCCCGTCTGTTCTCCTCGTTCTTGAGTCTTATCCTCCACTGTTGCCAAACACACACCAGCTTTCATCTTCCTTTTTTGGTATATTACCCAGTGTCGCTGGAATGGCTCAATTGTTTTAGCTGAAGACAGGGCCCATAAAGTGCCATTAAAGATGTATCACCACAACAGTTAATGCTTTCTTATCTATTGCCGAAGCACCTCCAGAACTAGGAGACTAACAGATTCCTTTCCAGGCCATTTGCACTCCTCCCTCTAACCTCCCTCTCTGCACACCACTGCCTCGTTCTCTTGCTTCCTCGTCTGCCTCATAGGTCTCTTGGCCCCGCTTTTGCTTTTTGTTTTTTACAGCTCTCTGTATCGCTGATAATGTGTGAGACTCCACGTACCCAGGATGAATCATCCAAGAGTTAGCAGCCATCTTCTTTAATTCTTTCATATTTTTTATTTATTTTACTGATCTGTTGCTGTGCTATAATGTCGCTAGACAAGCTATCTATTCAGGTTGTGGGGACAGAGAAAGATATAGAGCCAAAGAGGAAGAAATGGAGAGGACTTCTATGGGTTTGAGAAAATGGGAGATACTAACACATCTCCAGTACTTTGTCTTTAGGACCCCTACGGCTGATGCACTGAATTATTTCTCACCCTATCTTGTTTCCTTCAATGAAATCTGCAGTTTGTGGGCTGCACACTTCATCCTCAGTTGTATTTACAGCTCCAAATTAAATTAGGGTTTGAAGACAGAGTGCAACAGGCAAAATGTACTGCTCTCCACAGAATGTTGTACTCATTCTACCAGCATAGCTAATGGCTTTGAAGAATCTAATGTAGTGATATACTTCAGATCAAAATGTACACTTTTAGAGACTGTTAGAGCAGTTTGTATCTGTATGTGTCCTGCTATCATTTCCAATCTGATTCATATGAAAGACAAATGGGTTACAGGGTTCATGTTGTCATGAAGGACAACAAGACTCACAAGCAATGAAGAAAACTAGCAGATTTAAACTTGCAGATTTTTTAGAAATATGAACTGAAGCAATGTCATGTGTAGCGAACATCCACGTAAAGATGACAAAATCGTAACTAATAAACTTGTTTCAGGAACTGCTCTCATGACCCACAGTGCACTAAGTGGTTCGACTCTCGATTTACCTTGTGCCTGGACAAACTCGAGATAGGACTTGGGATCAATCACGGCACTCAAACCGTTATGGCTAGCCCTACAAGGTCATGGCCCTTTCCGTTTTTTACGATCAGCGACATTCCTGAGGACACGGAGACACTTCCAATCGTAATAAACAAGTTAAAGAAGTTGTATTTGATATGCTAGTCTTAATCTTAGGAAATTCCTGTATTATAGATATATTTATGAACATCTGAGTCTATAAAAGTTATGTATAATAATTAAGTTCATGATAGCCAACTCTGTTTACAGTTCGGTTTTCTGCTTTATGAACTGGATGGTAATTGCTCAGCCTGCAACTTCATCTCAACCACAGCACAGGACACCAAAGGGGGAAAGGTGGGGGGCTGTTCTCCTCTCCCTATCTTGTCTCTCACCCAGGACACTGGTTTGTGCTTAAATGTTGAGATTAATGTTATCCATTAATTTGTTTTGCATATACACATACATGTATTTATATATATATATATATATATATAGGCCTGTCTGTCATAACAATGCCGATCTATGTTGTGTAATTGTTTAATTAATTCAATCTTTAATTGATCAGGTTTTATTCAGTGATTTATATCAAACTGTCTGGTATTGTTCGGCAGCTGAGATAGCTAACATTTCAAATATAGAAGAATTAAATACACTATGCCATACAATTGCACTGACCTTTCTCAAGAAGAACAGGCAAGTAGACTTAAGAGGACACTCCTCACACTTTTCTTCTACACAGCACTTTGACTATGGACTTTGATAATGAAAGGTGATCTCTGAACCGTCAGGCCCAGGAGTAAGGGGGGAGCAGGCAGTTCTCTCCGTCTGCGGGCTCCAAGGCCCACTGCTCTAAAAGTACATACTCTAAAATGAAATACATTTTATAACTGGCAAAGATGCCATGATGACCCCTGCTGCTAGGAAGGGGGGTGATAAAATGACTCGGCATCCCGCTGAGGTAGATGGAGACGAGGAAGAACGGTTCAAGCCAAACCTCAACGGAGAAGATGACCAGGTTCCAAAGGTATCGGAGAAAGCCCAATCAACTGCCACAGAGCGAGAGATGGAAGAATGTGATTCAACAACTACCATGATCCAACAAGATGCAGATGTCCCCAGAGGAACAGCCGCCACTGCATACACCTCTCATCTGCCCATCAGAACCATCAGGAGAAATAAATGTAAATTAATTTGATGTTTCGAGGCAAAATAATAAAAAATTTAAATCACAGAATAAAATAATCTCAGTTAGAAATATCTTATACCTAAAGATCTAAATTAAATTTTAATTAATATTAAGGTGCTTCACAATCTTGCCTGGTGCTTCATAAACGTATATACATCACACGGTATAAATCATTATCATTTCGGTATAAACATCACACGATGGATTTATTTTCAGTTTTAGTTGTGCAGTTCGTGAAGTTAGTTGAAGCTAAACACGTTGTACTTGAATACAATAAGAACAGACAATATAGCTCTGATTGTCTACCTGTTCCCCTGCTCTACCTCATAGCAAGACAGCATAAGTTAAATAAAATAGTGGTGGTAGCCATTACTGTGTGTTTAAATGTAATCCTCCCTTGAGAATTTTGTATTTGTCCTCACAGGAGTTCTCTCAAGCCCACTGTAATGGCTTTATTCTCCACCAAATTGGTGCTGAATTATAAAGGCTCTGCAAACAAAACCCTGACAGGATGCAGAGATCTAGTCCAATCAACACCACGATTGAGCCACCTCGAGCGACATCTAATGTGTGACAACCCTGTAAGCCCTCTGAGAATTTTGTCTTCCAAGGATGGAAGTGTAGTTTGTGCATGGAGGATCAACTGAGGTCTCTCCGGATGCTCTGCTCAGTGTCACATAAGTCCTACACCTTTCTGTCTGATAATGGTAATCCCTACAGTATATACGGCAGGTTTCACTTTTCACTCTGCCTTCTTTTATGTTGTTGTGACTCTTTTACACTCGTCTTTTGTCTCATGGCTTCTTATTCTGCTGTGTGACACAGTGCCATAAATGCATTTTTTCTTATACATTTCATTTTTCAATTGAATACAATTTAATTAGTATAGCCCAATAGTAAGAATCACAAATTTGTCTCAGAGTGCTTTACAATATGTACAACATACGACATCCTCTGTCCTTGGACCCTCACATCATATAAGGAAAACTCCATCCCATCTCTGTGGTTCCTCCCTACTTCCTCATTGCGTCATCACAACAACGAACCCCATGCGAACGTGGCCAATCTGCGCCCCTTTCAAAGGGCCCTCTAGAGCTTGCCCTGTCCAACACCTGGTCCCTGAACAATAAAAGGCTCCTCATTCATGGCTTCATCGACTCTGCATTACAGAAACCTGGCAAAAATCCCTTGATTATTTTCTGTTGAATCAAACCACACCAGATGGCTATACATACATGGACAAACCATGCTCTGAGGTACGTGAGGGTGGAATTGCAGTCATACACCATAAGGACATCGAAACCAGATAAATCTCGCTCACAACGCCATCGTCTTTTGAATATTTAGCCTTCAAATTCTCTGGTCCCAAACCTCTGGTCACTGCCATCTTCTACCGCCCTCCAAAGCCCCACCCTGATTTTTTCACCCAACTATCTGAACTACTCACCCAGCTCTGCTCAATTTCACCATCTAGGTGATTTCAACATCCACATTGACGCCCCCACTTTTTTCAACCTCACCCAGCATGTTACATGCCCCACCCACAATCATGGACACCCTGGAACTAGTGTGCTCTACTGGCGTTATTATTTATCGTTACTACCTCTATATACCATCTATAATCTGATCACGTATCCATAAACCTGAAACTTGATACTCGCATAATATAAATGATAAATGCAACTCCTTCATAACATTTTTTCAAACCAAAATAGTAACTATTCACAGTGAACTGGCCACTGCCAACTCCACCCATTCTCTGTCCAATACTCTAATTTCTCTTATCGACCAGCACCTCCCTAACTTCTGCCCAATCACCACCTCTGACCTTTAGAAGCAGATCTCTGGCATGAAGACTCCCAACTGTGCCCTTGACCCCATCCCTTTCACTTATGTAAAAGCCTGTCTCCCAGCACTCAGCCTTGAAGCAATTACCTCCTCCCTCTCTACTGGTCATTTCCCATCTGCACTCAAAGTTGCTGCTGTTACGCCCATCCTTATTTTGACATCCCAAATAACTGCCTACCGATATGAAATCTCCCTTTTCTCTTGAAAATGCATGAACGCACGGTTGCCTCACAATCAAAAACCCACTTTGACTCCAATGACCTCTATGAATTGTTTCAATCTGGTTTCAGAATACAACACAGCACCGAAACTGCTCTCGATGAATGACCTCCTTACCTCAGACGCCGGTCTCCTCAACACACTCATCCTACTCAGCCTCAATGCAATTTGACACCATCGACCACTCCATCCTCCCTGCCTGGAATCCTCTTTTGGTAACAAAGACACTGCCCTCTCATGGTTCAAATCCTACCTCTCAGAAAGACAACACTTTATGTAAACAACTGCAAATCTGACCTCGCCCCTGTGTCACAAAGTATCCCCCAAGGCTCAGTGCTTGGTCCCTTCCTCGTCATCCTTAGTCACAAAATTTGTCAGCTTGGTCTCCGGTTTCACTGTTATGTAGACGACATCCTATTATACATCTCTACTAAATATATCACCCAATCCAATTTGACTCAAAGCTTTCATTTGAATCCCACATCAACCACATTGTCAAAACAGCCTTTTTCCATCTCAAAAACATTGCCCGCCTCGGCCCATCCCTCTCCTTTTCTGCAGCTGAAACCCTTATCCACTCATTTATCACCTCGAGACTAGACTACTGCAACAGCCTTCTTTTCAGTGTTCACTTAAAAATCTTTAAAAAATCAGCTGCCCGGATACTCACATACATTTGCTCCAGAGAACACATCACCCCTGTCCTCCAAAACCTCCACTGGCTCCATATAGAAAAACGCATCCAAACTTCTCTGCATCCCTCAAAAAGCTCCCCATAACATTGCCCCCTCCTACCTATCCACACTCCATCAATGGCACACTCTTACACGTACCCTCAGATCATCAACTGCTACCCTCCTCACGCCCACAACTCGGACCAAGCACCAAACCTGCGATGACAGGGCTTCTGCTGCTGCCCCCACCCTCTGTAACTCTCTTCAGAGTCACTCCCTTACTTAAAATAAGTTCGAAAAACACACCTTTCGAAGTCTGCTTTTCGTGTATAACCATTTTACGTGTCTGTCATCACTGCTTAGTTGTCCATTTCTTTAATGTATGTTGTTTAATATTTCTCTCTATTTTATCCCCTTTGTAAAGTGTCTCAGTTTTTTGAAAAGCGCTTATTAAATAAAATGTATTATTGTTGTTATTATTATTTCAGATAATATACTTGTAGTAAAAAAAGCTCAAATGTAAAAATCTGACTATAGACATCTGAGCCATGTTCTCTAATCTTGACACGGCAAGGCACTGTTTGGTGCGGTTAATGGGTCACTGGCTGTCTGTATAAACATGCCAATAGATAAACAAGCCACGAGAACAGGATGAAGAAGGGTAGAGATGAAAGCCGGGGGGAGTCAAGAGAGAGGGGTTGAGGGTAGGGAGGCCGCGAGAAGGGGAGATGATGAACCACTACAAAGGCATAGAGAAATCAAAATGGAAATGAGGCGCCACCCAAAGAGCACTTGACGAGTTTGAAAGCCAGGCAAGAGTGAAGGCAGGGAAGAGAGAGAACGAGCCTGAGTTTAGGGATGAGGTTTTCAACGACACTAACTGAAGATCATTATGAGTATTAATGGGAATAGAATATACTCATTTATAAATATATAAATCATCACTGACGATACATTGAAGAGCAAGGGTCTTTCAATTTTCTCAACATTTCAAAGAAGAACCTGCTTTATTTAGTTATGGGAGTGCAATTGAATACCTTTTGGCTGTTTTAAACTATTTTTTGGTATTGATGCTGTTTCTTGTGTGTAGTAATAAACAGAAGTAGTAACAAACAGTATGTTACTAAAGGTATAGAGTCTGTTGATAGTGTGCAGAGATTGGCCCGGGCTGACATTATATAGGCCTGTTTTATTATCTCAGTTTGGCTGTGATTCGTGGTATGCAATTTTGTATATCAAGTTTCAAATGGAAGCATACAAAGTGTGAACTTGCAAACCCAGATGTCTCACAAGGTGATGCTGCTATACTGCTGATAAAGCTCAACTGTAGTTACTTCATACAGGAGAAAGACTTGACCTTTTTTGATCATAAAGCGCTCTTTAGCTGGCGTTTAATATGTCTTTTACCACTGCTGATCATTCTTGAGGACGAAAATGATATCATTTGCGTAATCATGATTGTCCAAACCAATGAAGATGGGATGCTGTTGTTCCTTGTTGTAGCCCAACTATGCGACCAGTGCAATTTGTTTAAATTGTATGTGCCATCGTATTGCATGAGAAGTTGTCAGCATAAAGCTTTGGAATGCAAAAAGTTAGAGACTGTGGAAAAGTCAGTGATTTAGAAGAGGGGATGAACGGGAAATGTGATACAGAAGAAGTGGAGGAGAGAGCGGAAGCAGGTACAATTCAATTAGGGCAAGAGGAAAGAAGGTGAGGGGGATATTTAATGAGAAATATGTAGAGAAATAGGATGGAGATGTTATCAGCAGGAAAGTGAATGATAAAAACAAAAAAAAGACAAAGCAGGAAATAACAAAGGAGAGTGGCAAAGTAGAGAAAGAGGAAATGAGACTGATGGAGACAGACAGGAGGGAGGGCTGTTGGGAGATGCAGAGGCAGGATGCCAATATGATGTCTTGATCTTTCTGTTAACGGCATGTCAAGCATATGGCAGACCAGGGGGCAGGTGAGAAACATCACACAGGGAGTACCAATTTTCCCCTCTGCACCCCGTTTCACTTCTTTCATACTCACTTGTTATTTTCACCTTCATTATCCTGCACCTGTTGTTCATCACACTTGTCATTTTTCCCTTTACGCTTCACTTTTATTGTACTGTCGGGTTTTCTGCTTTAAATGTATTTTAATCACAAACATACATTTGCCATGGCAGGATAATTGGAGGTTGAAATAAATGAATCTTCTATGATGGATTTCGACACAAACCAACTGTTTTGTCTTTGTTTTGCTTTTCAGCATTTCTACCTTGTTGGATAGTTGACAGAGCAGAAAGGTTTCATGTCAGACTTTGACTAGAACATTATGCACCAGCAGTACATGCATCAACACTCATCAATAAAATCAATTTATATTCCTAAGGTTATTCACCATGAATGTTTCTCAAACTCAAAATATAATAAATCAAATATAATATTACTCCACCAATTTTTCACAGACAGAAGAGTTTCCACATCATGGTGTGGACTACTACTACATGTAAAAACAGCTGGGTATCATCTTCAGTGACTTTGGAGTGAGCCGAAGATTCAAAGGCAGAGAAAAATAATATGACGATGTCATAGTAATGTCGTCAGGGTGATCGTGACATGGTCTGGGGTCGGGATGTTTGAAAGATGAAGCCATTTACACAGGGAAGGTCTAATGACAGACATTACATTCCATTATGGACATTGTAGGATACACTCTTTGAGGCTTGAATCATAATATGGACTAAAAATAAAGCTCATGCTGCATACATTTTGAACATTCTCTAAAATTGTGTGTCTTGTGAGTCCCCCGATTTTATAGAGTTACAATACTAAATCGCTGTAGTACTTTACCTGAACTACACAAACCGTAGGCACCTTTTTGTGGCTGCACCTTTACATAGACATGGTATGTGAGTGCTTGTGTTACACTGTACTTTGTCAAAAGCAAAATATCTGTGTATTGATGATATCATTTGACATAGGATTATACTTATTTATTTGAACATCGTAAGTAGCTTTATGATCAAGAAATTGCATGCTATAGTAATTTATTAATGTACAAATACAGCAATTTAGACTGCATTTCTAAGTGTACTGTATGCTATAATAATGCATTATTTTATATAAGAGTAGAAGGCAGCTTAAAGACATGAAATTCAGGGTCTACATGAGGTCACACTACAATTTTGCTCCATATATCACTGACCTGATAGAATCATATAGTTTACTCTTTTCCATTGACACAATGGACGACACAATGGACGATTCCTCAATCGTTGATATAGTACAAACTGTCTGTTGCACTTTAAATATTTGACTTTGGTAAGGCAGTTTTGCTCCATCAGTCATGTTGGCATTACAATAATTCATGAATGATCAGCTCTGAAACTCAAATACTCCAGGGAGCTGCAGCCAGCATTCCTCTATTCGCTGACAAGCCCACTGTAGAATTTGCTTTACCTGTACAAGCCTACAAACAGAATAAATTGGATCCAAATATATTTTTTATACATGCCCAGGTACCTGTGGATGAATTTGCCTGCTTGCAGTTGCTGATATGGAGTGACGGGTGGGACAATCTTTAACGTCAGTGGAGACAGCGGATCCCTAGGGCTGCAAATGATAAAGATTGACTGCCCCTTAACTTAAATGGAGGTGTGTGTGCTCAAGACTGCCAATGTGTGAAGCTTCATAGTACTTCCCCATACACCCTGTGGTTGTTTGTGTGTGATGAGCACACCATATTTTCTTTCCACATGTCAACGACAACACCTGAGGGGGACGAAAGATGGGGGGGGGGGGCGGATCATTAACCCAATACTATAATAAGGCAGTTTCATTTAAGCACACTTTTGCCACTTATCTCTCAACTCATTAGACACTGGGGCATGAAGATGGAGATGCCCCATTCCAAAGTAAAGCAGGGTTCACCTGAGGCTGCTCTGGCAGAAAAAAAATAAAAGAACGAAGCAGTATGAATTGTGAGGATGTAGAGTGCATATGAAATAGGCAGGGGTATTATTTACAATGAATGTGCTGAGAATTTGTCTCGGTGGCACTGTTGCAACGATATATTGACAACTAGTTGTTAGTTCATTCTAGCTAACATTGTGGCTAGCAGTCACAAAGTCTCTTTCCCAAGTGTAATATTCCATGTTTGGGTTCTACAAACAGGCTGCTGTGTGTTCTGTTCTGTGGAACAATCATGGTCATGATTAAAAGAAAGCAATGTTACTCGGAAATGTGAAAAATGAACCGCAGACTGCCATGTCAAAGTCAGATGTTTTGGTAACCCATCCATCCACCAAGAACTCTCCCTTCTATAAAATGTGTGACTATGACAGGATGACACTACTTTCTCCTTTGCTCTCAATGACCAAGCTTAATTGCTGCTTCTCATTGGAACAACACAGGACTGATGGAAAGGGTGAGTGGTGTCTGTTGCGATGCACCTGACCCTCTTTAAGCAAAGGTGAAGCCCTCTACCAAGAGGGCCCTGTCGCTCCTACGCCACTCGCGGAAGAGGGTGTAGGATAGTATACAGTGATGTCTGCTGCGTAGATACTATGGTGTCCGACTGTCTGCTGGTAGGCACGGCCTGATTGGCCAGCTACACTTGTGCAAAAGTCCTTTGAGCAGAAGCAGGCAGTTTCTTTTCGTAAAAAAGTTCAAGTAAACCCTGCTGTACACTACATGCCCTGCGCCAACTGGTACACAGACAAGGTGAGCTTCTAGCTGGTAACTGCAGTCGACCATTTAGCAGCTAAGCATTACAGATTTCCATGCAGAGTTTGTGTAGTGCAAAACTGAGATGAAACAAATTAAGTTGATTCAAATCTGTCAGGTGCACAAGCAAGACTCCAAAATGAATGCTTATGGTACTTTGTGTTCGCTTGTTGTTTAAAAAGCCACAGTTTTCTCACACATTTGTCATTTGTCTGTACTGTGTTTACAGCCTGTTGTGCTGCCCCAAAGTGGCCAGAAAACCAATTAATGCACATTTAAAGCATGCACATAAGGCACGTTAGCAAAATTAGCCAACCCAACAGAATATGGGTATAAATAAAATGGTGTCCAAACATTACACATAATACTTCCTTGTTATTGTCCTCGCCATTCATGTCTCCATTGCGCACTATAACATCAGCCTAAAACGCGAAACAAAGTTCACCATCACCAACATTGTATCAGACAGTTTTGCAAAAGGGAGCCACACTATTTATCACCCATGCAACACTGTGAAGCTACCGTGTGTTAACGCAGGGAACAAGAAAGATGAAAGCCTTGGTCAAAAGGAGCCTGTCAATTACATGTTTGCCCTAAAACCCTGTTTCTAATCCTAGCAGTGTGTGGGGACAGTGATGAGAATGATGGGCTTTTTTATTTACACAAAGCCCTAAGCACATGACATATTTCTGTGACATTAGTATGTATGGGATGTGGACATTACTGTAATCAAAGTGCTGCAACAGATATCCATTTCCCTCAGTACATGGAATATCCTACCTTTGACTGGATATTAAGTGTGTGTATGTAAAATGAAGATTGCTTCATGAGCTGACAGCTCCCCCCCCCCCCCCCCCATGGTATCATGCACCACACATATGTGCAGTATTTGGAGACATTTACTATGCCACCGCTAATATTAACATGCTGGCAGAGCGATACAGATGCCCTAAGGAAGTGTTACTTCTTACTCTCCAAGCCACATCTACCAAAAGATGGCAAAGATATCAGCGCATCGCTCGAGTACACATTTGCATCGTGTTCCTAATAATCAGATTTTCCCCTGGCTGCTATTGTGTTCCCTTTTATAAAAATGGTTATAAAATCCAAACACTTATTCCAGCAGTCCCTTGGGCCAGGTTTAGTCATTTCAGGATTTTAACAAACCCATTTGGACCTATAGCTTGTGTTTTTTCTTACAGAAGTTCTTTCTATTGTTATGTCGGGGGTGGGACAGAGAGCCAGATTTTTAATGATGCCAGGCACCGACTCATATCTATCATTTGTAGATTGATGTATCTATCTATGCCACACTTAGCTGTTTATCCTGTTTGTTACAGACGATAAAACATGTAATGTTATTGGGCAGTACACTCTGTAAAACGGTATGAATGAATCTAGCTATAATGGTTGTAGATATGGTAAATGCATTTCATGTCACTTAAGTGGTTTTAATTTGAGTAGCGTTGCGAGGAGAGTGAAATGACGCTGGTGTATCAAGTGATGTGTTATGGTATCCATTGACAACCAGACTGGATAGCGCTGTGCTTTGAAGCGGGTGACTATAGTAACGAGGTGGATGGAAATATCAAAAAACTGACCCATCACAGGAAGACGCAGGCACACAAACACATTTAAACTTTGCTTCTTGGTATGTACAGAGAAAAAGACAAGCAGTTACACACAAAATGCCCCATACCTAAAAGCACACTTATTCTGTATACTCTTTTTTTTTTCACTCACACATAAAATATTGCCCAAAAAGAGGTATATATGACCATTCATAGCTGTGTTTTTGGCAGCATTAAAATGTAATGAATTTGAAAGGGCCAAACTAAATTATATTTCCTAAAATGGAAATAAAGCTTTGATGTTTTTTTCTCTCTCTTTATTTTCCCCCAATAAAGTAATGATGTGAAAAATTCCAATTATAACGTGTGTATGGTTAAATAAATACCGTTGACTTGGCAAAGCGAGCTGTGCACTTAAATAGTTGTGAAAAGTGGGCACTGTGTGGGCAGATTCTTAATATGTACACACGTTTTGTTTCTGCGATTCCGCAGTAGGAAACCATGAGGAGCTAAAGTACATCAGTTACATCCTGCTAAATGTCAATCAGTTTGTGAAATATTTTTTCAGCCTTCAGAATAAAACTATACTTCATATTATTTGCAACATGTCAATTGGGTTTCGGTAGAATTTCCCCAACACCTGATTTCATCTGTCACACATGCACACACAATATGCCTCACTAAACTGTTCAAATTTCAGACAGTCCAAGGTCAGACCCATTGACTGTGTCTCAACACTGTGGCACTGCTGCCCTGTTCAGATCAGGGTTGTCTTACATCCGTCTATGAGCATGCATGTGTCCTTTTGTTCTTAATCTGAACACATCTGAATCTGAATACAGCGTAGCTGAGCCCAGGTCTCCCCACTTGTGCCTATTGATTTCAGGATAAGGCAGGGAGAGTGCTCAATTGAGGACACCAGGTCATCGATGAGCTAGGGAAGCTAAACCGGCATGCATACACAGAGGTTTGTGAGAGGAGGTGATGCACATGCTACAGTACAAACCTATGCCTACACCTGCAGATAGTCTCGTAGATAGTTGTAGATGTGCAGAAGTCAACATCACTGAGGATAATGCTCTAAGAGTACAGCCTTTATTAATTGTGCTTTAACAAAAGTCTTCGGCCATGTTTTAAAATAAGTATTCAAAACTAAACAAAATATGATAAATATCACAGGTTGTTTATTCGGTTACACCACTGTAAAACAAGTTTTGCCATCATATTCTCTTGTCCGCAAAGGGTCAAAATAAAGTCACCTTCTGGCTAAACATCTATTGGACTTGATGACACATTGAATGATTTACATGCAGCACAAGAGCTGTGATTGTTCTTGGTTGGAGTTTGTATTTTCGGAGCAATGGGCTTACAGAAGAATAGGAGTATGTTTTTGGAATAATGGCCTGTCGGACAAGTGGTCTGAAGGGCCAATGGGACATTTTTTGGACCATTGGCCCGTCGGAACAACGGCATAGCACCAAAACTATCATATAGCAGTTACTGCTGCTGTGGGCAATCGTGGTTTGTATTTCCAAAAAAGTTTCAATGTGCCCATTTTTAAACACAGTCACACTTCCTTCTTCTTTCACTGGATTCTAACAACATACAGGGATACAGTATCTACCCCACATTAGAACATCATGCTATTCGCGTCACTACCTAACAATATGTCGCTGTCAGAAAACTGTATATTTTGAGTTTATCAGAAAGTTAGTGTGTGTGCAAATACTGTATGAGTGCTATGCTCTAAAATACTTGGACACGCAAGCACACACAATTCCTGAGAATGCATATGCATGGCACCACCACCTGTCTGTGCATCTCTGTCTGTGTTATGCGTGTGCGTGTGTGTCGTGTAGTGCCATTCTTCTTAACAACACATATGCCAGTGTGTTCAGTCCAGTAGCCAGAGTGGCAGCTCCGAGGTTTGAGCTGAGCAGCGGGCATTGTGCCCTTCATGGTCGTGACAGATGGAGCCAGTAGAAACACGAGGCTGTTACAGAGGACAGGGAGAGAGGGCTGGAGAGAATGGAAATGAGTGAGGGAGAAACCAGAGTAAGAGGAAAAGTGGGTAAAGATTGAAAAGGCAAGAGAAAGGTTGAGACAAGTGAGTGCATATTAGTGCAGGATTGAGAGGGAGAGCTACAGAAGGAGACAAGAAGCTGGGACAATCAGGCTGAAGAAACAAAGGATAAAGAATTAATGAGAGGGGAAATAGTCAAGTAAAAAAAGCAGGAGTCAGTGAGGGAGTGAGAGCACTGCTGAACAAAAGCAAATTTTAAATCCTGGCCATTTACACGCACTTGCCACCTCTGCTCTGAGCTGATTCGTCTGTAGAAGTGGTTGGCCTAGGATTGCCTCCCACTGCCAAGCAAATGGAAAGACTGCAAAATGATTAGTTAATTTCTGCTTAGTTAAGCACAAAAGATGGAGGCAGATGTAAAGGCAGGTAATGTACGCCTCAAGTCAAGGGCACAGACAGGCACGTACGCCAATAAATCTGGATCTGAGACCATTCGGACCAATCGAATCCTATTCTGAACAATAGCCAGTTGGGCCCATTACCAAGATGGCATATAGCTATGACGGCTGTCCATTAGGAACAAATTGGAAAAACTGCAAACTCACTGTCAATGACAAAACCGTAGCACTGCAACTGATAACGAAAACTACACCTCAGTCAAGAACATTCTAGAAGCTACCTGCTTTGAATTGTAAAGTCTAAATCTTTTGAGAATGCATCAAAATATTTCATATTGTTAGAAATATTATCTTGTCTCAAACAGAAAGCATTGTAGAGAAGCAAGAAGAAAGATATTCCTTAACTTCTAGTTGTTTTCAGATAGTTCCAAATTGCAGGTTATAGTTCATGTGTTAAGACGTGTGTTAAAAAAACATTTTCACCAGACTGTAACCTGATTTTTAAGAGGGAGTAAATGAGCATTATCACATTAATCATGCACTTTTTCCAAACTTCCATCTGAAAGTAATGTGAACTTCACACCCACATACCAATTTGCATTTCAGCCTCATGTGGGAGTGGATGACGCCATCATCTACCTGCTGCAGCGAGCTCAGTCGCACCTGGATGAACCGGTGGCTCTGTGAGAATCACTTTCTTTGATTTCTCCAGTGCATTCAACACCATCCAATCAGTGCTGCTGAGTGAGAAGCTGCGGGTGGTGGGGGTGAACGTGTCCACCGTCTCCTGGATCACTGACTACCTCACAGGCAGACCACAGTTTGTCCCACTGGGCCGTGTGCTGTCTGATGGGGTGGTCAGTGACACTGGAGCCCCACAGGGAACTGTTCTGTCTCCCTTCCTGTTCACCTTGTACACCACTGACTTCCAGTACAACTCTGTGTCATGCCATCTGCAGAAGTTCTCTGATGACTCTGCAGTGGTCGGGTGTGTAAAGGACGGACGGGGGGAGGAGTACAGGGCAGTAGTGGAGGACTTTGTGGAGTGGGCCGGTAGAAATCACCTGCGTCTGATCATCGTCCTTCACATGACTACAACAACGCTACACGGTTGTTGCTTGTTGTTGGTGATCCTTGCTCTACTGTCCAGGTTGTTTAGTTACTAGTTGTTAATTTAATTAATACCACTATATTCATGGTATATACTGTGCATTTCTATTTTTTATTCTATTTTATTTTTTATGAATCTATTCCTTCAAATTCAATATCTGCTCTGTTATTGTATTGTACTGTATATATTGTGCATTCCATACATTATATTTTACTCTGAATTGCTGCTGCTGCAAACTAATTTCCCCCTGGGGATGAATAACGTTTATATCTCTCTCTATACTGTATGGCTCTCAATAATGTTATATTCATTTTAGCTCACCTTTTTATAGATGTCAGCATGCTGGCCTGGCTTTGTTGCGCCTTCCTGTCCCGTGAAATGCATCGTCTCAGAAAGAGCAGCATATAAGGATCTTTAAAGATTCAAAAGCCTTTTTTTGCATTCTCTGTAATAATTGAGAAACAAAATCCAACAATTGTAGTGTGACTTTCAAAATGAACATGAATGTTTATTTCAAGTAGTATCATTCTATACAATCCACACTGGGACACTTGTTTGTTTTCGAGCACAAAGTACAAAACAGAATTCTACACATTAAAATCATCAATGCAGCATTAGATAGGAATGTAAGTGCAAACGTAAACACGCACACACACAATATATTTTACAACCACATCAGGTTGCCTTCGGACATCTCCATTGTTCTTTTCTTGCCCTTGTTCGCTCGCCGAAATCCCCAAGCTTTCTGGCTTCTGTGTCCTTTCTTAACAAATGCAGCATGCGATACCCATTCCTCTCCCCTCACTGCTTCTAACCAGATCAGTTTCTCTGCCATGACCCATTTACCCTCAATGCCTCTCAACCCTATACTAACAGCTCACCTACTCAAGGTGGAAAGCCACTGAACCCTGTTGCCCTAAGCTTTGGTCATCACCCAGCATTTCAGCTCGGATTAATGTCACGGTCAAAGCAACGTACACAATTTCCAAACCCCAGAAACAACACAACATAAGAGGTGGTCATTTTGAAGCTTAAAATCACTTTTAGAAAACATCCACCAGACTGTTGGTCATGTGACTGTATGTCCCTTTGTCAGGTCCGTTCAGTTTGCCCGACTCCTCCAGTGCAGGGCTATTGAGCAACAACTGCCACAGCGTTAAACACCTTTTGTCACATTTTGCTTCAGATACAATCAGTTACATTTCATGTTTACAAAGTCACATAATGCACCATGGGGAACCTTTTAACCTAACACGGTTGAGGCTACTGACCCTGAATATACTGTTAACAACCTGGTCTCACTGGAGTGTGATGGCGGATGGGACCAACAAACACAGACTAAACAGAGGACCGGAAAATCGTGAGTGATTCTTTTTGACGACGGTGTGTCATGGGGCATACATATTTTAGGCCAAACTATGATGTTTTTCCTTACCCTTAGTTTTGTTTCCTCTGTCTGTACAAACCAAATTAAATCAAATATTCAGTTTTAATTCGTGTTGTAGTAGTACAGAGTCAACACTGCATCAGGTGTTACAGAACATTATATATATTTATTGTAGACTTTAATCTAATTTACAGCCTTTTCTATATTTTTTTGCTACTTGATAACGGCATGACATGATTTGGTTCTGTCATATAAGTCCCCATATAGGTATACAGTTGCTTTTCATTCAGTGGGTTTGTATTTTCAACAATTTTTCTCCACTCAGATGTATCAGTGCCTCCAGATCGATCATCCAGAATGGTTCAATTATCTTTGTGCTTTCACTACGAAATAATGTCAAATGTCTTTGTTCTTACTGGACCGATTGAACTGACTTTTCACAGCTAATGATAGCAGTAAATGTGCTGAATGTTTTTCTAGTATCATAAACACAAACTGTTGACACAGTTACAATGGAATAGCATTGTACTGTATTCTTTGCGGTGCAGCATAAAGATGAGTTTTTGTTTTTCCATTTAGTTTTTTATTGATGTGATGGCAATGGAATTATAGGCATGCTGTATGCAGTCTGGCCCCTTGCTGGAAATAATGATTCCAAAGCCCACATGAAATAAATAGATGTGTAATTTTGGTGAAATAATCCTTTTTCTCTCAAGAATGACCTTCCAAAAGGTCTGTGTTACGTTCCACTGCTGGGACATTTCCATATCCTTTCTGGTTATGCAACATGTCAGCCACAGTGCAAGGCTTCCTGTCAGTGTGGCATAATGACTCTTTTATCTGTTCATCTTTTCATTTATTTATGACGATGACAGTGTACTGGCACATGCTCAGCATGCTCGGAAATCGTAAGGGGACTAATTAGTTGGGGTTTCGTAGGGGGTTGAGACCATTACACAGCCTCCAGTTTGGTTTCAATTCAGGTAATGAGTATCAGAGTGTGTGTGCGGCGCTGGTGAAGGCTGCCAGGCATTGCTGTGATCGGGGCATGTTTAAAACCTGGCAAACCAGCCTCGTCACCTGGCACCCTGGTCCCTTACCGGCCTCAAGGTCATCAAGCTTGGCATGCTGTGTCGAAAAGCTGGAGGGGAGAGTGTGAGAGACATCCGAGAACAGTAGTGATGGGCTGCCATGTTGTAGCAGGGGTCCTTCTTCGCCTGCAGCGATTTAAATCCAACCGTTTATTCACAGCTTGAACATTCCTCTTGAACAGGCTGACGTCACTGATTTTCTTAAAATTAGACAGCCATTCAAATAAGCAATGTGATGGGATTTTATGGATATTGACTAGGAATCTCTCTATTGATGTCTTTGTCAGTCACAGCTGTGTTATCAGGCAATGCCTTTTGGAGGAGATTGGAAGGAGGGCATTGATTGGTGCAGATTTAAAGCCTGGTTTAGTCTGTCTGAAATTCCGATCTACATACGGTTAATGAAGTGGATGCACCAACTACCACTATCGCCTCCCCACCCCCTTCATCTTAAATACCCATCTCTCATATCTTCCTCACAACTCTATTTAAGTTTTCTTTTCTTTTCTGAGGTTTTGTCATCATTCTGTGGATGAGTTCATCGAGTCTCTTGGGTTGGCCCAGCTCTGGCTTAACCTGTGGATATAAATCTGAGATTGTTTGACATGTCTGTGCATGCATGCATCTGATCATCATAAGACAAAGAAAAAGCTGAGAACGAGCTGCTGTGATCTTGGATGCCATTCATATCCAGGATCTCATATCATTCAGATCATTAAGAGGTCTTTGAAATCTACACTCAGTGACAAATAGAGGCAAATATTCTGATGGGTTGTCATTAATTGCTGCAATTTAAAGACACAGTTGACAGTCTTAGAAACAGTGACATTATAATGACTTGTTACATGCATGGGGAGATTCTTTGATCATCTTCACATGAAGGTGTGAAGGACTTCAGCTAAAAGTGAGTTTCAATTGTAATAGATCCCTTTCATTCTCACTACATATTGTACCGACTCGCAATTTAGGCTGTTGAGCTCTTACATCAACATTCATAATTGCAGAGAAAGTCCAATCGAGAATAGGATTTTATGTTACCATGATGATATAATTCAAATGTGCTTGTGGTGTGATTTTGTGCCATAGGGCTCCAGTGGTAAGCCTGATAACATCAATACGTATGTGTAGCACGTTCTCTGCTACCCGGTGGGTCGGGGGAGCACAATGACGCCAGCCCACGGTGGAATGACGGTTTCAATGTTTCTTTTTTTGTTTTAAACCCTAACGGGCCTGGCCGGGTGCTCTCCTGCCTCGCCTCCGAGCACACGCCGCAGGAGCTTTCCGTCCTGTCCGTCTCTCGCCTCCGTCTCTACTGTGGGATTAAATACAGTCGTGAGTGAGACAATCAGGATCCGTTCCAGCTGCGCCTAATTAAGTCCCTTACCGGCACCGTTCCCCGAACCACTCCCACACTCCGCCCCCTCCACAGCTGAGCCACCCACGCCCACCACCACAGTATGATACATAATGACTAATAATATTTTGCTATATCTCCTGATATGAATATTCTGTTGCAATGAGTCATATGATAACTTAAGTTACAAGGTATTACAGACTTCTTTAAAATATCTCACTGTAAGTCTGCAGTTATGTTTTGCCCCTTCAGGACAGTGAAACAAGCTGAAATCACAACATATATGTTTTTACCATATAAAGATAATAGCAAAGAATTTTCTGTTTACACATTCATCAGACGTAAGAATCATTTGCATTCTTGAGTCACGTTTCTGGACACCTGACCAAAGTCAAATATTCCTTCTCATGTTAGCTCTGTTTTGGTTTCCACCAACTACTGAGGGAAATATCTGCTAATCAGTTGCTAAATGCTCCACCATGTTCATCACTGACAAACAGCAGGCTGTTGCTACAGGTTCTTGAGAGCGATCACAATGAACCAAACCTTTAGCGTCTGTATGAGACGCTTTCAAGTAACAAAAATGTAAACCCACCTGCGTCATTATTAGACACTTAGATAAATTGCTCCAGGAGGGTGATGACGTAGTATAAAGACTGCTTAGGGTGGTAGGGAGGGGAGGTTGATGGATTATTTTAAAGGTATGTTTTTTTTAGTTATGTTCTACATTTTACTTGGTTTACGTACTTATTTTAAGGCCAACCATGTTGTTTTTCCTAAACCTAATTTAGTGGCTTTGATTGACTTCATAACTTTGATTAGGCGTTTACTGCGACTGTACTGAAGCGGCATAGTTTGATACGCTATCAAGTGACGCCAAGGGTCCTGACAAAGTGTCACTAATTGGAAAACAAGATTTGATGAAAAAAAAACACGAAATCCTAAACAGCACAATCTGTCAAGATAAACAACACATAAAAAGAGGGGAAATAAAAACAACAGACTTCTGAGGATGAAGTTAATAAAGATTCACTTATTTTCTTATTGAGTGTGAAATGAGTGGTCCTTGAAGACTTCAGATTGATTTGATGGGAGGAGTTAATTTCCTTCAATTATCTAGTGCTTGTAGGATCAACTCGCAATTAGGAGTTAATGCCAAATGGAAGAATAAAGCAGCAGGACTTTGCAGAGGGGAATTTGGTTGAGTTGAACAATTTGTTCCTCATATCTGAGATGTATGGTTCTGTGTTTTGTTTCTTGCCTCAGCATTCAATGGAAATTCCATCATCTCATTTTGTTGCTGTCAGCTGGGATATGTCAAAAAGCCCAAAGTCTGTGAAATAATACTAATACCAACAATCATAATAATAATTATTATAATAAACAATAATCAGCCTTTCTGTTCATATCTTTATTTTTCCCTCTTTTCAAAAGCACTTTATCGAGCTGGAATTAAATCCTTCCTCGAAATCGCAACAGATGTTGTGTTTGCTCGACTCTTAAATTCATTGTTTTGTTGGTGATGGAGACTTGAACGATTTAAACGTCTGAACGAGCCTACAATCCGAAACACAGAGCTAGTGAGGTAGAAAAGAGAATAATAAAATATGGTTCAATTATTGATTGGGACATGACAGGAGTACTGCTCCTCTGGGTACACTTCATGTGCATCTTCCATACAATTTAACCCAATGCTGCGAGGACGTGCCGCTACATAAGCAGTCTGTGAATGATGTTCTGCACTCTGTCATTCACACATGCACATACTCACACACATGCAGCCGCCCCCCACACGGCAATGCATTATTGAGGACTGTGCGTCATTGTGTTCCTTCTGGTTAAGGAAGCTTAAATAGTCTGTCACCACCATTGTAAAATAACTGTTTCCCCTCCTGCAATGCAAATGCTGCAGAGCTGGACTAAATTACTTGTGTTGTCTGGACCTGGATGAAACAAAAGACTCTGTTCTAAGTAAAGCACAAGCTGGACCGATACCTCCATCACTGCTTGCCAGTGTAAAGGCGAGGGGACAAAGCAGTTTTGTCAGGTCTGAGGAGAACGTCAGTGAGTGTTCCAACTCGTCCGCATGTCTTTCCTCCATTAGCTGCAGTGCCAGCTGAACCAGAATAAGAAGGCAAATCCCAACAGTAATCAGTCAACAACAAAGGGGATGCTATATTGTTTGGAGTTGTGGGTATGAGTTTGTCCCCCCCAGGCGCCTTCTCCAGCCAGGTGCTCGCTTTCTGAAATATTGGACAGGCTCCTGGATTTTTTATGTCTCCACAGGTATATTTGCAGAGCTTAGCACCATGTAATGCCTTGCAATCCATCAAAAGCAGGAAGGGGGGCTTTTTGCACATGCCCCTTGTTTGTTTTACAACAGCGGCCATTGTAAAAATCCCTCCATCATGCATTAGTAGCACAACACCCACTGTGTTGTTCCCAGTGCTTTAGTGGAGACGATTCATTAAACTGCCCCAACTAAAATGATGACGGTTGTCAGAACATGCTTGATGCCGGATCAAAAGACTATATTTGTTAGTCTAAATCAATTTATCTTTTAAATAAAGTATTGCATATAGTAAAATTGGCACAATATGTTCTCTAAAGTGGGACCATAAATGTGATGCACATAATTATGTTGCCACCATTGTTGTATTGTTTACCCTTTTTGTGTCGTTGACATCGGTTGTACTTCCTTGGTGTGTGAGTTGCCCAAGACCTTCCTGCTGTATGTAAAGTGAATTACAATAACTGCAATTTTTGTAAGAACATTTCGTCAGACAATTTTCTTTTCTCATTACTTTATTTAAAGCCAATATTTAGAAATGCATTTAAGAGGTTACCCACGGTGTCAAATGGCACATTTTGTTTTTAGGTCATACTGTCAATACCATTCACAGTGGGCCTGTGGAAATCTATCGTACCAACCAGTGTTATAGAGTCTTGGTTCCTGAGACCAATATAGAGTCAATTTCCTTCATTTCTTGCCATGGCTCTTTGTTGCATGTTGTCCCCTTTCTGTCTCTCTCCCTGTGTTAACTGTCACTCATGACTGTCACCTGTCAATTGGGGGCAAAATAATCTTTAAAAAAGGATATTTATTTTCTTTAAGAGGTTACTTTAGGCTGAATTAAGTATCCTTAGACTTCAATTCATGCTATAGATGTTGCAAATACATAGAGATGGTGCCATGAAATAGTGATTACTTGGTAATGTACCAAGCTAACATTGGTCAAATGCAGAGCATGTGTTGTGTGTTCCCTGACGGTAAAATATTTAACAGAACCAACCCAGACAGACAGCCTGAGGGGTGGGGTGACCTCGATGCACTGATAGAGAGACTTGGAGTAGGTAACAGTGCTGTACATGGATTCTACCAATTTAACATCTCAACACAGTACACTTGAGTTGGACAAAAAGATCAACAACAAGCGATGAGTCCATCAAAGATCCTCAGTGTACGTGAGCCAAACATACACCTATTGCTACTGATAAACTTACTGTCACTGACGAAGAAAATGACATCACTCATCACAAATATGAAATGTATTCACAGCTCACAGGTGACTTGTACCTGCGTTAGCAGGATATGATAACTGTTAAGTACCCAGTTAATCCCACACTAAAATCAGATGTCTCATGTTAAGCACTTTGTGACTAATGTCTGTGAAAAGCGTTTTATACATTTTACTTACTTACACACACTTTTTTTACACTACTGCTCCTGCTGACTGTATGCAAATGTTTGTTTTATGATTTTAAAATGAGCACACAAATGAGTGCTCAGGTAGAGACAGACAGGCATAAAAAGGTAGCTATTTTTCAGATTTTTTCAGATTTTTGTACATTTCCTCCATTTTTCAAAATCTAAGGAGGCTGTTTGTAGCATAGTATTGTGGAAAATCAGAAAGGGATAGAATCCCGGGTTGTTAAATAATTCTCTTTCATTGCATTTATCAAATTTGATTGTTGCTGATTTACTGCTGTAATTTTCTACATATCTACACTATATATATTTGTCTCTCAGTTTGTATAATTTACATTCCCCATTACAAATAATAAGTTTGTGAAACACGCCATTCAAAGTAGGCTCCTCCTCCCCAGCTCAACGGCACTAGCCAGTGAGTTCAGCGATCTCCAGTCCACCAACAGGCATAGTATTTGTGTCCAAAGAGAAGAATTTAGCAGAGCTTCTCGAGATTCATACTCAGACGCCATCGATTACAGTGTCAGCCAGGGCAGAACAGAGCCCCGGGTTATTGTTTTTAAGAATCCTACTTACTCAGCCATAAAGCCTGAAGCTTCATATGAAATCATGTTATTTTCAAATGTATTCATACATCTTCCGTCATGTGCTAAACATCTTGAATTACAAAATAGAAAAAAATAAAACATTGCCAGGTTTTTTTTGCAAAAAAAGTATATTCTACAGTTGGTGTGTTCGTTTTCGTTGTATATGGAAATAACAAAGAAGTCCAGGTAAAAAATGCAAATTACCTGAAGACATAACACACACGCCTACAAATGCGTTGCTAGGCAACAGTGGCTGGTAAGCCAAGGTGCACAGCTATATACACTGTAGGCCTGAACACCTCAGCACATGACTTGTAGGTTGTGTTCACTAGAATGTGTGTGACGTTGAGGAAGCATGGATGCACATTAGAAATGGAACCAGATTTACATTAGAATGTGCTAAATGGATTCAATGCATTAACCTGTTTAACAATAGAATCACTGTAGGTCAGCATGTTGTGCTTTTGAATGCATATATGTGTGTTTGGCAGAGGGAGACAGACAGACATGTTACTTCATCAGGTTTATGATGCTTGTACTTAATGTCACATGTCCACCTAAAGCTACAGCTGTAACATATGTGTGCTGTTGAAGCCACCAGATGATTTTAGAATAAAAGCATAGTTGAAATACATGCTTCATTTGCCCTTTCACATTCCCCCTAGAACATGCATCTCATCTAAAATCCAGTGAAATAATATATCTATTATATATAATGGAAGACATTTTCTGTAACAGACAAAAAATGTTAGCATTGTAGTTTCCAAATGCAGGTAGGACACATTTGATTTGTTTTCATTTGGATTTCTTTTCGGTCATTTGGTACCAAGAGTCCATTACAAATATTGTATTTATTGGAACAATAGCAATTTATTATTTGTGTCTGTATTCAGTCACGACCAATCAAATTACATCTTTCCCATACATATAAAGCTCCGTTGAGTAATAATTTTAGTATTAGAATTTAAATAAAATTAGTTTTTTGTTTTTGTATTTGATATAAAGAGTTATGAATATCCACAGAAAAACCACCAGACAATTTTTTTCTACACATCGAGGTTCCTCAGACGCTCCCATTCCGTTCGTCCCTTTCATGCTTCCCCTAAAGATGGGCTAGAGGATTTTTTATTTTTTTTGCTGCAGACACGGTGGCTTCCCACTCACACAGCCTTCACTGTAATTACTGAGGCTTTTCACAGAGCTGCTTTTGAGCATCATGCAACACCGTATGATCACACCTCACCAAGCTATCTCCCTGGGATATGAGATTGTGGCCACGGCAGCCGCCAACCTAGTGCCTGTTGCTGCCTGTTGTGTTACTTCCTTTGCATGGTGTTCCTGTGCATTAGGAGTTACATGGCACTGTAAATACAGTATGACTAAGCAGCGGCTAATGAAAGCCCTGTCTGTACAAACAGCTTATCCCTCAACCTGGGCTTACACTGTAACATGTCGACAATCTCCCTCACTCTCTTTCTACATGTGCCAGAGTGATCGGAATCTCCCCAGGCTCCTTCAGCCCCTTTGCTGGCAATCCAGGATTCACATTGTCCGCTCTTGTCTGCTATTTCCTCCAGATATTTAGGTATTCATCGCTCCTATTTGTGACTCCGTTGGGCCTTGTAGCCGGGGCCTGCCTCCAGACAGTACCCTAGAGAAGAGACTGAGGAGAAGAAAGGAGGGGGGGGGGGCGGGTAGAGAAACAACCACAGACGGTACAGGGCTTATCTGCTCTGAACACCCGAATGCCATGAATAACCGTGCATCTATGTGTGTTTATTAAGCAACAGGAAATGCTTTTTTGCAAGGCAGGCAAAGGGAATTGTGTGTTTGTGTGTGTGTGGACGCCACATTGTGTAGACTTCATTTCAGCATAGATGCAGTTTTCCTCTGCAATACAAGGAAGGTATTAACGTTGTACTGGTGTCACGGAGAGGCTACAGAGCCTGACTGCCTCAGATGAAAAAAGAAGGATATCTGTTATGAAAGAGAACCAACACCGAAGGGAGAGCACATCGCTGATAGATTGCGTGTAATGAAGGATTTATATTTGGCCATTATGACTGAAGCACCTCTTGTATTCAAAGTATCAATGTGATTACTAGGCAATATCAAGTAAATGGCTTCTTGGTAATGGCTCTTAAGTTTTCACTCTGTCAACAAAACAAGTCATATCTGCTCAATAACAGATAGTGTTTTCACATGGCTGCAAAGCACGATAGGAGATTAAACTCACAAACATGAGATAATTCATATTGGGAGAATCGAAGCCCAGAACAATTTCCTCACTGCTAATGCTGTGTTATAATGTCATTACTCAGACAGTCACACAAAATGGAAGACAAAACGGATAATTTGAAGCTGCCTCCTTTAGTTACGCAGTTTACACACAAGTAAATATAGTAGCTACTCAAAGATTTATGTTTCTCATACAAAACAGTGGTTACTTTCTTATTCTGCATGCAGGACGTATACCACAGGGCCCGCAGTCAAGAATGAAATGAGATGGGGAGACAATGACATGTTTCTGGACATGAATTATGCAATAGCATTGGTCCGTGCTTTGTACACAGGGCTCTGGAGTTAATATGCACCATCTGATATAGTGTAAGTAGGTGGTTTTCTTGGGTAAACGCACCTACCACCATCCGCGTACTGGTTAGTGAGGGTACACTTCTCACCTAACTGCGCTGTATCTGGCTGCCGAGAGGCTGCCATCTTGCATCACTCTGTCAGGGGGTCTTCAGAGTGAAATGTGGCAGGAAGCTGTTATAGGGGGAAATGACGGAGGAAGAGTTGGATGTGATGTTTCTGAGATAAACGAGAAGGAAACCACAGTGCTTTTTGCTGAGCACTACTGATTGGTGGAGCTTGAAACCACATTAGTAGCTGAAGGGAGTCTTTCATTTTGATGATTTGAAAGGCATTCCGTCATTTTGTTTTAGTGACTCATACCCAAGTCATCCAGTCTCTAACTTGTGGGTGATACTATGCCGTATATAGTTTTGGCCATTGTTTAAATCAAACGTAATCTACTCAGAGTAAAAAAAAGAAAGGAGTGGTCAAACAATTTGACAATTTTAAGACATTGTAAGACATGACAAAGCCATTAACACAATATATAAAAAGAGAAACAAGGCTATACAAAAGGGCACATAAGAATAGGATTTAAAAAGTCTTAAACAAAACTTAAACTGGGTGTGGTTAGAAGTAACAGCCAACAGTGATGTCATGGTGTACCTTGCATCAACGGAGCAAGGAGATAATTCAAATCACTGGAGGCCAGCAAAAACACAATTCAATTAATGTTAAATTGCTTATTTATGTAACAAATACTGCTTTGCTGCTCTAAGCCCAAGTAAGGATTCTACATTGTCTTATCTCTTCAAGTATTCTGTTGATCATATGCACCAAACACCCACACACAGCTTTTAAGCCTTTTTTCTCTATTACAGCTGAAATGACAACAAACAAAATCACTGTTTGTCAGAATATCATCATTGATCTTCTATTAAACCACTCCTAAAGAAAGCTAGTTTAGACTCCGCAATGATGAAAAATTATAGGCCAATATCAAACCTCCCATTTTTAAGTAAAATAATTGAAAAAGTGGTTTTCCAACAGCTGACCAACCTCTTGGCCGTAAATAACTGCTTTGATGTTTTCCAGTCAGGCTTTCGACAGCACCACAGCACTGAAACTGCTCTTGTTAAGGTTTTCAACAACATCCACTTAAACATAGACAATGGCAGAAGTTCAGTCTTAGTGTTACTAGATCTCAGTGCTGCATTCGACACGGTCGACCATGCCATACTCCTAGAAAGACTAAAAATCTGGGTGGGACTCTCTGGCACAGCACTTAACTGGTTTGAATCCTACTTGAAGGGCCGAGAATACTTTGTGTCTGTAGCTGATTACACATCAGAGCTGACTAAAATGACATGTGGTGTTCCCCAAGGTTCAATACTGGGGCCCCCTCTGTTCAACATCTACATGCTTCCACTAGCTCAGATTATGGAAAACAACAAAGTGTGTTATCATAATTATGCAGATGACACACAAATCTACATAACTATGTCACCAGGGGACTATAATCCCATACAAGGGCTGGGTAATTGCATTGAACAAATCAACAACTGGATGTGCCAGAATTTTATTCAATTAAACAAAGATAAAACAGAAGTAATTGTTTTTGGTACCAAGGACGAACAATTGAAAATCACCGCTCAGCTTCAGTCACTGATGTTAAAACCCACAAACCAAGCCAGAAATCTAGGTGTAGTTATGGATTCAGACCTCAACCTGAACAGCCATATCAAGACAATTACAAAATCAGCCTACTATCACCTGAAGAATATATCAAGGATTAGAGGACTTATGTCTCAACAGGATTTGGAAAAACTTGTCCACGCATTTATCTTCAGCAGACTGGACTACTGTGACCGTGTGTTTACAGGTCTCTGTAAAAAATCCGTCAGAAAGCTGCAGCTGATTCAGAACGCTGCAGCTCGAGTCCTCACTAAGACCAGGAGGGTGGACCACATCACTCCAGTTCTGAGGTCTTTGCACTGGCTTCCTGTCCAACAAAGAATTGACTTTAAAATCCTGCTGTTGGTTTACAAAGCACTGAATGGTTTGGGACCAAAATACATCTCCGATCTGCTACTACCTTATGAACCATCCCGACCCCTTAGGTCGTCTGGGACCGGTCTACTTTCTGTTCCCAGAGTCAGAACTAAACATGGAGAAGCAGCGTTCAGTTTTTCTGCTCCACATATCTGGAACAAAGTCCCAGAAAGCTGCAGGTCTGCTGACTTTTTCTGTTTGCTGCTGCCTTTAATTGAACCACGTTCAATTAATATATTAATCAATTTCCTGCATTTCTGCATTTTACTTCTTACACTGTTTTTTAATTGTTTTTTGAAATCTCCTTTTCTTTTGCCTTGTGTTTTGATGGTTTTAATGGTTTTATGTGAAGCACTTTGAATTACCTTGTTGTTGAAATGTGCTGTACAAATAAACTTGCCTTGCCTTGCCTTCTGTTAATTTGAATAAATTGCAGCAAGCATGAGAAAAGCCATCCTCAGCTGTTGGGAATACGGTATGTAAATCTACTTTTGTCTGTAAAAATCAAGCAGAGAGGTGAGGCGGCAGCCAGACTCCATTGTCAAGTGATTTACGTTGACATCCACCTGTGTCATTATTCCTGGAACAACACCCCAAACGATCTTGACTCATCTCTCTTTTCTGGCATCCATAAATTGTAGCTGGAAATTTCCTCAATCAATCTGTTGGATTACGTTCCTGCATTGTGTTCAAGTGAGAGAGACGAATAAAACACAATACTATTCTATCACCTGCATGTGTTTTTAAATTAGCTCCTGTGAGATTCATCCCCCTTCTAAAATTCTAATGACACCTTTCCTTTGACTACATCTGAGCTGGTTCTGCTTATGAATCACACACAAGCCTCTAATACAGATTGAATTATACAAGGTACCTTTGGGATTTTTCCCCGTGTCTCTTTTTACTAAGCAGGTTTGTAAATATAATGTGTAAAAGCCTTTGACCGCAGGCCCTGCAGCATGATTGCACTGACACACGGCCAGCATATAACTCTTTCATAAAGATATATTGTTATGTTTGCCTGCTTACTTTGAAGCGTTATGGATCTTTGGATGGAGGGAGATGCAGAGATGGGCAGCAGGAATAGAAGGATTGTGTTTGGATGGGACCCAAGATGGCGATATCCTATTATGTAGGCTGTCACTTTGGGTAACCCTGGGAGCGTGACAGGCGAACGCATCCGACACGCTACATGCTTTTACAGCAACGATATGATTTGCTGTCAGAAGGTTGATAAAACATGTTGATGTAACTCCATTTGCCTTAACTTCTGATATGACTCTGATTTCCAGTTATCTTACCCATACTTTTAAGATGCCATGCTAGTTTTGAACAAGCAAGCACAAAATTGGTATATTTTCGATGCGTCAAACAAAGTTAAAATCGAAATAGAACAAACTTAAAATAAAACAAAAAACAAAAACTGTGAACTTTAAATTCCCAACACTGGAATCGCACAGCTGTACAAATTTGCTTTGACTGATTGAAAATCTAAATCAATTCGAAATATCACTTGCCCCTAAACATTGCTTAACAAATGTAAAAGCTTTATGGTACATAACGTTTATTAAAGCTCAGTGTGGCTCGTTAATAAACACTTTTTTCATTACACTCAGACTCTCTGCAATTTGTAGATTAAATCCTGTAAAATGTATTTGCAAGAGTACATGAAATAGACCTTTGTACCTGTATCTATTTTTTGTGTGCTTTTTGGCATCGCATATCTTTGATTCCTCAAAGCCGAGACTAAACAAACCATTATGTCGAATCAGTGTTTGAACGAAATGCCATTGCTGCGAGTGCTGTTAACTGACACAAACTCCGTGACTGAGCTCCTTTCTTTCCCTGTCCCAGCCTGTCTGTCATTATTGGAGGACAGGGAATCTTATGTCATCCTTTGGAACTCGGCCAGAAAAATAAAACTGCTTCCTCCTTATAGATCAGTCCTGCTGCACAGCCAAACCTGGAGCCAAGGAGAGAAATAGTTAAAGCCTCGCATTCCCAGACCATAGTGTGAACAGATAAATAGTGCTCCCTGTCTGACCTGGCCTGCTCAAACTGACCTGTTGGACCACGGCCACGGATATATACTTGGTATTAACAGTACAGCGCTGGTCACACTGTGTACAGTAACAAGGGACATTGCCGGAATTGTGGTATATTGCTTTTGCCATGCCACTGAAGAAAACTGCAACACTTAGTTGCGATAGTGTTTAAGACAAACTAGTGGAGTAAGATATTACATTGTCCAATGAAATGCAATTGTTGCTGTATTAAAATACAGTATGAACAAATTACATAAGACTTTACAAAATACTCTAATAAATTGAAAGAGATGGAATTAAGATAGAGTATGAGAAGAAGAAATAGAAATGTTTCCACATCGTAAGCCTACAGCACTGACAAGGTGTTTTTTTGAAGCCAGTGGGCAACCTCCACTTCACATTGGTTTACAGATATTTCTGATCTATTTTACATACACACACATAAACACGTTCCCCTCCCTCCATCATCTTTCTCTTCCTGCCCCCTCCTAGACTCGCTCCATCTCTCCTTTGCAATTTCCATCTGTTCAAATGAAATATATTTGGCATCTGGAGAATACCCCTCAGCAATGAGGGGCAATATATTTTGCAAATATCAGCCGTGCAGCCGTGGTTCATGTAATATTTATTAAGGGAATGTGGCAGTGAGTGATGTCAACAGTGGTTACCATGAACAGGTTGAGCATCCCTCCAAAGTGCACCAGCACACGCCAACTTTTTGACAGGCTAGGTGCATGGTCAATCCAGAGGCTCATTTACATGTTATACAGAGATCACGGCTGACCTGATCACATCTGGCACGCTTGTCCAATTAATTAATCATCTGTAAGTGAGGCCAACCTCAGGCGTTGACTACGGCTGCCATAATGTTTTGAAGAAAAGTTGTGTGTGTGGTTGGAGGTGGGCAGACAAGTGGCCGGAGAGTGAAGATTTTTTAAGACAAAACCCGTCAAGTGATACAGAAGTCAGAGGATTACACACGGCATGCGCATTTAAAAAATAAATAAATAAATAATGCATTGTTTTTGATCCTAATAAAATGTACAATTTTAAAAATTCTACATCGTACAAAGTGTAACAAACAATGTAAGATTCAAAACAAGGACAGGATGTCACAAATGTGAGATTACATTTTTGGCACATTCTCTTTTTTGTAGAAAAATAAACAAGACTATGAGTCAACAGCTGTGGTAGCATCTCTAACATTTGCTAATTAGTATTAAACATAAAGTACACCTGAAATAGATGAATGTCATTCGTGGTACAGTATATGGTCCTATACTGTCGGGACTATCATAGGTTGAGGAGGGACATGAATGTCTGCAGTGCACCAAATGTGATGGCAGTCTTTCCATTTCACTCAGAACCACAAATATCAACCTTATGATGGCGCGAGAGAAAAAGTCAACGGCTCATCAAAGGATTCTTCGATGACATTAAAAATTCCATTTCATCCCAAAAAAGTGTTAGATATAATTGAAAACATGTGAGGTTAATAAAGGCATATAAACGTCACATAGTGACGTATTGAATGGCAAACTCAGAAATGATTTCTTTTTTTTTAAATGAGAGTGAACCCTGGCACGTTGCACTGAGGAAATAATAGATGCCAGGGGCTAAACTTTACTGTGTGATGACTCTAGCTCTAGAAGATGCTTTGTTCCTATAAAAATGGAATACTTGAGTACAACATTTGGTCAGTCAGTATTGTAGGCTCTCAGTCTCTAGGATACTTTTGTAATTATTTTCCAGAGTTGTTGCTTCCAACCCCGATAGTGTTATCACCATGCTTTAAATGGTGAGCTATGGCGTTGCTTCCAAAGATATCCTTTGGACTTTAACCTCTTTAATACTCATACTTGACACTGTGTTGTGTTTTGTTTTTGTCATTTATGACAGGGGCCGTCAAAACATGTCTTCACCAGGCCGAGAGGCACACTAGATGCCCACTGTGTGTTGTAAGGTCAGCAGTGTTTTCAAGCGAAACATAAAAGCTTGAGGAGACGCCGGGGGTTTGAGCTGGGGCTTCAGTCCAGAGTCTCCACCGGGGCCTTAAACCCTCCCTCTGTGGATCTGTCTGTCTGTAACTGTTGTCAACAATCGGGGACAATCCCTGCTGCAATTTGTAGTCTCTTCAGCAGAGCGGAAGCTTCAATGGACGTTAAAGTCACATGCTTCATGTATGTCATGCTTTATTCACCGATAGGCTATTTTCATTGCACACCTACTTCAGCCAAGCGAAACAAAGTTTTGGGAATATTTGGACTTTTTTTTCAGAATTTCCAGTGTTTTCACTCAAGATTTGTATGCCCTAATTTAAAAAGAGCATACGGGTGGATATAAAAGCACTCAATGAGAAACAACACTGTAAAGAAAACACGTTCATTATTTCATTGATATTTTGGCAAATTCCTTAACGTAACCAATACATAGGACGGCAAAACATTTTGCGTTATCATAAAGCATAGCTACAAAAAAACAAGCCAACGCTTAACTTTTTTGACTGCTAGCTATGGCATATCGTCTTGAATAGATGTTTGTAGGTAGCAATGTAATGACTTTAAATTTACTTTTTGTAGTTCAGCTATTTGTTTTAACTGTGAGCTAACTTACTGAGCCTATTTTGCTCTGGTGTGGAAGTTTCCGCACCACTTACATAGCCTTCTTACCCTAACATCCTTCCTAGCATATTACCATTTGCTAAAAAAAGACTGGGGCCAATGGGGATGTCATTAGTTTTGCAAGAATTTGGTCACAAACCAAAGTATTAAACCCATTGATATTATGACGTTCTGATAGCGCTAGTTACCGTAATAAGTCAGAGATCATAAAGTTATTACAATTTAATCTGAAGGGGACACAAATGTCTGAGAAAAATGTCATGGCTATCCGTTTCACCAAAAACCATGAATGTCAACCATGTAATGGCCCTGATGTAAAAGTCAGAGAATCACCAATGCCATTTGGATAAATCCTCTTGGGAACCTGAATGTCTCTTTGCAAAACGTGTCAATCCATCCAGTAGATGTTGAGACATTTCACAGGATAAGTGGAGCCATTCTTTGTGGTTGTTGGCACCAAGCGTCTGTGGTCCGAATCCTGGTTGCCTCTCACTGGATAGCTAGAAGAAGGTGGCCACTCTCACCAAAGTCATTTTATCCCTAAATACTGTATTCAGTAATTTTCTGGGTGGAGCATTGTTGAAGGTTTTGTGTCACTCCACTGTGCCAGGTAACCAGATCTCCATCATCCTCTATTCCATCATTACTATTTCTTATCAATTCACATGTACCACAAGTTTTTATTTTATTAAAAAATAAGTTTCAGGAGCCACTGAAAGATTTCTTATTGCAGTGTATATATTTTGCAGTGCATCACACAGTCGCACAACAATGTCCTGTGTCTCTGTGGCACATCAGTCACTGGCCGCCACCGCTGCTGCCTCCTGGAGAGTGAGCATGAATTTAAAAGCTCTTTCTACTCCTCCAGGCGATAAAACGGCACTATTTGTCTATGGTGCATTACAGCCTGCAACAAAGGCATTTTGTGCCCGATCCTTCTCAGTCCCGTCTGTCGCCAATGGTTCCCCTCCCACTATATTATACTTAAATACATCTCTGCATTTGACACTGGGTATCACAGAGATGATATCGAGTTGGTGCCGCTCCTTCTATTATATCACCAACCTATATGGTCTTCATAACATGTGGTTTCAGATTACATGGGGGAATAATGTGCATATGTGCAGCAGGGACAATGCATGCCTCCTGTCTGTTATTTGAGTGTTTTAAAAATAAGGATACCAGGCGTCTCAGTCCCTTCTGTGTTTTCTATGTTTTTGTTATTCGCACCCCCTCCATCCCTTTTCTTTTACATCCCCTCCCCCTCTCATCAAGTGTTGAAGATTAAAGGAAGAAGCTGCAAAGCTCCCAGCTCTAAATTAGATTCATGCTTCCTTGATAGAACAGAGAAATTGGTGGGAAGAAATCCAAAGGTCTGATCCTGCGGTCTTCTCCCTCGCTGGACAAAAATAAATTAATAATTAAAACAGATACACACACACACACCTTGGCTATCATATTCCTCCTCTTTCACCATCTCCTTTCCTTTTATCCCACCCTTCGGCAAGTCTTTAACTTTCTGTCTTCATCTCCCTTTCGTCAATGTTGTTCCCCTACTTCATACTAATTCACTTTCTCTTACAAGTGTGTTTCTAGGAAGTGTTGAGTCACACAATCCATCATAACTAAGTGACCTAAATGCGTGGTAAAATGAAATAGCAAATACAATTTTCAAATGCTTAAACCTCTAAACCTCTTCCTCTGCTTTTTCAGTTTGCTAGGTATCTCCATGTGTATGCAAAAAGTCACCATGTGCTGTGCTTTGGCAAGTTCAAAGACAGAGATGAGCGTGTCCGTGATGCAGGCATCTGGGTGTGCAGGGTGATCCCTGACATTTACAATAAAACCACAAACTTATTTGTAATAGAGTGACAAATACTAAACACATACATTTTGATGTTGTTAGGAGTCCTCAGAGGTTCATTGGGCAGTAGTACATTTTGTATGTGTTCCATGAAGCTTCAACCACCAAACAGCAGTTTTCTCTTTCTTTTTTCTGCAGTTACTGACATACAAGTCATTTTTCAAGCATTTCTTTTGGAAATGTAAATCCACTTATAGAATGTTAATGGTTACTTTTTGTTTCCTCTGTGTTTTATGGAAATGAGTATTTAAATTTCTCAGCAGGAAAACAGGGCAGTAATTGCCTCTTACATACATGCTCATTATGTAATTTACATGATATACAAACACAATAGTTATATTGCAGAGGGAAAATAAAGTCTGACATCAATGTGCAGAAGGCGTATATGACTATAAGTATAGTGTATAGTTGTAATGGGAATTTGGTGAGGGGAAAATACTCATGTTAATTGAAGATCTCTCTTGAATTTCTTTAGCCTTTTTGGGTTGAAGTTCACTGATTTTAACTGTTTTTAGCGCACTGCCTGTTTGTCAGTCCATTTGGCCTATTGTTAAATTTACAAAATCCCTTCAGAAAAAACAAAGAAAAAACCTCAAGTTCAAGCTTGGAAGTTTCAGCTATTTTGACTGGTGATGTTTTCTCAGCTGGTTGACTTCCCCTCAGAGGGCTGACATTATTAGACATTGTATAAGAAGCTTTTAATCTCTTGCTGCAAAGCATGTCTGACAAATGACAACTCCATGAAATTACACATTAGAACCTATAATTAAAATGTAAAATAAAAACTGAGATGCTAATTTCCATGGAACTTCACATGGAGATGTGCTGTGCTGAGAATTAAGATTCAGAAAGCAAAACACTGTATTTACATAGCAATCTTTATGAGTAAAATTACAATATTGCTGACATTTGTATCACCGAATGCCTCATCGGACAGTGGAGTTGAATCGGTGTTGGAGAACAGAGAACGATAGAGAACTGTCAAATCATATGTTTGAACCTTATGCAGCAGGAGTTTTATGACAGTATTTGTAAGCCTAACAACATTTGGTCAAGATAAGACAATTAATTGTACAGGAAAGCTTAATGTGAACTATGAGTATCTGGCAGAGTATAGCTGCACTCCAAAATATTTTTGTTATGAATTCACATATGAACACCTCAGCCTGCCTAGGTGAGATGTTATAAAACCCAATTAATGAATTCTAATAGAATTACCGGTAGTGTAATATTGTAAATACTGTAATATAATACATATTTGAAAGTGTGCTGTTTGTTTGGACCCTCGACATGCAAAGTTTCCGTGAACAGACGGAATTGTGATTACAGGGTCAATCTTTGCAGCATCAACTGTTTCGTTAGACAGCAGTTCATTGTGTTAACGTGTCCTTGAATGAGACAATCTCTGGCTACACTTTAAAGAAAACATCAACTCCAAAAAAGCAGACACACAAATCACTGACGTAGAAATAGTGCAGAAAGAAGCGTGAAGCAGACAATTGAGAAATGCAGGTGCACAATTAAAACAGAATGATTTGCAGCAATTATCTTTGATTACCTTTTCCCCACTCACTGCCGAGACAGACTATCCCCAATCACTGTGCTAAATCCAAACTTTTCCAAGTGCCGACAATTACAGTGATTGTCTGCCAAAGACGAGGGGATTTACTTGTTTGTAATTTGTCCATTTTTATTTACCCCAGAAGATCAGATATGGAATGACAACAGCAGTAAAGCAGAAAGCATGGACTGTGTGAAACGTAAAAGTCATAGAACGGTACAATTTCAGCTGCATTGGTATGTTGTACGTTGTCTGTTGTAAAGAAAGCGTTGTTTGTTAGTATGTGTTCAGCGTTCTCCAGGAGATGGACAGTTCAATGTGCTTAGGGATATCATTGACATTTGCACTTTAGAAAATTCAACAGCTGAATGTTTATTTTGCCATTCATCCTGGTTACAATGGTGGCTTTATTCAGTAAAAATGTGCAATGAGCCATGCTGTGGAGGCTGGTTGAATTCTGCTACTAACGAAAAGAGAATAGATTAACTAACTCCTACTGACTTCCTAAAATATATGCGGTATTGGTTTTGTGCAATATGAATGTCAGCAGCCTTGTGCCGGTGAGTCAGTAAGTCAACCAATGCTTACATTATGGTTTTATCAGAGTCATAGCTGAATAGATCAACTCAAGACAGTCACATTTACGTGGATGGCTATAACATCTTTTGCACTGATCACCACACTAGGAGTTGGAGGAGTTGTGATTCATGTAAAGAACATGGTTTAATTAAAACTAAATTTAAAAAACTTTAAATGATCTCATCTATGCCGTCAAATTGATTGATACGTTTCTTTCGTATTTGTCTTCCCCATCTAACACTACATTAACCCCAACGCCTTGGTATTTGCCAGATGACACTGGATAAACTAATGTTCCTCTTACAGTATTTTCACATTTGCAAATATTGCCAGAGTTCTGCATAATCACTGAGTCCATTTCCAAAGTGTAATTGTTGACACAGCTGATGAAATAGTAACAGGAGTGATTCATCACTGTCGTGGCATCATTACTGCAATAATTTAACTATAGGTCATCAAAACAAGCCCCAGCAAACTAGAAACCATTCATCGTTTCACTGTCACTCTCTTGCTTGCTAATTTAAAGTGAGAGGAGAGTGGCACTAATGTTTTTGTGTGAGCATCATCAGCATCTGGATAACCATCTCTGATTGGTTGCGTGATTAATTGATTAGTGAACTGGAGGAATGGATTGTTTGCGTGATTGATTGAGTGATGGGTCACAGGCAGCAGCAGTTGTTTCGTGTTATGAGGCGCATCGTGGAAGGAGGTCGTAAAAATGGATCCTGTGGTTACATTTGACTGCTAATGCCATACATATTTAAAACAACATTTTAAACTTTTGAAATTACAAGAAGCATCCCGCTTACATTTCTGAAGCAGCAGAAAAAGTATACCGATTAGGAAGATTTGTAGGATGGTTTATTCAAATACCTGCCATACAGTTTGAATGCAAACTAACCGTCCTCTTTGCTAACCTGCTCCACTTAAACATAAAGACAAACACATTCAACGAGATTCTCAAAACTCCCGCATCACACATTCTATGATCTGACCGAACACGTGATCAGATAAGACAAACACACCAAGTGGCTAAAAACACAGCGGCCATCTTTGATTCAGCCATGTTTGTAATTTTACCTTGTCAACCATTATAAGCCATTCGGCCTCGTCTTTGTCTCTCACTCGCACACACACACACACTCTTTGGTTTGTGTAGTTATTTTGATTAATATTGTGTTTTTCACTTTTATTATCTTGTTAATAAATGTTTGTGGAGCATACATGCTGATTTGTTTAATGTTGTACAAGAGTGAATACTGCCTCTGCTACCTCTGCTACATCAAGAACTTCAAAATCCCTCATTGTAGTAGCTATTGATTAATGTTTGGTCATAGTTATTCATTTAAGTATTAAATTCCAAATTGATAGTTTAGTATATTTTATGAGACTGAATTAATTGGCTATCATTTTCATTGTGTTTAGAAATGTGGACCCCCGAGGTGATTTAATGTAAATTAATATTACCACTCTGACGGCCCCATTATTATTGACTGGATTATGGGGGATTTCATCAAGTAACTAAATATCAATTAGACAAGGCACCTTCACTCTGCAAACTTTCTGTAAAGTGCTTAAGTGTAAAGTTTATGGCGTCTAAAGGTGATTTATAATCCATGATGAATCTTTTTCGAACACTTCACAAGGAACATTGGTTTTGGTGGACACATCGGCTGCTGCAGGGCTCAAACCTGCTCAGTTTCTCTATCCACCATAACAGCGTTCACAGCATGTCACCCGCTTTTTGTCTGAGTGAAAGAAACATGTGTGTTGCTTTCCCCAATAATGCCTCCCCCAGATATGTAAACAACATAGACAGATCACTCAGCTCAACCCGTTGGACACATCACCCTGTTGGTTGGCTTGCTGCCATTTTTTAGCAACTAAATGTCAACGCACAAGGAATGCTGTGGTTTATGAGCACCTGGATGGGGAACAAAGAAGAAAAAAAACATGGCTGGGAGAGAGGGAGAAGAAAAACAGAAATAAAACATTAAATTAATCCTCTAAAAGCCTTTTAGCAATATTGCCCTCCCACAGCGATCTGGTAGCACACACAGAGACCACTTCCCATCATTTAATTCCAGCTGAAATTTAATTTAGTCCAAGAGCTATTTATTCTGATAAATGAATATGCCAACCATCGCTAAACCACCACCACCCCAACATGCATACATATGCAGCACACACTTTGTTTTGTGCACACATCTTCAGATGACTCGGTGGTACTCTGCATACTTTATATTTTTGAACTAATGTATTTAACTTACTGAGTGACACATAACTAACACCCACCAATACCAGACCTACTTCCTGTTCATGGTGGATGCAACAGTGGGATGCATGGGCTACGGTCAAATTGTATTTTTTTGCTCAGAAAGATGAGTGAAATGACTTGAGAGCCATGTTAAGAGCTGGACAAATTCTCTAAATTCTTAGGAAAGGTGCTTTAATACTTCCTTTCTTATTTCAGCCATTCTGTACAAAAGGAGAGGAGATAATTTCATCCCACAATTCCTTGCGGCAGCAACATTTAAAGCAATTGGGCTGTTAACGAAAACAAGCAAAACGACCAGCAAGAGATGCAGATTATCATGTATGTACACCCTCAGAGTCCCTCTGCTGTGTTCGAAATATTAAGTATGGTTTGGTTATTAGCAAGTATACAAATGTAGTTATTGATACAATTATTAATATCAATAGGACTATTAACATCAATTCATAATAACAGGGGACCAATAATCAAACTGTGGATTAAGTCTCAAAATGTCAAAAGGTAAAGTACTATTCCCCATTTATGGAGTGAACAGTGAAGGGTTGAAAATGAGCACTGACTATAATAACTGGCTATTATCACAACACATATGCATAAAATAATCACAGACACTGCTTTTTAAAACTAAAAAGCAAATTCCCCAGTGTAAAATATGTAGTGTCAAAGTATATGGACTCTTTCAGAGTTATTACAACGGCAATTCTTGAAAGACAGTTAAGTTTCTCTAAATCACTTATCAAACCAAATGTCTATTAATGATACTCTTCGGCAGAAGAGTATTATTAGAATAACTTGATATTGTTGTTCAACATACACTCCAGATGTTTTTGTGTCGTGAAATACTGAATTGCAGAGGGCTAACGTGAGCGAGTTTAGAGCTAGCTTAAATGTGCTCGTGCATTAAGCCAATGAAGGCTAACTAGCTAACATAAAACTAAATGTGAGCATGAGAGTTCAATGTGGAGGATTGACAGTGTTGTATTTTTTTAATGTCCATAGATGACAGTAAAATGCCAAAGACTGTGTGCGAGGAGTTGTGACGTTCTTTGAGACAAATCTTTCATGAGGTATTCTTCTTGGATGATCAAATTATAAAATGATTCTTACTGTGTCTGATGAAGTTGACACATATGCATTAACTTCAATTTTCAGAAAAATAGCAAGAACTATTTGATTGGTTGTAAGCCATATTTCTGCTAAGCACTTCTGTGACATAAGTTTGTAATACTTTAAGAGCCCTGGCCTTTTTATATACCACCTGGTGAGGACATCTCCAGATCAAACACTTCTTTTTATGCCTCAAGAGGCCGGCCTTGCAGCTGCTCCCACAAAACACACATGCAGACACATTGCCAACCACAGCAGTTGATCAAAGCCTGGCAGGCGGCTCCAAGACCCAAGATTCTAGGATATTCTGTTGTACAAGGTCCTGTACGACCTCATTTCAGATGATCAGTAAAAGCAAAGGGTCATACTTCTTGCACCTATGTTAAGTAATGACGGTTACAATATTGTAACCCTAGTTCTATTGGCACAGGCTGAGCTCTCTACCACGTCTATGGTCAATACTCTCCACCAATCACAACCACGCACAACCCTGACAAAGAAAATATTTCTTTACCAGGGATTTATTTATGACATTAAGAGGGTGATGTGTCAGTGCAAATGAAGGGAACTGTGAAATCCTCTTTGCAAGATGAGTCAACAGGAATGTGATTTTTATTACAGTACCACTAGGAAATTGCATCTACCAATAGTCTCACTTGTTTTACAGTCATGTGATCACAACCTAACGCAAAAAAACATAACAGGCAGCAGCATGCCACAAAAAGTGACATTTCTCTGTCGCAACAATGCATGTATTTCGAGCGGGAAGAATTTGTTTGTAACATACGTCAACATGTCCTAGGAGTCACAAGAACCTATCCCTAACTTTTAGTTTGGCCACACTTTGCCGTAGAATAAAAACAGCCATAAAAACAGCCTATGGATTCACCTTCTCATCGCCTAACTGCCCTGTGGTCTCAACAGTCTCTGAACCCATTGGAAGGTCATCCACTCCCTTACTGGCTGACTTGCCACACAGCCAGCCGGTATCTGCTTGGCCCAATGCCTGCCTCGGGGCTCCCAACCCCCTTCTCCCTTCTGGGATGAGGCCAAACATAGGTGTGATGGCTGTGGGCATCTTGCCCCTATTCCCCTCCACAGTTTGTTAGAGCGTGTCTCGGAGAGGGTTGAAGAGTGTCAAAATTGTTGTGACGGCACTGGAGAGTGCAAGACAACTTGGTGTGTGTGAGCAAAGTTTGATAAGAGCATGTGATAGCATTTTGAGTCATCTTATTTGATTACAAAGCGCATTTCACAAAAGAAGTGTGCATGTGTTGTGGAAGGAGCTATTGTTATGCAGTGCCTCCCTCAGCATGGATAATGAGGTGATGAGTCTCACAAAAGGTGGAAGGTTGCATTTTCAGTTGGAAGTCAGGGTGAAAGTCGTGTTTGTGCGATACATTTTGGCACCTCAGAGACCTGAGCTGTGAAAACAAGATATGTTGTCTGAGGACCAAGTCAAGTCAATTGTATTTAAATCAGAAAGCAGAATGTGTTTCTCACAAAGTGCTTTACAGTGACCAGAGGCGCAGACAAAAACCAAAGTTGCCTGATATTGCTGCTGTAAATGATACAGTATGCTGTCCGCCAGCTGGAATTTAACTCTTGGATATTCTGAGCATCACACATACACAGCCAGAGAGCAGCCTATTGGGACTGGAAATAGAACTGCATTTAAAAAAAGTAGGGAGGTGAGTGACATTGCTTATAACAGTGGTGGAATGTAAGTATATGTACTTTACTCGAGTAGGTCTACTTTATGCAACTTAATACTTCTTCTCCACTACATCTCAAAGGCAAATATTGCATGTTTTACTACACAGCATTGTCTGACAGCTTTAGTAATGGGTAATACTCCTGCCTCTCACACCCACTGAAAATTTGCATGAGCATAGCCGGCAATCAGGACGTGCCTACTCAAATTTGTGCGGACCCGGTCTGCCCTCCTACACCCTCATCAGCTAGCAGTGCAAAAGCAACAGGCCCCACCTATATAGAGGGCTCTGCTTGTGCTTATAGAACATGGGTTACAATAGTGTTACCTTTGTTCTAACTCAAACAGGCTACAACATAACATCTACCTAGCCACACTGATCCTGACTGGCAAGAGGTTAGTCATCCCAGCCCACCTACTGCTTTATAACCAAGGCTGCCACAGTGGAGGAGTAGGGGCCCCAGGTAACCTAGGTAGTATGTGGGGGGGGGGGGGGGGGGGGGGGACTGTGGAGGAAAAGGCAATGTGGTCTTTGAGCTATGTATTTTGTTATAATCAAAACATTTTTCTACATCTCCAACATTATTTATTGGAATAATATTATATTATAATATTAACTTTATTCATGATATCAAAAGATTTGAGGGAGGAGGCGGAAAACCTCACCATCCCGTAGTGTGGGGTTACGGAAAATGCGGCCCTCACTGTTGGGACACTCCCTACCATTGACAGTCATCTTTGCACTCTAAGCAAGAGCCTTCTGTTGACGCGGAACTGTCTTTGTGCACAATTGATCACTAGTATGCAACTGAACTTGCCATGGCATGACCCTACAGGGGTCAAACGATAAGCATTACCCCCCTGCACATCACATTGTTGCTAGATGTTGTTTTTGATGGCTTTGCTGCAAAAGTCAAAATTGGATAAAAATTGCTGGACAACCCTGTGTTTTATTTAAGAGCTCTCTGTGGCATCACCCCTGCTGCCCACACATTGCTCTCATTGAAATGAATGAGGACACTGCATTTCTTGTCACATTGCAATTGAGCATTTGAACATGGCCTAATCTGCTCAGGCAGTCGTAGATAACATCATAAGAAGGCAGGTAAATTACAGGTTGTCATTTAAATCTAAAGAGCTGTGAATGCACAAGCAGTGCAATTTGAAAACAAAACAAGAAACCTGCAAGCGTTCCTGCCATGAAGGCAATTACACTTACAAAATAACGTTGGTATAAGTCATAACCTTTAAACTAATTGTGTGTGTTTCAACGCAAAAGGTTATATTAGTCATTGCAGCCAGGTATGAACATTGTGCAGTGACTGTGAAGACTGGAAACCCATGCAATATAAGATTTCTAAAATAGTTTCCCTACAGCAGCATGTTGAGAATATTGAACTGTTGGAAACTGAGGGTAAACTGAAACGGCGAAATGCCAGAGAGCATATTACTCAATTTGTATTGACAATATTTCAGCCGTAGGCTACTTCAAAGCTTTACTGTATAATGTTTCCGGTGTGATGCTGAAGTGGCCTTGGGGTATTCCCTTTGGTGTGAAAGAAAGGATAATGTTACCATTCCAATAGCTGTATATAGCCTCTGGGATTTGTCCCTGGAATACTTTTTACATTACAGGGAATTGAACTCATTGGCATGCATCACACAATCATAGATGGACCCAACGTGACCTCTTCTCTATTTGTTATATTTTGCCACTTGGGTAGAAGCCTCTAACATTTGTTAACCGTGTAACATGGCTTAATGCTGTGATACGGTGATGGTTAGGTTTAGAAAACGAAATCACTTAGTTAGGGTTACAAGAAACATAGTTTGGTTTAAAATAAGCAACGTAGCATAGCCATTGATGCACATGAAATAACGTCACGGGACATAACATCTTTTAAAACCACTAACTTTGGTTACACGCGAACACCAGTCCTCTGTGATAACAGACCGAGTGGTTGGTAAGCTAGGATAATCATGTCAAAAGTATGGCGGCATTTCAAACTTTTGAAAGACAAAACTAACAAAGTTAAATGCAAACTCTGTAACAATTGGCAAACCACTTAAACATAGGCAGTATATAAGACATGGACGTAGTCGTTGTGACGTCATCCAGTGATTTTTTTTTTGAAGCCTTGAGTTTGAAGATCCTTAGACGACAAAATTAAGTATATGACGCAGCGGCAAATCTAGCTAACAGTGTGTCTCAAAACATTGTGAAGGGCCCAGTGGAGGAAACTAAGCTTCCAAAAAAGAATTAAAGACAGATCAAACAAAAGTTGATGTGGGGCCACTGGACTGGTAGAGAAGAGACAAAGACCACTATCCAAACATGTACTCTGCATCCCGTCCACGTCCACACCATCAGAGAGAATATTTTCAAAGGTCGGCTACATCGTTACAAGACACAAAGTTCACTTTTCCCAAGTAATGTGGACAAACTAGATTTACTGTCAAGGCTGAATAACAACACTGCATAACATGGGAAAGTGAAACCACTGACTCATCTGCTGTGATCAATATAGACTATTTGTTGTGGAGGAAAGAGAGACTGAAATGTTAAAAATAGGGTTTCACTTGTGTATTTGTTTACACTTTACAGATTTATATATTTTATGTCGAAAGAGAAACACAGTAGCTTGCCTATCCTGCTGACTACTGACGGTTTAATTTTCATAATTTCACTATAAAATAATGAATTTGTTCAATTATTATTATTTATTAAATAAATAATAATAATACAATTCGTTGTTTTATGTTTAAAGAGATAAAGAAAAACTGGTGAACCACAGGGAAAATACAATCAATAGCACGACCGGGACGATAAGGTGGAGGTAAAACAGTCCTTACCTTTCAGCAGAGGTCCGGTGAAAGGGTCGGCAGGCAGAACAGGCAGACAAGTCAGTCAGGGATCAGGCAAAAAAAGCACTGGTCACAAAAAAACACACAAAGGCAGTGACCTAAAACAAGATGAGAGGTAAGTAACACAAAAGAAAACACAGACAAATTATGAAATAAGTAAAACATAACTTAGGAGACAGGACGAGACATGACAGAAGGTTTATCCTGGCATCCTCGCGGGCATCTGTTTCATTTGTTTATTAATTTGCACATTGTTAATGTTCTTTGAAGTGAAACTCAAAAAATAAGGCTATAAGAGCTTGATTTAAATAGAAATACATGCGTGCTGCCCATCTCATTATTCTGACAAAACCCATACGGTTGCGCCACGTCCACCATTATGTGTACGTTGCCAAATCAATTTGGCTGCCTTCCAAATCTTGGGTCATATGCAGCTGTATTTTATTGATCTTTAAATACTCAAAAAATATGTTTCCATGACTCGTCAATGTTAATCTGGTCGATATCGTCACTGCTTTGTGAATCTTCAGCCAGGTGTTAATATGTATCCTATGATTGCTGGCTAGAAGCTACTGAGAAAATGTTGCCAACTTCTTTGCTACTGACTCCCCTTCTTGAGTTCTAACAGCTTTGTACCTCAGAGTGATTTTCACTTGAGTTGCACTCTATGGAAACACCATTTATCTCCAGGCTCTCTTTTTGTCAAGGCCGTTCTTTAAACCGGAGTGTTAGTCTCCTAGGCTTCTCAAAGGACACCCGGGTGTCCTCAGCCATGAGCTACTCATGACTCGGCCCTTTCCCTACTCCCTTTCTACTTATCAACTTTGGGAAGATTTGGTTTTCAGAAGCTAGATCAAAGAGCCAGACTTGCCCCATCTGCCATGTTTTTGCCACTCTTGTTGCTTCCTTGGCAGCCAGTGTGTGAATCCTTGGGACATCATCTGGGGTTTAGTTTTTCATGGTCATAGTTATTTTTTAAACAATGGAATCATACTATCCCCAAGCAAGAAAGGGAGGATGAGGGATGAATGGCAAAGTAAGTGACACTTGAAGTAGATTGTTTTATATTTTCCTGGGAGAGTTGACTTTTTCAACGGTTTAGCATGTTTGCATCCCTTGAAATGGAACAAACATCAGCTTCTACTTTGGACGAGACATTGTGCAGTATGTAAGTGTGAGAGGGTTAACTTAAGATAGTGTTCCTTGCTTTTGAGATACTCTAGAATAAGATCGCAGTGCATGTATTTGTAAAAATGCGTGTGCAAGTCATGGATTTTTAGACTGCCGCTGTGCTGCTTAGGCTTTCCACATTAATTCTTTGGTAGTCGGAACAAGCCAGTCAACCCTCATTTTGCAGAGCAGGCACGTAAGAGAGGGAATGTTCTTTAGTTTAACCTTGTCATAGAGGCATGAGATGCCAAAGACAAAAGCCTTGCAGTGCTCGCAGAGGCCACGTCCAACGTTATTGTTTTATTTGGCAAGACTGCAGTGAAATTGGCCTGACATTACGCCTCAGCCTGTTTTGTTCAAACACCTGCCCAAAGGTAAAGGATGTGAAATACAACACATAGCTTTACTTTATTGAAAAATATGTCAGTGTAGCACAAGATTTGCAGCCCGAGCTGTGTACATTATACTTCCACTATGTCCAGAGGTAGTTGTGATGGTGTTTCACTTCGGGATAAAAGAAAAGTCACACACTTCTGTAAAACACTCAACCTACAACATTATATACCAAACAGATGTGGTGTAATTCAACGCAATTAATTATTCTCCACAAAAATCCAGAAAAATGTCATAAAAACATCTTAATTCAGGGTCCACACTGCAGATGCAAATTAGCTTAAGCTACAATCTGGTACACTGCATCGAATGGAGACATTTATGTTTAAACTGTACATGGTCCCTTTTAAATAAATGAAATCTATTTTTCTTGATATTTCAACAGCATCCATGCTAACTAAGCAAACTCCTTCTGCTGATGAAAACTAGGAGATCAACACATTCTCATCACAACTCAGTAAATACTGACGGAAAAACAACATGGTTTGGGTTCAAATGTTTCTAAAGTGTGTTCATAAAGTGAAAGACAAACTTGACATTGTGAATACAACAAACGACATCTGGCCTACGGGACACAAATCGCCGTTTGTAACACATTGTTACTTTTACATCCACATGAACGGCGGTTTCCTTGGTTGAAAGTCCTGTGTATGTTTTTTTATTTTCTTTCAGTTGTTATACTACCTCATCACAATCCCAGAGCATGTTCTCTGAGCCTCTGCTAATGGCGCTGATGGGTTTACATTGTAGTTCAACCTGAGAAATATGTGAAATCATAAAAACCACTTACGTAAGATCCTTTTTTGTTGTGGAGACAAATAAAACGCATCCACCTGACTATGGCTGCAATGGTCGTAGCGAGTACGAATACTAACGGTGAAGGGGAGCTGAATGGATTAAACAACGCAGGACTTTCAACCACGAGACTGGTGTTTGAGTATCATATCTAGCCTAACAACTGCCGTGGGCAAAACTTCATTTGCAGATGTTTTCTTTTCTTTTAAGATATTTAGTGTTTTTCATTTTAAACAGGGTGCTGCAGGTCTGCTGAGACCCTCAGCTCATTTAAATCAAGATTGAAGACTTTTCTGTTTGCTGCTGCCTTTCATTGAACCAAATTCAATTAATATATTAATCAATTTCCTGCATTTCTGCATTTTACTGCCGTATTTTATTTCTTACACTGTTCTTAATTGCTGTTAAATCTCCTTTTCTTTTGCCTTATGTTTTGATGCTTTGAATGGTTTTAAAAGGACTGCACAATATATCGCCATTTCCTCCGGGACCGAGTTCGTGCAAGGCGTACACTATAAAACGCAGATCGGCAGAGATCTTTTCCAGACGTGGTTTGTGTGCGAGTAATTGCAGAATTGCGGCAATGTATGGTTGATTGCGTGCAGCGTAATGTCTCAGGGAGACATCAATTATTGTTTCAATGTATGTTTTAAATCTCCTTTACTTTTGCCCTTTATGCTTTTAATGGTTTCATGTGAAGCACTTTGAATTACCTTGTTGTTGAAATGTGCTATACAAATAAACTTGCCTTGCCTTGCTTGAAGGAGAATACAGACAATTTTCTGGTTATTGAAATGTAATCTTTTTGTGGTCCTACGCACTGCCACTAAAATCAAAGAAGCAGCTCTTTTGCAGGTTAATCTACATTTGACATATATGGATTGTGAGTACATTGAAGACTACTTTAAACGTGGCTTTACAACAGATGAAATACTTCAATTGATTGGCGTTTCACGTGGGATTGCACTAAGCAAACGCACCCTTGAAAGGATTTTCAGCAAGAAGCAGCTCTGGAGTAGAAAGAATAAAACCGATGTGGCTGAGGTGGCCACCTTCATTGAACAGCAACTGGAAACACCTGCTCAGTGTCATGGTTACAGATGGATGCACCAAAAGTGCCATTGGGATATTTGTATTATCAAGTCTAACTTTTTTGCTGTTGGAAATGGGCTTCCATATAAAAGGCATATGATTGTGTTAAAATTAAAGATGCTGTTTTACAGTGACCATAAACTACATCTCCCACAATGCGTCGGCGATTTTGTGACCCGCGAAATGACAGCAGTTTTTCCATATCAGCGTTTAACTTCATCAGTTAAATTTTATTTCACACTGTGATGGGGAAGGTAAACTGTGTGGTTCACATGTGTGCTGAACCGTGAGGGGGGATCCGTACGGATCACGGATCAATCCGTTACACTACTATTATTCACTCACGGCAACAACATGTTCTCTGTGTGCCGACATTTAAACTATGACAACAGGGGGACAGGAGAGGCAACAGCCCGTAAAGTGGTTTTCCAACAAGTGATTAGGTTGAAAAAGATCGACAAATAATCCCAAAATGCCCAGGAAGAGAAAAATGTATGCAGAGGGGAGAACATTAAGATGGGAAAGCAAATACATGTTTGTGCTTCAAGGAGAAAAGACGGTCGGTCTTCTGTGTTATGAGGCAGTGTCGGTGATGAAGGAATACCATTTACGTCGGCATTTTGACACCAAACACGGAGCCAAGAATGCGACATTTAGCCTCCAAGAGAAACATAAAATCGTCCAAGAATTAAAAGGCAGACTGCTATCGCAGCAGAATATATTTACAAAAGTTACAGCCAAAAATGATGCAGCAATGCATGCACTGCATGCTAAAGGTATACGAGCATACGAGGTATAGACTAGGTCCACTATTTGACAGTTGAATAGGTAATTTTCTTCACCATGAATATATGCATATTAAGTGGATATAATTAGTGGTCAGTTAGATAGATCTTTACAATTCCCAATCCTAATAATTTACCTGATATCTGGTTAAAATGTCGACCATTATAACCATTATCTACTATATTTCTTGTAATCAGCATTTCAATCCCATAAGAAAAGCTCAACCATCTACGTTTTGTGCATAATATATATTCGGCAGAATGATAAAAATCCCTGAATCTTAGCCCAGGCAATTCATTTTCAACAGCTTTATGTCTTTCAGCATTAGTGGCTTTCTACCAGTCTGTACAGGAAACACAAGATGCAAAAATAAAGCAAAATGCATACATCAGGATATTGAGCGCAATGAAGGAAGGACTGCACTTGAGTCAATGCTTGGAGAACGTATGAAGATGGTGGAGAGTTGGAAAAAAGGGTAGGTCTTGAAACTCAAATAAAGAGCTGATCTGAGGAGACTGAGGAAGAAGCTTTTTATAGTGCTTATAAGCACCGGGCCCAGGCGCTCACAATTGCACAACGCACACCGGCCGCCATTACCTGAAAGGCAGTGAAACCAACATGCAAATCAAAAGACAAGCAGAGAAGGCTGCTGTCACAATAGTAATTTACTCAAGTAAGACTTTTTAGAGACATGCTTTTTTCTTTCCCTCCTAAACTTGTATTGGTGTAATGATGATTGTAGATACTGGTAATTTCTGTAGATGAACATATGTTTATATACAATTTGTGGGAACAGATTTTCACTTGGGTTTGATTTTGGAGGTTAAGTTTGGTGGGAAAGGGTCTAAGAAAATGATAAGGGAAATAATCAAACAGTGTTTACAGAATGAAGTGAACGGAGAGATACATGTGAATATATAAGGCGGTTGTCTTTTAGAAAAGTAGCAGCAAAAACCTGACTGGTGATTGTAGGAATTATGACTCTTGTCCTTCAAAAGGGTAAATAGTACGATAATATAGAGCCACAAAGGAAGGAGGTTGTGGTGGTTGGACTTTGGGACAGAAGACCTCTGTTTGTTTCCTCTTTCCGACTGACAGGCAGCATCGTTCCATAGTGACCATAATTCCCTAACCTTGACGAGTTATTTTTGCAACATTGATAATGAAGGTCACCTAACTTTGACAAAGTTGTACTTTTAAGTCAAACTACAATTCATCACTCTGGAGGGAAATGCAAATGTATAGGACTTATTGGAATATATCCATATTATTTTGCTCATCTCAAACACCCTACACCTTTGCTTTTAGTCAAGTCCTGTATCCAGAACCTCCTGCCAGCTATGCTCATCTTTATTGCGGTTCACTTGAGCTCTAAATTGGCTCATTAGCTGCCTAATTGGACAAATTAAAAGGCCCAATCAGGAATGCTTTGGCTTTCAGAGGTTCTGTAGATGGCTTTTAAATCATCTGTCAACTCAGATGGTGAAAGGAGGACAAATTTGCCAAGTGGAGCGATTAATTGCTTCAATTGAGTACAAGTAAGAGCTGGCAAACAGACGAGACTGTGCACCCTCCCCAGCAGTTGACAACCCCCCAGGGCGATGATGTAGTGACTTTGCAAGGAAGTTAAAGACAAACGCTTGAGAGACTGATTTTCAGCAGTTCAGAGGTGTTCCATATCACTCAGCTGAAATCCCCATGAAGATTATTCCACTATTATGGAGTATTATGCAGCTATCCAACAGACTGGTGACACGAGTCTTTATTTGTTTTGTAAGTTTTAAATACACAAACAGATCCAAAAATAATCTTTCAAGAGCTGTGTTGTCTAAACTTTTGCAAACACCTTGCCCTTGTGTGACCTACTGTGGAAGCAGCCAGACAGCAAGCTTTACATTTTAATGGACAAGTCGCTACGAACCAATGTGATGAACAGGGTCATGGGTTTTGAGGGGGGATCTTGCATACTAAACAGGTACGCCACATAGCCGTTTATGTTCATTTACTTCATATTAGTTGTTCCAAATGGTGACTTGTCAGAATCAGAACCGTTTGTTTTGCCAGAGTATGTTGCACATACAAGGAATGTTACATGGTGGATGGTGCATAACATTAAACAATCAACACAGTGCAAAAATGTACAGTAAAATGTAAAATAAAGTGCACAGACAACAGTACTTTAAACAAGTGTAATGTAAAAGTGTCAAGTGTATTTAAATATGGAGGGATTACGGTTCGTTGTTACTGATTGCAGGGTTTTATCTGAAAACCCTTAAAGCATGCAACGTGGTGACAATACACCCCATGTGCATAGTTATCAACATCCAATCTCTGAAGACATTGGTGTTTGGTGTGCATCCTAAGTATCCAAATCTACAGTATGTTTTAAATTAAAATGGTGGCTCGATCACAGTATCGATCCTCGGAGTCAAGTCCAGGTTATGGGTGGCAAAGATTATTTAACAGATAATTACGTGTCTGTTTGGCAGCATCCTTCACTCTGTGTATGAAGGCGTCATCGGCAATGAATGGAAGTCACTTCCCCTGGCCCAGTCAGAGACATTTCAGAGAGCTTTCTTTGTCTGTCCGCTGCAGAGTAAACACAATTTCACATCTATTGATGAAGCATGTGGGGAAATCAGGATAGCTAGGGGGGGGGGGGGGGGTTGAAAACTTAAAGGCCAGCGGGTGGTACTCTGCACCAAAGCTGGAGAACTGTCAGTTAATTTTTCAGGGCATAATTACTGCTAGCTGCAATTACCAGCCAGCTGTCTACACCCCCTCTCGTGGTGGTGCCACCAAGGAGTCTTCCCACTGACTTCCCATCACCCCCCACTCTCACACACAAACACACAGAGAGATAGACAAACGGGCAAAAACTCCCCATGACCAATGTGCATGACCATTTGAAATCTCTTCTGCCTGTCCATGTCTTTTCTTACAAGGGGTACCTGATCTGCCACATATCAGCGTAAAACAAACAAACACCACACAGGTCTGCTTATGCTCGTGTGCTAAAAGTGTCCTCTTCCTTATATTATTATTAATATCATTTGTTTTTTAAACCACAGGCTCAACTGACGCTCAAACTACAGTGGCCAAAACTTGTAACGCAGTGCGACAGTTTGGCTTTGTTGTTTTGGACAATAGAGAACTGTGGCACAATAGTATAGCTTATATACATGTAAAATACATCATGCTTTGGCCTCACAATTAGTCGACTCAGTTAATTGTTGGCTTTGCCCTATTCATGGCATTTGTTGACAATAACAAACGTATAGAATATCATTGAACCATCTCTTTGAATGTCTATCCGTCACTTATTCTTTGCTTTTCCTCCGTTGCATTAGTATCTGCATCCCTTTATTGCATTTGTGATAGTCTTCAGGTTTTACAATTGTTCTTTATAGAGTTGAATATGTGGTGAATCTGTTTGTGAAATTCAACAGCAAACTATGAACCGTAACACAAACAAACACTGGAAAAACACAACCTAATATGCACGTGGCACAGTGCAGTCACACAATGATAAAAAACAAATCAACAATTTCTCTCTTCCAGTTGGACATGGTGGTGGGGGCTGATGAGCACACACTAGCGTGACATCGCCGTCTCAAGTGGACAGACACAATTAATCCCAGGGACAGTGGAGACCCGCTGACAGAGCAAGATAAGGTACTGGCCAGTGCACATCGCCTCACCTGACCTGTTGCACATGAGCATAATTTAACCCTTATGGCATATATAATGTGTTCCTCAGCCGTAGCAGACTGCCTGCTATTCTATATGCTCTTGTACATGGACCCATCACTGCATCTTTAAGCGATAGAGTCGCTCAGTCTCTCATGTAAGGGGGTTTGATTTCAAAGACAAATGTATTATTCTGCAAAAAACGCAAAAAGGATCACTTTCATTTTTACGTTATTGATCTTCTTGTGTTTCTTGGTTTATTGCTTAACTGGAAAATAATGTTTTACATTTTGGCATGTAGCTGACATTCAAACAAGATTTCTTTTTGACGATGGTTCAAGATGACTAACCCATCATAGGTAGATGTTAATTCCACTCCCATTAATGCTCCAAATAGAACCTACTCCACACAACACTGATGGCTGACATAACTTTTGACAAACGAATGTCCTGCATTGCCCAAATGTCGAATATCTTAGTTGACTCTGCTCACAGCACACCTCTGCATTGGCACCTTGACCAACCAGTAAGAGTTGCTAAAGTGCAGCAAACAACCTCATGGTCCATATGTCTTCTCTATTGAAAACACTACTCAGCATGTTAAAGAAAGGTCCAACAAAGATTCAAGCACTTCTGCTAGAGAGTAAATCGGACTTGGTGTTCCCCCAAAACAGGATGATTTGAGTTACTGTTTTGTCTTTGCAGAGTAACACATTTCTCTGACTGCAATTTGGAGTGATACTTAAATAGGGCCTGAATTTCTGTAAGGAATGCAGACTTGCATGATGTTATCGACATAAAACCTTTCTTTGCCGGAAACGGGTGCGTGGTAGTTGTAGTGAGGAAGAAAAGATAAGCAACACTAGGGAAAGGCAAACAGACAAATTGGGTTCATATTCATTTTTGAAAAACTATGAGGCTATAAACTGGTTGAAAAAAGTGCATTGTCTTCCATTGTATAAGTTGCTGTTGTCGAATTATGTTTCAATTTTACAGCAACAGTAACTTCTTTTGGGTTGGCCTATAGTGTCAATAAATGGGGGAAGGAGTCCTGCATAAATGCTTAAACAAGGACTTTAATTGTAATTTACTGCACACCAATCAATATCGTCCTTAATGAATCATTAAGGCTTAGCGTTTTTTTGTATTTACTGTGTCACGTTGTTGCCCCCGGCAGAGCAGCAGTATAAGGCAGCAGCTCTTAATAATCCACTGGCTGATTAACAATTCAGGAGGCATCACATTGGATATAGGGGACACTGAGGCAAAAAGGATAAAGGCCATTTAAGGCCAGCAAAACTTTATACTGAATGTATGTTTTTATTAATATCTGTTTCGTTTAGATTTTGTTTCGTTTTTAAAGTTAAACATCAGACAATGTAACTAGTTCTATTGGATGCAGCTTGAATTGTTTCTAGAAGTTCATCAGTTGATCATGATGAACTGTATTTTTGCATGATGAGTTGAATGTTTTCCTTCGGAGTAAATTATGGATCTTATTACTAATTCACATTTCCAGAATAGCCCATTTCAGACAAGTCATGGATTCAAACTACCAACATAAACTCATGAACCATTATCTCTGACCTGCAGGCTAGCTCTCTTTATGTATTACAGTCATGCAGAGTCTTCTGAATATGCTATGGATAAAACGACTACAATCATGGTAAGTCCACTGAGTCCAAGGCTTCGTCTGCGCTGGGAGGCTATTAGCAGCAGTCCACAGTAATGTTGACAACACTGCCTTTTATCTCCCAGTGGAAGAGGATGAAGACGAGGGCGTTAATTAAATTGGTAATTTTATTGCTTCAAATGCATCACTTCAAGGTAAAGTAAGTGTGTTTGTCTCAAGAACTGTTGAAAGGGCAGCAGGTGAGCACGTCTTGTTTTGAATGCCTGTGAAGCTGACAATAAAAAGAAAGGCGAATCATTCGGAATCCAGTAATTGTCTTAAGATCTGCTTTTGTCATGTTGCACATAAAGGCAGCATCTGTGCAGTGACAGTCTGATTCAATAACTTGATATATGCTCTCTGATGAAGGTTGACCCTCTGTGTACATGGAGATATGTCTTATCTTCAGGAAGAAAAAAGAACTTCATATAACCTCATAATTATAGTTCAATATGCGTTTTTACCTTCACAGAGGTATTGCTTTTTACTTGTTTAGTTTGTTCATCTGTCATATTTAGAGGTCTGAAAAAGTGTGAGCCGACTTGTTGTATCGGCTTGAAGATATTTCACCACTCATTCTTGAAGCGTCTTTGGACTGGTGAGAAGTCTTAGACATGTTATCTTCTCTGGGTCATTCACACCTTACAGAAAGGAAACTTTGAACTATTGGGGGTTCTTTGATCTGCTTCCGGAGAGCAGCACATTTGACTTTGGTTCAGATATATGGATGTTATCTGCAGCAATATCAAAGTCCAGGCAGTGCAAGCGATCCCTGAATACATGCATTGATAGGAGAGCTGTGTCAAGTTTGCATGAGACGACATAGATGAAGGTGACTAACTTTCTTTGACTGTGAGCTCGGTGTTTGTGGTTTACAGGATGCCCATTCACACTGTTAAAACATGTATCACCCACAAGGACACACTGGGGGTAACTGTGATTGTTTAAGTAGCACTGAGTCCAAAGACAAGAAGTGCAAACATCCGCCTTAAGATCAAAATCGTGATGTCTGATGCCCAAGAAAACAATGTCATTGCAAATATCTAATTTTAAATTGATTTGAAAAGTTCAACATTCACCCAAATGGAACTCTTCACGCATGAAACACATTCAGATTTGTATGTAGTGGGTCATTTAAATTGTCAAACTGCTGGATGAAATATTATGTTAACCACAAACCACCATTTCAGCTTGTGGTTAACAATGTCAATCTGTCAGCTCTCATACACAAATTCCTCCGACTCCAATCAACTAGAAAAAGGAAGTATTTTCTGTCTTTTTTTAAGCTGCCTTTTCCCTCCTGTGTAGAAATTAGACTGGGCATATTCCAAATCAAGAGTGTGGGCACTCATTAGCGCTGTTCTCATGTCTCACAAAAGAGCCCGGCTACAAAGAGGGACTCAAGCTCTATTTAAAGTAATGCCGCCAGGAGTCCATAGCCAACGATAATGCGCTTTACATCATTTTGTCCTCGCCTTTATCTTGAGCTTCTTAAGGAGTAGGCAACACGCAAAGTCATTAGGGACACAATAACTCCCCATATAATTAGATAGGGAAAGATTGTATGCCTGCTTCACCACGGGGCAGACCCACTTACTGCATAATCACTCATCCCACCAATGAGGGGCGTCTATATGCAGGCAATTAATTGTGATGATTACAATTACGTAGCTACGACAGTGTTCGCTTCTGTCTGTTCTGACCAAAGAGTGTAATTTGCCTCTGGTTGAGAATACTGGCTGCACTGTTATTTTTAGATGGTGATGGACTTGCCCTAAACGAATGGATTATTGGCTTGTGAATCAGCAGATGCTTGAATAGCAGGTTTGATTTGGAAATAAGGGCGAGGGAGAAAGTCGAGGCTCCAGTTTATCGAATACTCAACTGATTCTTCTTTTTTCACCATTATAAAAGAAGACACTTGCATTGACCAGACATTCATCATCATCTTGGTATTGTCATTGATTACTTTCATTGTCTCTTTAAACATTTCCACCAAGGATTACTTACTGTTACTTGTGCACACAGTTTACAAAGGCCAACTTACTTTTCAACTCAAATGTTTGCAAGACATTCCCATAGTGCCACAGCAACTCTCTCTTCATTAAAACAATACCTGTTGATAACTCCAGAAATATAGGCAGAGATATATTCTTCAATACTTCCAGAAAACCCTGAGTTATAATAACCATAATATATTATTAGCAAATAGAAGAGTCTGCTTAACACTTACAAATGAACAACTAAATTGATATATTTTGCAGCTGTTTCCCATTTTTGGAGAGCATCAATGCAAAGGCCATTTATTATGCAGTTGCACTGTATATAAACTCAACCAGTGAGACAGTGCTGCAATTTCTGGTGTGTCTCCACAGTGTCTGAGCACTGTCACCCTCTGGCTATCTTAAACTACACATGCAGAAGCCAAGTAAGGGAACCCAGAAGCTAGTACTGCCGTGGAGAGGTTTTTCTCTTTTTTTCGTCCATTTGCAGTTGCAGTCTGCCCAAGGCCAAGCAGGCTGAAAGCGTGAGGACATGTCGGCACTACATTTACGTTTCCTCCAAGAGTCAGTAAACCCATTCACCTTAATGGATTCAGGAAGTGTGCGCCCGACTCCAGATGCAGGGTTTTAAGTGCTCTCTCTGTGTCTTTCTATACGTACCCTCACCTCTGTTGCTGGCCCAAGGATGCTCTTACAGTGGAGCAATTTAGTGTAAATTTAGTGTAAAAGTGTCATTCGCCCTGAAAGAAAAGAAGATAAGGGTCATGGACAAGGACATTATATGAATGGCTGAGGAGATACTGATGGGGCACAGCACCATATACCATGAAAGTGTCTCCTTCCATGGCTTCTCAATTTGAGACCACCTTCAAGTTTTTAAGCAAAACTCTCACGTTGACAACCCTGCATCATGGGCCTTGTTCATACTGCCAGCCCAAATCATGTTTTTGTCATATCCAGATTAAAAGAAAGTCTGGACAGCAAAAAAACACATGAAATGGGATTTTTGCAAATCGGATTCAAACCTCGACATCCACAGATGTGTCTCAGTCTGGACGCTCTGGCAGCTCAAATAAGATTTTAAAGTTTATATTGTATCACTCTCAGCATCTTCAGTGTTCCAGTGTGGAGATAGGTCTGGAAATGCAAGAGTACATTGAAGTTGACACACACACACATCTGTTTGTGTGTGGCGTAATGAGGCATTAAAACACAACTGTAATTAAAAATAAAGAAAACGATTGATAATTTTTCACCCCTGTCAATCTCTTTTGATCTCTAAATGACTGGGCAAATGCAACGTGGTCAAGTGTACAGCATTATGAGTTGATCTGGACCACCAAACATAAACACACAACTGACTGTAAAATACTGAGGGTCACAAAGGTTACAGCAGTTGTCTTTCAAAAGACAGCCATATCATACCCAGCTAAATTTGGGTAAGCCTAATTGATTTGATATTTTCAAGCTTGAAATGCAAGCTTCAAAAGGATGATAACCCGCCAAACAAACACCACAGAGAGTATAACTGATTGGTAGAGTAATAATTGCAGATCATTTGTGGATAATTGTAGTACCAGAGCCAATAATCTGGTTATTAATGTGAAGCGTTAGCTCCTCCCACAGCAAGTGATCCTTCAGCGGCTCATCAGCCAAGCTGATGGATGAGTGAATGTATTGTCACAGCCTTTCATCCTGCTCTCCAATTAATGCCACTCAAACTTCATCCTGTTACATTTGTTTGCAGATCCTGTTCTAGTATTGCCTACGAACACTCCATATCCCATTGCCTTAGCGCAATCAGATCAGTGGATATAAAACTCTTTGGTGCTCCAGCCAGGCTGCATTTCAGAGGGATTGCAACCCTATTGATCAAAGCGCTCAGACGTGTCCAGGCCCTTTCCCCCAGTGCATCGTGGTACTGCTTGTTGAAGCCAAAAGAGCCTAACAACAACAAACATCTCTGCTGCTACCGCCTGTCTCTCTCTGATTAGCTGCCGGGCAGATATTTTTAGAGGATCCCAGTCCCTTTGAAGAGATAGAAGAACGGAGCCTATCTCCAACCCCCATTTTAAACTACAGTCCAACATTCTTTGTTCATTTTCAGTTATTTTTCCAGTACTGTCAGCTGCGGGTGACTTTTAATGGTTTTACTCACTATCTGTGAGTTTGACTCTCCCTCTCATATAGATTCCTTTGCAATTGTTTTAAAAACTAAATGCAAGTGATTTAATCCCCATTTTTCAGCTGATTGACTCATGCAAATGATCGCTATCCTTTTCTTGTTTGGATCAAATCTATTAATTACTGAGTACATTGTTTCCAAAATACAAGCTACACAGTTATATCACAAACAAATAGCAATTATTCATCCAGGGATGTAGCTATTTGTTAATATAAGGCTTGCACTCGGTAGTAGTGAGAGATAAACCAATGTGTTGCTTTATTCGGATATATTGCTCTGCGCATGAAAACATGTACATAGTTACCTGTCAATCTAAAGTAAATATGATAATTTTTGATTACAAATTCAGTATGCAGTTACATCTTCATCCTTTTTCACAACTGTGACCTGAGATGCAGTGAAGCACTGACTCAGCCCTGTGGCCCTCGCAATAGGTTGGATAACTACATTTGTGCATGTGTGTGTGAGAATTTGCACTGGTATATCTTTATTTAATTTATGTGGTTGTATGACATTTTGAGACATATAGATGGACATTTTGCTGTAATATTTTACAGTATAAATTCATCTGAAATAATGGGGTCTTTTTTTCATTCATTATATTATTTATAAAAAAATATTATTGAATATCATGAAACCAAAAATAATTAACCTTTTTTTTTCAATGAAATTTGCTGCAGATAGATTAGCATGATTATGATTTCAACTGATCTGATTTGAATTGCCCTTTGGCTTTCCAATAATTACATAAATTACAGTTTGTGTAAGAGTGAACGCAAACTGCAGAAAACATCATGTAATCTGAGCTACATGGAATTTTATGACGCCGACATTTTGTGGTGACACAAACCTCTGAGAGGAGTTTCAAAATGAAGATAGGTGTGAAAGACACAACCTGTCTGTCATACCGCTGCATTAATTGACAGATCAACTTTGAGCCTGCCCACACAATCAGAAGCTGCTCCCGGTGATGCCATTCAAATTACCTGGTTATTAAAGAATCCCTCGGCTGAAACTACATAAATTATACATAATGAAAGGCAATTAACATTTTTCCTCTGACAATTAAATACATTAAAGAGCCAGGCCTGTGGAAAGAGAGAGGATAGGAGCTGGGTGGGTGGGGAGGGGGGCATTGAATGAAACAGCTAGCTACCTTTAAAGTTCACCAATACACTCAGAGTGTCGGCTCAAATGTTTACAGACCAATTAGCGGTGGTGGAGAGCCTCTCAATCAAACCAAATGCCAGGTTTGCATGGAATATTAAGCGGCTTATAATAGAGTGAGAAGTGAATGAATGTTATCTTTTTGGCCTCTTTAAAATGAAGGCCATACAAGCTTGGTAAATAGCAAAAGTGTCATTGTAATGTTCTGGTTTGTTAATTGTAAGCAATTTGGGTTTATTTTACTAGTACAAGAGAAAGGCACAGGAATGCTAAGTGGAAGCTACCCTCTCTTCTACAGGGAAGAGCAGTGGAACATTGTCAGCACACCCTGACCATCTGAGGAAATTTGTGTCGCAAAAGTGAATAAGCTCTTTCCCCTTGTATACCAACTGCTGTCCATGTGCAGCAGCCACATCTCTTCACTTTGCAAGGTTGGAACAACTCCATCACACCACAGACGTCAAAATGAAACAATGCGGTACCGTGAGCCGTCAAATGTAAAATATATTATATTGTAGCGGACTCCAGGGACCTACCATCCATTCTCATCCACTTATCCAGGGCCAGGTTGCGGGGGCAGCAGGCTAAGCAGGGTATTCCAGATGTCCTTATCCCAAGCAAGCTCTAAGGACATAATTCACCATATGCGTTTCTACACAAGTGGTTATGTTAAGTGCCTTATCTGTGTTGATTTCAAACTCACGCTGACACAGTGACAGTTGGGCACATTCTCTTAAAAATCCTTCCTCTATATAGGAATTGGGGAAAACAGAGACGGACAGAGAACGGTGGTGAGGCCGAAGGGGCAGTGGTACAGGAACTATTCTTATTTCACTCCTCTTTGAAATGAAAGCAAGCTAACAGTGTGGTCCAGCCTGCCGGCAGCCTCCGGCTATCTTCCTCCATCAGGTCAGCTCCATCTTTGTGATTACATCTGCTAAAAGCTACCAGTTTATTTAGTGTCCACATCAGCACAGCGGCGATGGCCCAAGATATGGATGCTACAGGAGTCAGTCGCTTATCTTGGCTTCTCAGCACGAAATGGAAGGAAGGAAGAAAGGACAGATGTAAGTTTGGTTACCGAGGGGCTTTCCGTACACATTGTTATCGAATTAGCATTCACTATTCGTAACAAAAGTTCATAATTAAAGTAAAAATATGTTCCATTATTGAGATAATTGGATAAGAGACAAGGAATCCGTTAATTAATATCAAAATCAGATGAACCCACAATATCACGCTTCTTTCTGCTCATCTGAGGTGAATCAATTACCAGAGACGCCTACCGGCTTTCCCTCATCTTGCACCTAAATAGCTTTCTAATAGAATGGCTGCTGAGGTGTCACAATCATCTCATCACAAGGTAACAAAAAAGTGATTTATTTGTAAAACCCCTCAGGATGGGCAGTAGGGGTCATAGCAGCAAAATGAGTAAAATGCATTAAATAGTCGATTAATTAGTAGTTAATCGAACATTTCATGAGACTTAATAAGAACTGTCTGTAAACTACAAGCTTGATATCAGCATCACTTAAAAAGCTACCTATAGCTTCTCCAATTGATCAAATACAATAGAGCAATATATGAGGGCAAGGGGACATATTTAGTCGTGCATGACTGTGTCTAAAGTACCCTTCCACAACTTATTCAATATTTTTTTTTCTTTGCTTTTTTTATACTGAACTGGTCTGGTATGACCCCTCCATTGAAGTCTCAATAAGACAGAAAAAAGTTGACCCCCAAAAAAGTAATGAAGCATTACTGGAGTTACTCTAATACAATTAATATATTTCAAATTGTAATATATTAGACTACGTTACTGAACAAAAGTTATCACATTGCAGTAGTGCATTGCTAAATAATGCTACACTGCCCAACAACAAATTACATGGGGCATGTGTCAGTTTACAGTAAGATTGTTAATACAATGTTGGATCTAAAATAAACCATCATAAATAATACAAAATAACATCCGATTAGTAAATGAGAGTGAAGGTTCTGTCCTATATATTTTTTGTTGTCTGCTTCCAGTTCAATAAAAAAGTTGAGAGCATCATCCTTTAGCTTGAAAGACCCTATATCAGCATGATAGTTAGAAAGTAAATATGCCCAGAACCTAATAAAACAACATGCACTGCAACCATTGTGTAGGGTGTAGTGTGGTCCAAATCACCAATATATGTTGCTCGATCACTGCTCCAGCTGTAAGCAGGCCAATGTTTGCTAGGTCCAACATATTTCTGATCAGCTGTGCATGAGTGACATCAAGCACAGCACAACATATGTTAAAGTAGAGTAACAGAAAAGAAAGTATTCTAATATGATGAGACAAGACCGCATTGTGCAACTTCACTCAAAAAGCCTCAGGAAAGAATGCAGTCCCAAACACACCCAAGATTATACAAAATAAGTAATAAAGTAGTAAAATAATTGATGGCAACAAACAAATCCTCCTCAATTTGAGAAGAACTCAAAACAAAGTAATTCTGAACTCTGTTCTTATTTTTCTTCAAAAATATATGCATCTCCCCCATAAACTATACTGCAGTGACACTCAACAGCCCATTGATATATCATTCACTTTTCCCTTACATTCATATTTACTCAGTTATGTCTTAGCTTATTGATGTATTTTTATAGACTGTATTATTTTTCGTCTGACGTTACACTTTCTCATCCTGTTGTTCCACTGCTATTTTGTATCGTTAACTTCTACAGAAACAAATAGTCAGCTCCATCTCATACAGAGCCATGAGCGTCTTTTCTCATTGTTGGAATGCTGTTGAGCATTCCAACTATTGTTCTTCGAATCTTTATTCAACTTCTATTTCTTCCGTCCCACCTCTTCTTCTCCTTCATATTTTAAGCTACAGAAACCGTTCAACTATTAAAATGTTCAGCTCTTTCACCAGAGGGGTGCTATGACTTTTCACATTTCTAACCTTTAAACTTTTTGAATTGTTAAGCTTTTTATTTTCAATGGGATCTCTATGGAGAATATTTTCAAATCCTCTTAAACTTCTTCAACTTCCTCATACTTTCAGCTACAGACACCATTTCAACTTGACAATGTTAGTTCTCTTTCAAGAGAGGGGTGCTTTGACTTTTCATATTTGTAATCTTTAAACTTTTTGAATGGGATCTCTATGGAGAAAATCTTCAAATCCTGTTATACTTCTTCAACTTTCAAAGCCTTCTTCTTCCTCATACTTTCAGCTACAGACACCATAGTTAGACATTTCAACTAGAAGGTTTTTCAGCAGTGCAGTTTAAATGCTTTCGGGCTTCAATATTTTTCAGACAGATAGTCTCCCATTTCTTAATTTTCAGCAATTTTTTCACAATTAATTTCAGCTTCCAGCATTCCAACGCATTTTCACCAGGAAATGTATTTTCTAGTTCTTTCTTCTCTCTCTCTGTCTGTCTCTCTCTCATACAGTCATTTAGGTCTTAGAGACTTTTAGAGGACCCCCCCCACCCCCCTTTCAAAATAAAAGCCCCATGGATTAACTGTATTTAAACAAGCTCAAAATTAGGCTTTTTTGTTAAAAAAATGAATGCTCTTACTAATACTGTGACAACTACTACTACTGCTGCTAATATGGTATTACTACAACTTCCACTATAACTTTTGCTGTTGCTACTATTACTGCTACTGCTACTGCTATTACTGCTACCATCAATATTATTACTACTACTACTACTACTGTGATATTAAATACTACGACCAATACTACAGCTATTACTATGACTACTGATACGACGTCTTCTACTACTTCTTCTAATTACTAATACTTCTACTACTAATAATACTTCTACTACAACTTATACTACTACAAATATCACCACTGATTAATTTTTTTAAGCAGCAGAAACTGTTCAAATATCAAAATGTTCAGCTCTTTCAGGAGAGGGGTGATATGACTTTTCATATTTGTAATCTTTAAACTTTTTGAATTATTAAGCTTTTTGCAATTTGTTTTTTAATTGAATATCTATTTTCAGCAATGTTTTTGCGATTCATTTCAGTTTTCAGCATTCCAACGCATTTTCAGCAGGAAATGCATTTTCTAGTTTGTGTTGCTATTTAACATAAGTGGGACCAAACTCTAGGTAAGGAGCGAATGATGAAATTGGTCCGCTAGGTATCCTGTAATAGACTTACTCAAATGTTCTGTTGTGCATTCTGTCTCTAGCTCTCTCACTGGCAATACTCTTTGTTCTGCCACTTCCTCCTCTTATTTCTGAAGTCACAAGGACAGTTTGTTCCCATCTCACTGCTTCATTGAAAAAAAGCAAATGCAACAGAGGGCATCGATTAGAATGCACTCCAGATAAGATGTTCCTTTTAGAGGTTTTTTGACAGTAGTCAAACAAGTGTGTGTGGTTTTGAAACATATAATTTACATGTAAAACCGCGATATAATGTAACAGGTTGTTTTACCATACAAGTCTACAATGCAACTTTACATGCCGAACATAGATGCAAACATTGCTTTGCAAGTAAGAAACCTGCAATAATAAGGCCTCAAGCTGAATATGCTGAACATCGTCTACATTTCTAAGCTATAGAATTTATCTTTCCTTTATTAAGGTGAATGGCCTATTGTTTAGAGAACACGTAAACAATATTGGCTAAATAAGGCACTTAAGGCTTGAAGGCGGCACCGGCATTATTATACAGTGTTCGTTTCACATTAGAACATATAGGGACAGAATACAGGCAGTGATAAACATTTTGGGAACTACTACGGTCGCCACGAAGCAAACAACGAGCGAGTGGCAAAATATATCTGACTAGATTGCCGTGCAAACTAACACAATGTAAACATTATGATGAAATACAACTAACACCAAATGTTATGTTACTAACTGGTTGTTGGCATGCACAAAGTCTTGACATAAACACTTTGACATATTTACCGACACGGCAGTCCTTTTGCGCCGCCACTCGATTCAAAGACTTTTCACCAACTCAATGCCGGTCGTCTTCCTCCGCAACCGGATCACTGTCGTCCTCTTCTGCGAGCAGGGGGCGTAGAGCGGTTCCTTCTCGGCTGCTTTTCAGAAACCCGTCTGTAGATGTCGTCCTTTGTCACAGCCGCCCCCGGGATTTATACCTGGAGGTGTCTGAATTGTTGAGCCACAACTCACTGCTGACACACAAACATCCTCACCTGGTTGGCTGTGGTCAAACACAGGTTTTTGCAGTCCAAAAGTGGCACAGCAGGGGCTACATTTGGTGCCAAATGGAAGGACTTGCCATATATAGATGCTGGGTGGTTCCTCTGTCTTCAGGTCGCGCCACAAGAAGCAAAGCAAGGGCTTGTCCTCAGGGAGCAGCCTCACCTGATGAAACATAACTCTAATATCACTGCTGACGGCTCTCTGAGGCGCAGCAGTACACCCAGAAGACTAGGAACTCAAGGTGGGGCTGGGAAGCAGCAGCTCATTGAAGTTGTCCCCCTTATGCACAAAAGAGCAACAATCCTGTCCTTTCTGTTGTGGCTTACCATGTGATATGAACCAAGACTTGGCTGCATCGCTAAGCTCCTCTTCTGGCACTCTCACTGCATAGCCTGCCTTTTCCAGCTTCCTGATCTCTGCACAGTAAGCGGCTGCTCTTAGCACACACAGCCTCCTTAGATGCCTGGAGCTGTGGCATGTTCTTCACCTTGAGGAGGGGAGTGGCGTAACGCTGCATCTACGTCTACTTCTGTTGTCTTTGCCTCGAACAGTTGAAGCTTCTCATTCCTCTAGGGAAGGACATCTAGCTGCCACAATCTCTCCAGACTCTGCACATATCCCGCTTCTGAGCCTCTGCAGACACTTGTGCTGTTGACTGCTGCTTGATGTGCTTGGTCGGCCTCTGAAGCGTCCTGCCCAATCTCGTCTTCACTTCCACTGGCGCCCCGGGAGGTCCCAGATGTACTGGCTCCACTGGAGTGATGAGGTGGGGATAGTCTTACCCAAACAACAGCAGAGGTTGCACTTTGTTCAGTGCCTGGGGAGAAAGGCCTCTTAGGTGTTTGTGCTTCGTCAAAAGTGCATTCATCAGGTACGAGTGCTCGGTCAGACACAGTTGATCAGCAGTGAATGCTCTGTGTATCTTGAAAGACTTCTGTGATCCTAAAGGCGCGTTCACACCAAACGCGACGCGAACGCACCTTGAGAACGTTCCTCAGGCCGACATCTTCCACAATACTAATCGACCTGCAGTTTGTATCCACTTCTCTGTGCCATTTGTTAGCTTGTCTTGCTTTGTCTATACTTCTCCCACACGCTGCATCCAACATAGTATGCCGAAGACTTCCTCCACCGCTGCCAGAGCATCGGACTTTCAAAATAATAATAAAAAAAATGTGTTAACGCGCGATAAAATAATTGCCGGCGTTAATTAATTTATGCGTTAACGTGATAATAACGTGTTAACTTGCCCTGCACTAATTGTGTGTGTATATATATATATATATATATACATATATATATATATATATATATATATGTATATGTATATATGTATATATATATATATATATATATATATATATATATATATATACACATATATATATATATATATATATATATATACATATATATATATATATATACATATATACATATATATACATATACATATATATATATACATATATACATATATATACATATACATATATATATATATACACAAACATGTTGACAATGGTTTCTTGGGACCCATTTGCAGACAAAATGGATCCATATAAATTGGTGCAGCTTTAGTAGTTGCTCGGTTCTGTGACTCAGGCTGAAACCCAACTCGCCCACAATGGACATCAGTTCAGCAGAAGTGTTTTGTTTTGAAGGTTATTTGCCCGAGATGTCAAAGGAAATCAGATGTTTCCAACATCTCTCTGCCCTCTCCCTCTCAATACTTCACCCAACCTCCAACCCCACAGAGCTGGAAGGTTTGTTGATGGATGTTGAAGGCGGCTCTGGTCCCACAGCAATTAACTCTTCTCCTGCAAGAAGCAGCCTGTCAGGTTGATGGAATCTCCCCACTGCTGCTGCCTGTCACACAATCCAGAAGGGGCTGCAGACAAATGCTTCATCTATGTGTTTGCTTTACTGTTTTGCCTGCAGTTAAGAGCTAGCACAAGAGCTACCAGGTGCATTGCAAGCCATCAAGTGCCACCGTGTCAGTTCCCACAGTCAATGGACATGCATTATAGCAGATCTGTGGGATTGTTGGGAGGTAGTGGTCAACATCATGAGCACGTAAGAGTTAAAGAGCAGAGGTATTACGGAAGGTATAGGTATTAAGTACGGAAGTTAGAAACATATAGCATATGACTCAAACACCTCAAATATCATTGAAAATCCATTTTCAGGCACGTAAACACAGGAGTAACAACTATATGATGGAGTATGGTGCAATGTTTATTTGGTTATCATGTTGAATGCTACTTGATTGACAGTGCCAACATATAGAAGTGAATCTAACTGCTTTAGGGTTAGCTGGTTGGATGATAACATCTCACTTTGCAGCTGGATAATAACCTTGAGGTGAGATGACATGAAAACCTCTACATTACAATCCACCATTGTTACAACAGTTTGTGGGTGACAACATGTGAAAATATTTCGGATGTCTTTCCCCATTCACACCTTACCTTTTACCTTACCTCCACGTCCCTCACCCCCACCCCCGCATGCAAGGCACAGTACCTTCTAAGAAATATGTAGGTTTTGCTTCCCTGTACGAGCAGCCCCAGAGGGTAGGTAAGCCACTTTACCCGTCATCTCAAATTGTGTGCACAACAGCAGATATAGGTGGCTTGGCTCTTCCTTCATGCAGGGCAGACTGAAGCACTCAGACTGCATAGGAGCAGTTGAGCTCATTGCAGCTGAGTGAGGGCCATGGGGATGTTCAGATGCTTACGGGTCAGATGGGGGTGCACAAGTGGGTGATGAGATGAGTGGAAAGGAGATGAGACTGATGGTTGGTACCAAAGGGGCTATGGTTATTGTAGGGTTGGTTTTGAGGGTGCGCAGATGTGGAAAATGTCAGTAGATATCAAGCAAGCGGATGACATCACAATTTTCACTTGGTGTCCCCCTGAAATGTGCAGCAGAGTGGAATCTTTTGCGGTTTGGTTTGGTTAAACTAACATATTAGATTTGACAGCTTGGATTTTTAAAAATGGAAAAAAAATGGACAGTAAATCATACTCATTGATAACAATAGCCTGCTTCATACAGTATACTAGGCCCGACAGAGAGCTAGCACTGGACAGCTCTACTGCAACAGTGTGCAGTGTGTCAATCAAAGTCATATATGAAATGCTTTCTCACATGATAATAACATAATTTTGACTGCAACAACAGCCGACATGTAGTTCACTGTGATGGATTGTCTGGCTCAATAAAGTGTTAATGATGTGTTTATATTCATCTGTAATAAAATTAACTGAAATCAGTGGCTGCCTGCAGGGATAGACTACACAGTGAGAAGTCTAAAGCACTGAACGGCAGCTTGCTTTGAGGGAATTTGTAAAACAGATTGTGTAAAGTGCTGTTTGAAATAGAAGATGAAGAAAAGTGTGTATGATGTGTAATAATTTGTCAGTCTGGGATGGTAATATTTACTACTTCCTGACAACGGGCTATTCTTCTTTCTCATATTCTTTTGTCAGGCCCCTGAACCTCTCAATTCCTCATTCTATAGCTTTACAACTTAACTTGACATTTATATTTATTGATCAGGTCTGCAGCACAGAGCTGTTTGAAGTAGCGTTTTGTCTGACTATCGACTACCCTTGCCCTCTACTCACTCCACATCTGTACTTGACGGGCTCACTTACCCTCCCTTCCTACATTCACCTTCTCCTTCCCTTCAGTCTGCCAGTCTTATCTGCATGGCAGAGGAAGTGAAAGGGGATCACTATCCGCTGTCCAATCAGATGAGTAAACACAGACACTCCCTCACTGTGGTAAAAATCAAAAGCCACAAGGCTTTATAATAGACATGATTAGCAGCAGCAAGTAGATGTTGCCAGATACAACCTGGACACGTACAAAAGAAAAAGATTGGAGGGTCACTTTCTGAAGAGGGAAACTGAAATGTCATGTTGTTTTTCTGCATTTTTTAACGAAAAGCTAATTTGATAGGGCACTACATTCTACTCCCTTTCTCTTTCTTACAATCTCTACTTTTAACTCTGAAATTACCTCGAAAGTATTTTCAGATCCGCTGAAAATACCCATCAGCTCACCCTTTATTACAGACAGCATCTGCCTTGAAGCAGCACGTCCAATGCATCTGGTCAGAGGCCCTTTCCTAATTACAAAATGTAATTATGTTGGAAGTCAGCTTTTCTAGAGTTCATGTGCACACTTATTAAAAGGACCATGACTTTCATTTTCTATATTTCTCAAAACAACCTTCAATTTAATTACTGCTGTGCCACCGTTCTGCCAGTTCTGAACTTAAGATTGTTATCATTCTTATATTTTTGTATTACTTGGCATGACAAATGAGCGGGCTCCGTAAACTCGTTAAATATAGATTCATATCGTGTTTTTTTTGTGATGTCACACATAGTCAGTCTGATTATTAAGTATGAGGTTATATATCAAAATAAGATATGTTAAAGGTTAGAAGAAAGACCTTGAGTTGTACCAACTGAAGCATGTATCCACAGAGCCAGCACTGGTCATATAGCATCCTATGTATAGTATATTACCGAGTATATTACTCTTGGACCAGGTTTGCTTTTTCCAGTATTGATATTGTGTCCAGGTGCTTCAACTCATTTCATCCCTCTCCAGCTGTAAGGCCTTAACTCACACCTCAGGGCTAGATAATGGCTCTTTGCTCCAATGGACTTCAAAACAACATATAGAACAGACACACAACCTAACCAGGGTGTGTGCACATACACTGTACACACAGTGGCCTACTCTAAGCTTAGCAATCTTTGGGCATTCGTTTAGGCTTCCCTGGTTGTATTGTATTGATGCTGTACATCAGGTGAAGGAAGAACACTTCCTATAGTTGCTGTTTCGGCCTTAAGCTGTGCTATGTGTTCAAACATGTAGGAGCTGGAGTTTGACACTGTCCCCGAGTTATCTCCTGTAGTCTCACATTTAAAAACACATTCAAATTGTGATTATGTGGTATGTTCAGTGTTTAAAACTATTGAGGCGATTGTCTTAAACTCATTTCAGTGGTGTTAGTGTTCATCAAAACTGAGACGATACACTTTGAAACCAATTGTTTCCTTTTGCAAAGAGGATGCTGCAACATCTCCCTGGTGTCTACTGAAGGTGCTAAAATACACTGCGACCTGCCCTTTTTGTTCATGTGCTGCAACAATAATCAGATCTGACCCAGTGGCACACAGTGTAAAGAGGCTGCCAGTGTTCTCTTAACCCTTGTGTTGTTTTTCAGTTAAAAAACTACATGCCACAATGTATGACATCAGAATAAACACCCTGCATTGTTCTTTTTCAACTTGAAATTTGATCTTTTCCTAAATTAAGTAAAGTGAAACACTGCCTTTATTAATTTATAATTCATGAAAGCTGTACATCACTGTCTTAGGGTCATCTTAGGCCTGGCAGGTAAAAAAGCTTTTAAAGACCACAGAAAACACAAAGAGAATATGTGCATGTGCTACGCTTGAATTCAGATCAAACAAAAAAAACTTTCTTGGACTTATCCACAGCCCCACATATGACTTAATTTCACAGACAAATTAAAAAAGAAGAATTCAGACCAAATAAACATTTCTTCAAAGCATTGTTTACTAATGGGGAATGCAGTCAGAAGCAGCATCTTCTGCTCTAACAGTGCTACAGAGGACAGTATGCGTTTTTTGAGATGTCTGTAAAGGACTTTAAAACAAATACTGTGTGCTGCCCATGTGAGAAATACAACTGTAAAGTCCATGCACACAGACTTGCATACTGTCATATATGTGCTAATTAGAGTTGATTGATTCAAGGGTAGCACTTTATATGATGCCCATGTCTATGCATTTTAAGCATACTGCTTGTAATATAATCTTCTTATAGCACTGTATAACTTGTAAATATTCATAATGCTTTATACCAATAATCAATACACATAATAAAATAAAATAATTCATGACTTATAAGGTCAAGTATCATAATACCTTTCAAATGCTGGTCACACACTTACATTTTATTTGTAATGATTAGGGGTGTAACGGTACGCGTAGTTGTATTGAACCGTTCGGTACGAGGCTCACAGTTCGGTACGCACGACGAACCGAATACGTTTGAAAAAAAAAGAAAGGTTTTTTTTGTTTTTTTTAAACCTTTATTTAACCAGGTAGTCCCATTGAGATTAAAAATCTCTTTTGCAAGATGTAAGTAACAATACTACATAACATTAAGGAGCAGTTTTTGTTTTTTATGCTTATGTGTTGCTAAGAAGACTCCCCAGAAGATGGGTCACTCAGGTATAGTTCCATCATTGTTCAAAGTCAAAGAATAACTTTATGATGTGAGTTGTAATGAATACATATATTTTAAAATCAAGTACATTTCTCTGGCATTTATAGTTTTCTACTGAACGTACTGTACGTACTGAACCGTGGCTCCACTGTATCGTACCGAACCCAACCGTGGATTTTGTGAACCGTTACACCCCTAATAATGATCATTGTGTATTATAATTCCTAAAGTTGTAATGCATTATAATCTTTTTATAATACCATATAATGCATGCAGCATGATCGTAAAACATATTATACAATATGATTACAATGCATTTTAGACATGTGCTTCATAAAAAGTGCGATCCTTGAGGTTCTTTACAATTCCGTCTGTCTATTAACTTGTTGGTGAGGGCAACAGTTAAAATCTGGGAGAAGACTAGTATAGTTGAATTAATCATTGTACAGTATGAGAATATATTACCATGTTCCCAAAAAAGTTCAAGTCAGTTACTGTTTCCCTTCAGATTTTCTGAACTGTGACGAGGGAAAACCCCAGCAATTCACAAAGGTTGTGATGAATGTTTCTTCATGCTAAATAGATTTGGGGATTTAAAGTCAATTGAGCTGCTTCATTCATACAGTGTACAGAGAGTTAAGAAGACTTAAAACAGCTATTATTTATTGTTATTAAACCACCCAAATTTAAAAATTAAAATATTTACAACAATATATCAAATAAAATATAGATAGATTTCCTTTGTATGGTACTTCAGTTGCTGAATAGAGCCAGTAAAGAAATCTATGAAGAATAACTTGACTGAAATGGCTCGTCTTAAGCAAGCCGCTCATTGATGGACAAGACCTTTTAAATTGAAAATTAGCACAAGTCAAATTTGGTGGCGTTGTCACCAACCTGATGTGAGTAGATCAGTGCAATGTTCCAAAATGATGCAACTGTGTTTGCAGCGAGTCTTATCTGTATCAAACTTGATAAATTCAGATCTATCACGATTGTGTCTTTGGACAATGAAAGTCATTGATCTGTATGAAATCAAGATTTGGGAAATGAACTACCACAATTCGATAAGGATCAACAGTTGTTTCTGTTTGAGTTTGCTAATTCTCATAGTTCTGATTATGTAACGTAATGCTGCATGGTTCTAGCATTAAGGTAGACTTCACAATTGGCAAAATGGGACATGGCTTCATCCCACATTTTTCTGAATGGCTGCATGGCCTTCCTCAAGTTGACATATTTGTCACAATAAAAAGTATCTGCAGGCCACTCTTAAATCTTGGTTTAATGCTACTAAGAGTAGCTCAAGACTAAATGAAAAATTGAGCGAGATAGTAATTGTTCATGTTGAGGTGGAAATTATATGTCCCTTGTCAACATAATTGCATCCGTATAGTAATGTATGAGCCAACAGTGATTACAATTAGACACTCTCCTGATTGCTTTGTGGGTGCCAGCATATTAAGCACAGGTCAACAACTGGAATCAGACAGGAGACACACAAACACTCATTAACTTTTCTTTGTCATGCGCCAAACTTAAGTTAACAAAAGCCCACGCTACCTTCCGATAATTACATTGTTATATTGGCAGGGATATCATTTCCCAGAGATGGTCATTACTTGCAATGTTGACAGCATTGCCATACACATCATGAATGCTCTCGCCACAGTTCGCATCAGTCTAGAATCTGGTGTTTAGAGTAGGCTACCCATGGTGCATCACTTTGTCTTAAAGAGGTAGACTGGGGGGGCACAAACTGTTTGGTTTTTTAGGTGCCCAGCTGTGCTCAAAAGCCTCTCCTGGCAGCGGTGACACATTTATTTAAAACACTGTTTATTGCTTGTTTTACACTGCCATAGACTGCCTGGCATGGATTCCTAACTCACTGCTGCTAACCAACACCTGGCAGATAGTCTGCTGGTGATAACAAGATGGCATAAAGTGAGTGATGGCAAGAGTGTATGAAGTGCGTTATACAACGACTTCGAGCGGATTGCCTGCATACATTGCAGCATGTTTTTTTTATTTGAATGACGGGTGTTTTACAACGCTATTGGTTGCTTACATCACTGGTTGTTAGTTGGCTCACTTTTGTTGTTTTTTTACAGTGTGTTTGGCAAACAACCAACTACCAGTACACACACTGCTGTGCCTCTCTGCAACTCATCTGCTGCTACGCAGGCAGCTTGGTTAGTTTATAACTGTTGATGGAAAGATTGTATGTTCAACAACAATCTTTCAAAATGGCATTTGGTAAAAAAACAATCAAATCTCGGGGAATACACAGAAAATAAGTGAAGAAACCCACTTAATTCAAGCTGCAATTGAACATCAGTAGTTCGTAGGCCAAGTGGTTCAATTTATTGAATGCCAGCTCTATGAAATGAACACAATTTGACAGGCACTTCTGCCAAAACATGGAGAGATTCTATTTTGGCCTTTGTGTCCCTTGGTAATGAGAACATTGTTTTGAACATGCACTAAATAACAGCAGAATCACATCATGCTGTTCATTTGGGCTCTTTGTTACCAGGTAAATTAGCTGACATGCCGGCCTTATTCAACCGTGTTCTCCTGGTCGGCCATTTAGTATTCCATGCATTATCACCAAACCAAAGGAGCTGGACTCTACTCTGCAAATGTAAAACATCTTGATTCAAATGTCAAATTTGAATATTTCCGCCTGTATCTGATGAGCAAGCTCCTTTATTGTCTCTGTAATTGTCCACTCAGGAGTTAAACATTTCATTTTTTCACATTCTACTGCTTCCTGCTCTTACAAAGGTCAGGTTGATAGGATTTTATTTATTGCACGCTGTTCAGATGTGAGTGAAGTATGATCTTCTTGATTCGTCTTATAATTATCAGCACTTCTAAAGGTTGCATCGAAGCTGCTTGAACCTGCACCTGTTTTTCTTGATATGGGAGGTGTTATTGCGACATTATCTTGGACAGTGGAAAAGCTGAGAGAATTTCAGGTACGAGCTGTAGTAACTTTAGGTAACAGACATTGTTGAAGAAAATCATTAAAGTCCAGTTCAGAAGTTGCTGTGGTGGTGTGAGTGTAGTAAAGCATGCCGGCACACTGGTGAGCTTACAGACACAGAGCAGATCTGAGCCGGTGAGTTGACCCAGAGCAGGAAGCATTTTATACAGTAAGCCAAAGCAGTGATTATACTGTATGTAAATAGCAGAGAAAGGTAAGGGAAGACCAAGACCAAACAGAATGTAATTACAAGTGGTAACAAAAGACAGGAAGGGAACATTTGCATTCAGACCTGCAGGAAGGACACACAGTTGGCATTTGATCAGGTCAACGGGTCAACACAGGAGGGGGCCTAAAGTAGCACCCAGGCACCATTTGGTTAGTAAGTCTGCACTGGCCACAATGTGTATATTTTATCAACCCTGGTCTTGACTGAAATATTCTCTCGTGTTGTTTTGTTATGTTATGCCCAAAAAAAAAAAAATGTAATGGTATGTTGGCTTTTTTGCACCAGGGCTCCCAGCAGGTTAATCCTCTCACGCGTGAAGGTGCTGTTTGGAACAGTGGTTCTCAAACATTTTCCAGTAATTTACCCAAAGGACTGCCTGATCAGTGCAAAGCGTAACTGAACATGAGGAACATGATCACATTTGTTGCAGCAGTAGACAACAGTTATTGATCGCATTTCAAATATGAATATTTGATATAAAATACAGTTTATCCAACTTATATTCATTGTATTGAAGTTATTACAGTATAATTATATTATTCATGATGTACTATAATGGAAACATGTAATTTTGTCTCATTTTATGTTGATGACAGACAGTTATACCTCTTTGATCCAAATTATGTGTTAATTTCCATCAATCATATACTCAGCGGGAATTTGAATCATTTATCCGGATCCCTTTGTTCAAGCTGTTTAATACAAACCAACATTCCAAAGTACTCAACGAGACCCCCACTTTCAGGTGTTATGGTTATAAAGTGAGTAAATAAATTGGTGTCTTTATCTGACCTTGCTATATTCATGAATGAATGCCCTCAAGATGCTGGAACAGCCCCAACAAAGTGTAGTCAAACAATTCAAAAGCTTCCTAAATCGGAATTTTCTTTTTTTCTCCCGAATGCAATAAAGTTATTAAAAGCAAATAGAAACTAAGATACAATCAAGAGGATGAAGTTAGCCGTCTTTAAAATACATACTTCAAACTATCATACAGGTCATAAAAATGACCAACAACAACACAGAGTTCATGAGTAACATGAGTTTCCCCAAGGAAAAAATGTGATTAATGCACTGTTGTTATCTGTGGTAGAAAATAATCTTTTAACCTCCCTGCGAGAAATAACCGAGATGAGAAAACTCTTAAATATAAAAAAATATTTATTGAACAGACACTAATAATAATAATTCAGCTGAATGGACAGAGCTCTTTCCCCACAGATGGTTCGGCAGTATAACAACAATGAATAGTTAAATGCACAGCAAGTATATATGCACATGATCTCGTCTTTCTCCTCCCCTCCCTTCGCAGATGTCCTCCTTCTCTGTCTGCTGATGCCTCCACCAAGGCCAGGTTCCCAGCCTTGGTATTGTATTTTCGTGGGAAGAGAGCTAAGTGGTGAAATCAGGACGATGTCATAGCAAGCCATGTTAAAATGTCCACAACATTATCAATCTTTAAAATGTAAAAATATATTATATAACAGCGTAAACCACTGGATTTGGAAAGAAAATAATCCAGTGTACTTATTCGGTGCTGCATGCTTCAAATGTTTATGCAATAAGGAGTTTAGTCACTCAATTTGATATCAGTAAGATATGAAAAGCCAACTCTAAAATTGTCCACGGTTACTCGATTTTTATGTATTTTTCCTCCAACAAAGCACTCTTTACCGTCACGGTCACCCCAGGGCACTTCATAAGTTACACAATAAACCAACATCACCCAGGCTTCTGAGGCACAGACACATTGCCTGTCAGCGCTCAATGAGAGCCCGAGGGGGCAAATTAACACGAAAGCCAAGCAATTCCAATTAACACTACCACATTGATTTGGTGGCATGCTCATCATTGTCTTAAAATTAGAATTAATCAACACGGCAGAGGGTGCCAAGTCGAAGGTCTGGCTACAAAAGCAGCATTTGCTTATGGTAAGCTGATGTGGGCTGAATGCTGAAGATTTGCATCTGTTAAAAATGACACGAAATACATTGTTTTACACTAACTCTGCAAAGAGAACCATAAGCGGGGTACACAAGTTATGAATGCTATTTGACAGAAAAGTGTGTTCCATGTGCATAATAATGAGTAAAGGAAAGTCTCTGTCAAGGACATGCCACTTTCCATGAGTGCACTGTTTGTTTATAAGAAAGCTGGCTGGTGATGAGCTCACCGACTATTTCTCCAGTAAAGAGATAATAAGCTAAATATAGTCAATGGCTGTCTATTAGAGTCACTGTAAGATTAGCACCTGAAGGTAAAACTGATATTCTTGCTGTTTTAATGCTCTCTGGTAGAGCAAGGAGAGAACAAATGTTAAAAAAGACCTGTGTGTTTCCCTAATCACAATTCCTCATCTTAACCCATTTCAAAGAAAAATATTTGGCGCAAAACACTGCATCCTTCATCCCATTCTCTCTTCCTCCTTCCTCTATATCTGTGGAACCAGGGTTCAAAAGTACACTACGTGGAATCAAAATGATAAGATAATCGTGACATGATGAATAAGATAAACATTAGGTCTTGTTATAAGGGTGGTTACAAAAGCAATTTCCCATAAAGATAGTTAGGGATGGTTCATAAATAGATACAAAAATGTAGAGTGTAATAAATATGTTTAAAAGACACAGATGTACACATGTATGGTTTTATTTTTCAGAGTTCATGTGGAAAAGGAAGTAGGATTCGATAGATTGGATTAAAGGTAATACTGGTTGCTCATTGGTTGAGGTAGGTGGGGGGGGGGGGTCACAGGTGGCAGGAAGTAAAAGTCTGAGTGTTGTTACGTTGGGTGGCTTGACGAACGGAGTCATGATGCGAGCGTGTGTGAAGTCTGATCGTCATGTGAAGATTTGTGAACGTTTGTGTAAATAAGTATATAGTTGGTGTCTTAGATTATCTACTCGCGAGTGTGAGGATTTGTGTCTAACTCTGCTGTATTTCCCTCAGTAGTGTCCTCCTCCCGCCCACTGCCGCGCCTCTCTCTCCGTAGGCACAGCTGTGCCTCATCTCCTGTGATCACCTCCAGCTGACATAAATACTCCTGTCACTCTCATCCCAGTTGTCAGTCCGTCCACCGACCTGGTATTCCGACCCGTGAATAGTCCGTTTGTTCACTCTCTGAAGATCCGCTTTGTTTTTTCAACTTGCCTGCCGTCCTGTGTCGAGTCTCGGGTGTCACACAGACGATCCAGCCTGCCTGCCAGCCGCGGACCTGCCACCTCCCGGCTAGGATCCGAGCGGAGCGCGAGGACGCGCCTCCGTATTTGACGTTTGACAGGTTTCCTGTCAGCTTCGTCTGCCGCTGTGTAGGATTAGCCACTTTCCGGCGTGGAACCGTGCAGAGGGGTGGAGACGCCTCCTATTGACTTTGGCCATTACCGGCCTTTTCCCTTGACTGAGAGAAATAAACTACCTTGGTTTTGAACTCTGCTGTCTGAGTCTGCATTTGGGTCCGTGAACACCCCACATCATAACAGAGAGTCTTCGTCCGGATACTGATTCTACATATAATCTGCAAATTTTCAACTCAGTTTATTGTACTATTGCTAGTATTGTAGCCAACATAGCCAATGGACTCTGTAAAACTAACAGTTTACGCTATTGGCATTACGTCATCGTTTTCGGTTCCTGGGGATTTATCAGTTTGTGCTACTAACTAGCAAGTCAACGCGCAGTGATGGAGTTCATCAGACTATGCGGTACAGACCGGGCCATATGGCCCTTTGAGTAAAGACAGCACATTTTGATTTTACGCGTTCTCAAGCTTCACATCAGGCCTGCACGAAGGTTTTACTTATTTTTGTGCCGGCGTGTGTGAGGGCTCACTGAGTTTAATCTAAGTAATTCTAACTAAAGGGAATTATTGTAGGAGTCATGTTATTTTAAGAGAAATTGTAATTTAAAGGAGACTGTATTTAATTTGTTGTCTTAAAATTCTCAAAGTAAATAATTGAAATGGTGTATTTCTAAAACTTAATTGCAGTGTGGAGTTTGGTCATTTTCTTTGATAGGTGTTTAAAGGTTAAGTGGAAAAAGGCTCAGATGTTACTCGGTGTGCATATTTGGAGAAAGGGTTGAGTAAAAAAAAAAGAGGCTCACAATAGCAGCGCTACACTTCATTCACGGTGCACATATAAACTCAAGACATTACCAGAAGTATTACTTATTGTAAATGAAGTTATATTTTTAATAAACAAACTCTGGGCCCTTCCCTAACTAAACTAGGGATGAGTGGGCTACATCTGCATCCTCCTCTCATATTCTCCTCAAATGTATTATTTGCATTTCACCAACTCCATGTCTCTTTCTTCCCATTCCCTTCAAATCTTTTTTCTCTTACCCACCGCCTCCCTGTTTTTTTTTTAACCATTCTCTGCCAACCTCCCCCTCTTATTCTCTTCATGTCGGTCATTCTCCAGGCTTGCCCTGCAGTGCTGTTGATGTTGGCAGTGGAACTCATTAACACATCAAACTGTGACTCTATGAATGTGCTTGACCTTGGCGCGCTGCCACACACTGTAGATATCTGATGGTACCTGCCAGGTGGTGCACCAGAAAGTGGAGGATGCAGTTCATGCTGGGAGTTTACCAGGTGAGTTCAAACAACATCTCAAGAAACTAGGCTTAAGTCAAGTTTAAAGGATGCGTTGCTTTCTAGGCGGGTAGCTATAGGTATCACCAATACACAACAGGACCCTAAATATATTTCCACCAATAACATAACAGTTTTGGGTAACACTTTATAATAACTACACACTATGAAGCATTAGTTAAGTATGAGTAAACACTTAATTCATCATTTGTAAAGCATTGTTCCTACATTCATATGCAGTAAATGTTTTATTCTTGATTAATAAGCCCGTCTATGTGCTTCATTGTGTTTTCATACTTTATAAATGATGGATTCCCCATTTGTAAATTAAGTATTATATATTTTACAAACCAATTATTAAAGAGTTGTAGATGATGAATAAGATAATTTATAAAGTGTTAGTAGATGTACATAATTCATGCATATATAATGATTTAGATATGCACTAATGGTTAGGGACTATGTTAATGATTTATAAACGCATATTAATACTGCAATTCATTAATTACATGAATTAATGGCTGAGAGGTTTGTATTTAACAGTATATTGTTTGCATCTTGCAATAAATATGAATATGTTCTTGATCACTTTGCTGTTTATTTGCCTGTTCTGTTCAAAAACTGTTTTGAGGCACTGCTGGCCTTTCAATGTAATTTATAAATGCTTTTTAAGGCATAAATAGTCCTCACTTTAGATGAGGTCACATACGACACTTTAAAAAAATCATGAATTGCAGTATTAATACGCGTTTATAAAGCATATATTAACATAGTCCCTAACCATTAGTGCATATCTAAATCATATATATAAATGCATGAATAATGTACATCTAAATAAGTTGTTAATCATTTACTAACACTTAATAGATTATCTTATTACGGTAATTATCTACAACTCTTTAATAATTGGTTCGTACAATTTATAATATTCATTTATAAAGTATGAAAACTCAAGAATAAAACATTTATAACTCATGAACTGCATACTAATGAATTATTAATGTAGGAGCAATGCTTTATAAATGATGAATTAATAGTGTGTAAAGTGTTACCCAGTTTTGATTAAAAAGTGCTCTGTACCACCACTATCAAAACATCAAACAAAGGAAGAATGTAGTTTTAGACACTTGCAAAATGTATGTTGCGGAGCATCAAAGCTATTAAGGCAGTTTGTGATGGTTATCCTTTATGCGTCACCAATCTGCAGATGGTAAGTCAACTGTATAAATAAGTCAACCCTGCAATTCAGGGTGTCAAATTGCAGCGTTTGTGTAACTTGACAAGACATTTTGGCCCCAACAGAAACAATAAGGCTGTGAGCCCAAGGCTTCAAACAGCTGAATAATTACAATACTGCAGATCAAAGAAATTATTTTAGTGGACTGCATCCAAAGGGAAAAGTAATATTGATGGTGTGTGCCTTTCAAAGGAGTTGAGCTGGCAAACAGTAAAACCGAAGAGCGTATGGGTTTATGAGCCAATCGCAGGGGTCTGCATTCAAGCGAGGTAGACGAAGAGATGGACGGCCTGATAACAATGTTAGGAATGCTGATCTCTCCAGAGCACAAAGCCGCAGCATGAGTTCAGTACTAAATTGTTGATTAAGTTAGAAACTAACTACAGCAGCTAACAGTTGTACTGAGAACAAACGTTAACGTTAGTTGCATGGAATTATAACTTCAATATTGTTTTGGGTTTTCATTTTTTAATCATTGCAACAAAGTACTTATTTCAACCCTAACTGATCGTTTTTAGTGTTGTTCTGGAGAGCATGGACCAATGACATATGGAGGACATGTTTTATCTCTCAGCCTCTTATACACAGGGTCCTTACGGTTTTCAGTGATGTAGTGTTCCACACAGCTGTTGCAAGTGATATCATAGACGACCTGTCTCCAGGGTGACCAAGCAGATATCTTAGGGTGTTGATTGGTTTGTTGTAGGTTTTGACCACTCGTGTCTTGAAGATTCAGGCGAGATGTTTCCACAGGCCAGTCCTGTGAGGGAATCCCAATGGGATGCTTCTGGTGGCCCCCATGAAGTCAGTTGTATCTGTTTTGGTTGTTGTTGCATTATACGTTTATTCAATAGATAGTAAAAAAGAAGGGACACAGTAGTGTTTTCATAACTTTTAGGGACAATACATTGACTTACAATCCTGGAGACTTACCTTAAACCATGTCTTCATCCTAAAATGTAATGATTTATGTGCTGGGGACACACAGGCACAAACGGACACCTGTCAGAAAACTACACGCAGACACTTTTACTAACTTAAGGTTCCTCGGAGTGTCATCAGCAGATTTACATGGAATAATGAATACAGTGATGGTATTGAAAATATTTAAAGAAACAATTAAGGCTGTGGGATTAATTAGATCAAAGTGGGACTAAAGCCATCTTTGGACAGCATTAGTCTTACTAAGGGATTTCAGTGACTGCTTATTTTATCCCATTTTTTGGTTTGTTTTTCTTTATTTTGAATAAACGCTGCACAGAATAACATCTGGTGTTTTAGCCTAGCAACTAGCACACACGGCAGCTGGATTAGGGCCACATAACCAGCGGAGATGAGCATCACTGTTTAGATTTGATTAAATGATTGATGATGCCTGTGGGTAAATTAGATATTTGCTGTTGTAAACGTGAGAGGATTCAACAGGGAAAAATATGAATATCAATTAAATAAATGGCTCGTTTCAGCACAATATTTTGGTAGAAAAATGGATAAAGTGGGGAGAAACAAAGCAGGGGGCTGTTTGGAAGAGCTTGATATCCTATTGGTTCATCTTACTTCTGCACCTAATCTACCAAACATGACCAATCTTCCCTCCTTTTCTTTTCTGATACAATACCTGACATCCCAGACGGGAACAATGTAAAGAACTGTTTCTTATATTATCCTGCATGTTATTGTACTTGACTCGAAGTCTTGCCTACGGACACATCACAGCAGTTCCAGTCCGACCCACACATTGTGGCTTCAGTATTAATCTCATTCAGTTCGACATTACAAAAGGCAAAATCATTTCTCTCCTTTTATTTTTCCTGTGCTGTCTCAATTATTCGTTTTTAGTGTGGGGTCATGTAGAAGTGATTTGTTAATGTTGTCTTTGACCTGTATAAAGTTTACATTCGACTGTTTGAGTGATCAAAGACTCGGCACTTGTTTTAACTTTTTTACTCACAATCCGATTAAGAGTATTAGTACCTATTAAAACAATTTGGTGTGTAAATACCCATAATAAATTGCAATTCCTTTCACAAACATCAAAGTGCCAGATGATTCCAAGCTATTCCCCCATGAAGAGATAACCTGCCTCTTGAGAAGGGAGGGGGTTTTGTCATTAAAGTTGAACTCATACTGACCCGACTCCTTCAGGTGAGCTGTTTGACTTTGCCAGCTGCCAGCTCGTTCCCTGTGGGCCCCAATAAATATTCTGAGGTGTTTCATGTTGCCTGGTGGGAGAGAAGCCTTTCTTCCACTGACTCTAGGCTTTGTAGTTAACCCTAACAGCCTACAGAAGTACCTGACAAGGTAACTCATGCATTGTTTCATGAGTTTATCATCTGCACAGTCTGTACTGACTGTGGGCCGGCGTCCAGCACCCTTTGGTTTTCCATTGAGTATGAAACAAGTGTGGTCTGCTTGTGGAGTAGAGCAGCATGCAACCCTGCCAACACTTTCTAAAAATGAATCAGAATCAAATTGTGTTTGGATGCAGGAGTGGCATGCTTCTATTATGCCAAAGCAAAATGCAGCAACACATAATCAAAACTGGCAACTGCAGCGAATGAGCAGTGGGGAAACATCTCAAAGGGATGCCTTGACATGTTTATAGTTGGGTTTGTTTTTTTTATGAGCAAGAACACGATCCTCAAATGATTTATGCTAATTGAGGGGAAAGGCACTTTTTAAAATGATTATTCTTTTACATGAGTTACATCAATCATTTGAGGATGTAGTCTGCACTTTTTCCTGTAGACAATCACGTTCTGTAACTAAATGTAATACAAAAGGCAAGTTTATTTGTATAGCACATTTCAACAACAAGGTAATTCAAAGTGCTTCACATGAAACCATTAAAAGCATAAAGGCAAAAGTAAAGGAGATTTAAAACATACATGAAGGTACAAACAACATACATGAACAAACAAAAGGTTTATTCTAGACTGTGACTGCCAGTTGAAATGTTACAAACGTTACTTTTAACCTTTACCCAGTTGGTTTGTGTTACACATTTTCATTTTAGAGTGGAAACCACTCCAGATGTTTGAAGAAAAGAAAAAAAAAAAATCTTCTGACAGAATTATTGAGGTGACACTAATTCACAATAATCGACTCTGTCCAACCCATGACTTTTACACATACCAACATGTGGGATTAGAGGGAAGGAGAGCCCCAGTAACAGATGCATGCACCATTTTTCTTCGCCCTCGTCCTCTTTATATTTTTCAGATTCAGTTGTATCACACTTTGTGATTAGATGCCTTCAGCAAGTTTCCCTGAATTTATGTGGATCATCTGATCGTCTTTTTGATCAGCCAAAGGCCTCAACCGCACCGCCCCATATTATCTTCAGAGAGTAGTGCACCTCAGGATTATTTGGCCACATTGCTCATGTTTCTGTGAAATGTATACCAGTTTGTCTTTTTGTTTCTTCTGCATGTGGTTGCTTGACTCCATGTGCTGTGAGTGGCTATGTAAAGTAGTCGGCTGTATTACAGGTCAATTTTAATTTAATGCTCTGAATAAATGCGTCACACAATGTGGTATTTAAGAGCCAGTTCCAACACAAGGCAAACAGGCTGATTGATTCTTTGGAAACCACCGTTTGAAGGCTCGCTTGTTTCTCAAAGATCTGCCTGTAGATAAGTCCAACCAAAGATAAGATTCAATCATGTTTGCCTTAGGTAGTTGATTTGTTTCCATGCTCCATGCCAACTCTAATATTGAAAGATGTATTCATGTATTCTATTCATGGAAACTGACTTTTTAGCATTTGTAAAGTTGACAGTTGTTTGTATCAGTAAAGCACTTCTCAGAGGGTTTGTGTGAAATACTTTTTGCATTGCTTCCTGTTTAAGGAAAGTTGTATAGCCATTGTGCCATAAGTGCCCCAGATAAGGGAGATTGTCTCGTATATCCTGCAGCACTATTGACGCCAATCATGCATTAATAACTTCAGGTCTGGTCTGCTGTACATGCACTCAGGTTGTTCAGCATCTATCCATACTTGATGGTGATGTGGCTTTCCATGAATCAATACTATTCAATATTTAAAATACCGGCATGTAATGTCATCAATACGATATTAGTGATTATTTATTATTCATTATAAATTGAACGATGTGTGAGAGCCAAAGTGGCTACAGATTCTACCTGAAGGAAGTGCGAGCTGGCTTCACAAGAGTGAGAATGAGAGCTTATTGCCTAACAAAGCCCATTTCCACTGGCTGGTTGAATGGCATGGGTCATTTGTTTGAATGTGACGGTCATGATGATACCAATCAGCTGAGTGAACTAAGAAATAGTACTTAATTTCATGCCTGCATAGTACCCTCCTTTGTCTACTCTGCCGCTCTCCATTACTTTCTTCTCTTGTATGCCTCTACATTTTTCAATTTCCTTTATTTGTGTTACAAATGTCTCAGTCAGTGTTTGATCTCCTTCAGTTTCTCTTTCAATTTACATTTCTATCCTCAGGTTCTACATTGCAGTCCTTGTGTGTCTCAGTTCTAAATTTTTCGGGAAATCTGTTGAATCCACATATATTCAATCTATATATAGATATATACACACACACACACACACACAACCCACACCTGGCCCCTGTGTCGACCTTCTCGTTAATAATTCAATGTTCAACTCCTAATCAGTCAGTGTGTGCATACGCACACTCTATGGGGGGTGGAGAAGGACGCGGAGGACAATACAAGACACACATACACATTTGATCATTTACTACAAGTCCCATATGTGTGTACGCATTTGCATCTGTGTGTGATTAGTGCAATTCAGCCATAAAAAAGCCCCCCAAAAAATGAAAATTATCTTTTTCCAATAACTTTTTACTTTTGGACTTCACAAAGCTTATTGAAAATGTATGGATCACGGATTCAGAATCAAACCTGCGCAGCCACCACTGGAATCTAATTCAATTCAAATAGGATGTAGATATTAATGATCGTGGTGCTACAGAACAAGTACAGAGGACTCACTTATTAGTGCTGCCTTATCGTAAGCAGACATTAAGACATGCAAAAAACAAAAAAAAGCTGTGCCTTCAATTATTGAATAAGAATGGCAATGTCATCAATGAAGCTTCAAACTATTTGGTAAAGCCCTATGACACAGCACCTCAATCGATGAAGTCCGATTTTTGTCCTCTTCTCTTATCAGACGATAATAGCAAAAAGTGTAATATGAGTAGGGCGTGATTTGCTGGCGGATAAGACATTGGAATAGTACTGTTGCTTTCATCGTCTAATGAGAAATGGGGACATGAATTGGACTTCAATGATTGAGGTGCTGTATGTATCGTAGGGCTAATAGTTTGAAGCATCTTTCACAACGTTGACATTCAATACTTAATCGACATGTAAATAGCTGCGCAGCTTCATTTTCTTTTTATATCTATTCATTGTGTTTGAACCCGGCATTTCTGTACAGTTGCAGATAAAGATTAGAATGCACAAATCAGTGTGTCACCAATCTGCAGCAGAGCACAGCAATCATTAACATCCTCTGCTCTCATGTTTCAGAGTGTGGGGCTTACATGCAGGCTCAGGACCGGTCACAGAGCGACTCTCCACGGACAGCGGATGAGAAACAGGGGAATTGAAGATAACGATGTTTATACCGGTTAAAAACAGGCTCAGTAGTGAATAGTATTATACTATTTCTAGAATTAGATTCCAGTGGTGGCTGATCATTTCCGACTTGTGTGATCCAAACATTTCCACTAACTCCAGATCGCTGTGAAGCTCAAAAGTTATTGAAAAAAGATAATTTCCAAAACATGTTGACATCGAACGAAATATTCGGTTTCACTCTATATTTGTTAGCGTTTAACCTTTCAACAACATCTTTACGCTCTCCTTGTTGCACAAAACTGAGGGCAGCACTGACGAGTTATATTCAATAAAGAAAGAGGATTTCATAGAAAACCACCAACTCATTTAATCTGATGAATTACCCAATTAGATTTAAGGAGAGGAGATCCTAGTAACTTGACAATTACACAAAAAAAAAAAACTTCTAGATTTAGAAAAAGCATCAGACATGTATGAGTCACTTTATTACGACAACTTCCCATTCCATTATCTTGACAATTACTTTTTATTGTTTTTGTGATGAGCGATACAAAGAAATAGAAAATTCATGTCCATGTATTATTAGATATAAATTTTGTGACAGATTTCACAAACTGCCTTGAGACTGGGCTGGTCACAGGTTATTTGTGATTTTTTTGGGTAATGCATAAAAAACTGCATTCAAATTTCCGACTAATCTGGACAAAAGTTACCATTGCAGTGGTCAACGCTTCGGGTTGGTGGTGGTGCTGCTAAACATGAAGCACACAGGGGAACGAACAAAGACGATCTGACAACCAAGAACAGGGAACGCAGGAGAGTATATATGTGTGAGGTGATGAGAAGATTGAAGGCAGCTGGGTGGACTCGGCAGGTGAGTTGGATGAGTGCAATCAGGGGAAACAGACACAGGAACACAGGGGGCAAAGCCTAAACCGTGACAACATATGCCTGAAACAGTTCTTTTTTATTCTCGTTACACAAATACACTATTTTTGCCGAATTTCAATTCCCCTCCGAGGCAGCGTGTGGAGGAAAGGAATACCCAACGGGGCCTTTTAACTATCTGAATAAAGTTCAAGTCGAATCAACCCCCATTTGTGTTCTGGTGGGTTGCGAGAATCGATAAGCAAATACTGATTAGTGTGTGTGGACGAGACACAGGTGGACACAGGCACAGGCACATATTTAGACAGACTGAGGTTCCCACATTTGCACACTGATGCATGTTTGTTGTCCCTTGTGGTCTTATGATTAGGGACAGGTGAAGTTGCAGACACACATTCTGGTGGCATTTTTGCAATTAAAGTGGGCCCTTTGGCTATCTTTCTGCTGACTGCTCAAGCCAAATATCAGGGCATGGTGCGGTGCTGCTTTGCTCCCCTAGTGGAACTAATTAGATGTTCCCAAAGGACAGCCCTGTCATCACATTGTTCTGCTCACAATACAGCCTCAGCGGTGGGCCAAAATAACCTAGCGAATAACTTAATTATACCAGGGGGCCTCATTCCAAAACTCTTTCCACTTCACTCAACAGTCAATATTTCTAAACCAGTTTTTCTACTAAAGTCTAACATTTTAAAAGTCACTAAGAAACAATAAAAAAAATGCTTTTACTTAAGGTTTCATTTTTTTATATTTAAATTAGTTGTTTTAAAGTAGATGAAATAATGTTTCTGCCTTATTAACAGACAATAATAAAAGTTGTCCACAGTGTCTGCAGCAAAGAATCAGTGATTAGTTCTGTTGTAATCACAAACATGGCTTCCCAATATAGCCAGTTTTGTGTTCAAGCATTCTTTTGCAAAACATCTACATTATCTCTTACGACTCTGTGTAAGCACTGTGATCAAGTAATTCAAGTTTGTTCTATCCTACATTGTATAAAAAGCGCAAGTCCCACTACACAGGACTTCAGCGTTCGTCACACATGATATGTTCAAGGACTGTCGCAAATTTAGAAATCTGCTGTTACAGCTTCTTGCTATGATAAATAATGTATGTTAGGGATTGTTTAAAGAAAACTTATAATTTACATATGTATATAGCTTATTAATTCCACTGACAGTTTTGGTGTTCAATGGGTTAAGAAAGAAGTTTGCACACTTCCAGTCACTACAATTTTTAAGATGCTAAAAGTGTCGAACACACGGAGAAAACACCATCACAAGTTACACATTTCAACACACATATCCTGCATTTAGAAGTATACTGCAAATAACAAAGCAAATGTATAAACACAAACAGTTTGACAACACACATCATACGTTCAGCAATACACACGTAATGCAGCATTTTGCTCTCAATACATCTGATGTGAGCAATACAAAAGAACTGTTTGCTGCCAAAGAACTAAATGTTTTTAAATGATGTATTAGCTAAACTATGAATGCTAATAAGGTACTAATTTTAAGATATAAAGAACTGATGCTCCTCAACAACATTCATGCAGTGACTATGTTGGCTGAAACAAAGAGGCATTGCAAAGTGAGAGTGCAAACAATGGGCTTATTATTCCCAGAGAAAATGTTATTTGTAGAGCGGGAGAGGAATGTGTGCCCCTAAAGTGATGTATAGGCTCCAAACTATTGTTAGTCATTTCCTCATTATATTTCCACAAAACAACCTTGTGCCTCATCACCTCATTAACAATAGTGTGCATTTTTTATGCTTTGGCTTGAAACAACAATGAGCCATTGAGATGAATGGGATGCTGAGAGACACTAGCCACATGTTCCAGCTGTGAGTGCAACTGATGTTTTAATGAAAGTGAATGTTCCAGGCCGACACAACCCTTGGCTGGAATAGCCAGCAACCACGGGGGATCTGAGCAGCCGCAAATGAATCAGCAGGCTGAAAGGAGAGGACATGCAGGCAATCACCTCAGCAGGTCTGTCATTCTGATCGCATATACTTCAACAGGGGACCAGCTGGGATCAAACCGGCTTAGTAAGGGTCATTGAAGTGGCAAACAGAAACATTAAAGGACAAATAATACCACCAAATGGTATTTGGTGGTATTCACCAGTGTTAGAACTTCATATCCCCATGTCAGGCAACTGGTAGACCCTTAAACAATTGAAGAGTTGAGGGTTCAATTTCAATCCAGTGCTGGAAAGAGATACCCGGGGCTGGAAAGTTTATTTTTTGCAGTGGCAAAAAGCAGGCTAAAATGTATTTTAAAATACATCTATTATATATGTATACCCTAATCGATATATTCTAGTGTAAAAGGCCAGGTTGGATGTTATTCTATTCAGCATAACTAGTGACCAATCGGACAATGGTGGGACAACAGGAGTAATTGAGTCTGAATGCCTGATTAGATAGCTTTTGAAAAAAAGAAGGAAAATGTGTGACACGCAATTATTATTTAAAGAACGAGGTCTAAAACCCTCAAATACACACTACAGTAGTGTGAATGTGTACGGGCACGGAGAAAACCAGCAGTCAACAACTCTACTGAAGTATATTTGGAAGGAATGAAGTCATTGTTTCACATGGTTTAGATATTGTTACCATTTCAGTGTCAAGCTTAATACATACCAAGTCAATAATGGCATGTTGTGCTTGAATTAAATCAGCTTTCCAATCTGAGTCCAACCTCACTCTGGCTTGTCACCGTCCTCTGCCCACTCAGTTTCCATACTTTGCCAAGCTAACCACACAATGCCATAATCACATGGAAGTAATTTCAGCCTTCATCCATTGTAGAGAAATTGACAGTGTTTGCAACAATGTGGGTGGTGACTCTGGCTTTTGGGCTTAGATTGACTACTGGTGCCCAGTATAATTGGCATGTGATCCGTATAATGAAAACTCAAATTTGGCTCAGCTTGGCGGAGCAGGACTGTTCAGTGATCCATTCCTGAAAACTAGTATACTCAATGCATCAATGCTCATCTAATTACAGACAGCTGATTCTTTGCCTGCAATGGGAACTGGCTGAGTGCATTAGATGTGAATTATTTTCAGGACTTATAAGACTGGGTCATGTATTAACAGTTTAAAAAATGAACTTCCTGAACGTATCATCCAACTATAAAAGCGAGGAACGTCTCTCTGTATGTATGTATTAATGTGTGGGTACACATTATTACATATGTGGGTATGCCCGTCGCTTATCTCGACATCTGATCCATTTCACAATTGGTGGGTGTTTTGTGTGGAATGCAATTCAAGCCAATATAAAAATGAATAAATACATTTATTTATTATATCAAAAAACAATTCCCGCCATTTTTAATTGTGTTCAAATCTGGGTTTTTTTTTTTTTGTTTTGTTTTTTGCTGGTACTCTTACAATTTTTGGAGCAATCGGCACAAAATTTGGCAGAGAAAATCTCTGAACCAAGATTGTAAAACATTTTGGGGATTTTTGATGTTCCATACAGTTTTACTGTAGCAGGCCCTCAAAGTTTGCTCCAATGCTTTGGGTTGGGCTTATATTGCAAAATGTTCATATGTCCTGAATGCTTTGTGCGATTGCAACCGCATTTCCTGGATATGTGTAGATATGTCTCAGTGACCATGACACATGTGGTTCCATTCGGCCAATAGGTGGCGCTGTAGCAGAGTCATATAACTATAAAGCAAGGAATCTCTGTGTCTCTGTATGTGTGTGTCTTTTGTATATCTCCAGAACAGTTGAACCGATCTACTTCACACTAGGCGGACCAAGCATTCTGATGGAAAAATAAGAAATAGACACACATCTCATCTCTCACCTTTTGCTTTATGTGAGGAGGAACAACACGTATTCCTTGTCATACTCTACAGACCTATTACCTAACACTAAACCAAGTATGCATCTCGACAGACATTAATTCTCCAATATGAATCCACACTAAATTACAACATGGTTAATTACTCAATACAGATAAAGCAAAGTAAGAGCTCATTATTTCTGTGTTAACACCTGGGGAGGATATTCATTTAACACCCTTTAGCCCCTCAAAGTCTAAATCTTCTTCTGGTGGAGGCATGTGCTTGATATTATAAACGAGGCTGTTTATGGGTGGCACATTATCTACTGGACCGGTTTCACAGCATACATTTTGACTTATCATTGCAGGACAAGCACATCTGTAATTAATAGTATTAATGGTGGCTCCATTCCATTTAAGTGCTTTAAGTTCCCCAGTAAGCTACACAATGGAACCGGTAAACATGAATCAAAGGCAGCCGTTATTAATGTTATTTATTACACCTGTGTTTTTCCCGCTTCCTGTTTATATGTCTGCTAGTTAAAATGGACTACAGCTGGAGCAATTAATTATACGAGTATTATGGATAAATTGGGGGCATTTATGCTTTTGAACTCAAAAGCCTCTGAACATTTAAGTGTTCAAGGGGTATTATGGCGGTAATTCAACTTGGGAGTGTCCTCCATTGAGTGTTGATTGTCCTCAACAGGAGCTATTCGTGTTTTGGGAAGAAAACAGCCTGGTTTATGTATCACTTTGTTGTTGTATATACACTGTAATGAGCTGTCAGAATGACCCTAAAATGAAAGGTCCCCTTTTATGCAAAATGCATTTTTTTATGACTTTTCAATATGAATGTGTGCAAAGCCCCAGGGTGTCAGAAAAGAACACCCTCTCTCATATTTTCCTGCTCAATCCATCTGTAAAACCTGATCAAAATAGGGTCCAGTTTCTACGTCATTAGAGGTCCCAGGCCAGCCAGTCCACTGTTGTTCAGATTGGAGTGTTTGGACTGTTTTATTAAACACTGTGAAAAGCGAGATGCATTATAAGTAGAATTTTAAGAAAAAATTAAAAAAATGATTAAATGAAATGATGGAAAATAATAAATGAATGAACTGACAGTGATTGTGTGCATTTAAAAGATATGATATTCAGATCATTTATACAGCAGCACATCTGTTGTAAAGATATAATCGAGAAATGTCTCCCTGAGCAGAGAATCATGTCAGTCCCCCTCTGTGTGTGTGTTGTAATCCGAGCTTCTCTGTGCAGCGCTTACATGGCCGGGCCAACCACGCGTGCCTTTTAATGCATGTTAGTGCACGTGAGCTTGCCCACGTTGAGAACCATGTGGAGGCAATAGATAGGTTCTGAATTTCAAACCATTAAATATTGTCCACTTTTGCGCAATTCTTTGGCATCCATCTAAACCGTAATTTCTTTTCCCACAGCATCCAGGCCTTTTTTCCCCCATATTACATAGGACCTAATTAGACATTACATAACATGAAAGGTACAGTAATCTGTCTTGAATAGTGTGTAATGTCTTCCCTTGCCGAACATTGTGTATGATGATACACAAATAGACAGGTGCTTGTATCCAACACGTAAATGAAAGGATTGCAAGAGTATTCTACCACATACAGCTAAAATGAGCTGCAATACCCTGCAGGCAAATGGGTGCATTGGTGTGTGTGACAGCAAGCAATTGTGTGTGTAAGTGTGTTGTCATGTACGTGTGTGTGCCCAGTTGTATTTAAAACATCTAAAGCTTGTGTTGATGTGTGTATTTTGTGTAGACATTGCATGCTTTCGTGTGAACATGTGCTTACCCATATGAAAAGAACCTCCCCATGTGTGAATGTGTATAACTCTTGATTTGTGAATGTGTATAGTGTGTTTGTGTGTGTAGCTCTCCCCCTTAGCCGGCTGTTGGTAGAACCTTGCAGGACAAGCCAGAAGAGGCTGAGGCAGAACCTGCAGAGGGAGGGGAGATATGTGGGTACAGTGAGAAAGAAAGGAGTCCATAGTTTTCACAGGGAAGGAAAAACATCAAGAGGGAGAAGAAAACATTTCAATCTACCACTCAATTATTTTTGAGCATTGAGTATATACTCAGAAAATCAAAGAATTAGCTTACAGGCATTAAAAGTATCCTCTGGAGCAATAGTAGGTTCAATCCTTTGCGAAGCAATCTACTGGCTTAACTCACGTCGGAAATTAGTAAAGTCGATAATGATCAACTGATCAAACCTCTGCATGAACCAGACAATCACTGAATTGTGTTTTGCCATTCAGTTTATTTGCACTTGCAATATATATAGAATTTACCAAGGCAACTGTAAATCACACATCTGTATCTGGAACTTCCACAGATGGATGCATCCTTCAAAGAGCTCAACTGGTGCAGTTCCGTGGCAAGATATGTCTCAGAGCATAAGTGTGGCCTGCTAGATATCACAAAAGAAAAGTTAGGAGTAGCCTCGCCCATATGTAACAGGTATCATGCTATCACTTAGAATGCACAAGTTGTGCAGGTCTTTGGCTTGCCAAAGTACCGGCAGTTATGAAACACGCCGCCTTTGAGGTATAATGAAATCAAATGAAAGTCAAGAGTTCTTATTGAGTGCTTGATTGCATTGCTTTGCTGGAAGCATATAAAACACAAAACGCCCTCTGTAGCAGTCGGCAAAAACCTCCTAACCTGTGAAATGGTCATAATTCATGTCGTTGCGATCTGTCAGCTGGAGCTGCAAAGTAGACATCTATTAATATGGAAATTGTGATTGTCAATTTTTTTTTCTTAATGTAAATACAGTTACAGCAGCTTTGAAGAGATAGATGGAGAACGTATATAGTTAGCTCCATGTGGCAGGAGAGAAAGAGAGTCTGGATTCATTGCAAGAAGAAAGAGTGTTATGCATGCCTTTATGTTGACAGATCTAATTCAATTAAGCAGCAGGAGCTCTGACAAGCATTGCCACCCCATATTCCATGTTTTGATGTGTTGTAATACTCGGCTAGTCTGTAACAGTCTACTGGATTTTGAAGGGTATAGAAATCTGGAGCTCAGTCTTAATGAGTTGGAGATATAATTGGAGTGAAGAAGAACAAAGAATGTTCGGAGTGATTACTAACCTGAAGGAGATTTTTATAAAGAGACAACTCACAATTTAGAAAACCTCATGTCTGCCTAATATCACATTTAATTGAAAGATTTATATTTTCATCCACAGTCCCATATGCCCTTGTGGCCTGTTAAAACCCCACTGTATAATACAGACACTGAATCTGTACTGTATCTGCTTTGGGCAGAGAGTGTGGCAAAGTGTTGTCCCTAAAGTATTGCATGGGCCCAACTTGGTCTGATTAGTTTTGCTCTCACCCTGACGTTTTTTAGCCCAAACATGTAGCCCTGTTCGAAGTCTCAGTAAAATCCTTTTTTGTTGCCTTTATTTACAGCAGACCTGCTGTCTTTTTACATCACTGTTGCTCTTTACAATCAGGTGCAGACATTCCCCTCTGGGAACTGACTGTTGCAGTCCTGTCTTCCGCTGTTGGCCACTGAGTTCCAACGCCAAAAAGGGGATGATGTGTTTTTGCATAAGGGCACCTTGAGAGCAGTATTGTTGGTATAGAGCGCATGTCTCAAGTCTAGCGATTTAAACTATTGGCCTCATGGTAACAGACCAGGCCTCTATCATCAAGTTGGGCTAATAAAGATTCACAGTTATATTCTCAATACTCATACATTAAACAACACGGAATTCATAACCGTTCATGCTTGCAATTCAAATTTACAGTCATGAACCTGCTGAAAAAAAACAAAAAAACTTAAAGGTTCAGAGAATAATTGTGAGAAGAGAGTCAATGGGAATACCAGGGTTGAAGATGTGTCAGAAGTGCCTCAGCCCAGCCTTAGTTTCTTTGAGAGGATCATGAATCCTGACCAGGTCCAGAGGTGCTATTCTGCACTCTATCATCCAAGTGGAAAAATTTCCCAATGGATCCAAATTGTGATATATTTTTCCCAATTATCTGTCACACAATTCAAGTGATAAGTCAGTAATATATTCAGCCCCAAAGTGGCTAAATGACCTGTTCCTGCACAGAGCTGGTGCAAACATCTCCATGGAATAACATAAGAGTGTATCTGTGAGAGATGTGGGAGTGAAAAACACGTCCGATACACTTGCAGTCTAGAATGGGGGGTTAGCCAATAGTAGGTTATATTCATACGGTCAAAATGACAGCAGAGGTCTTTGCATACACACCTGGTGGAGATCTTCACTCTACTGAGTGCACCTTTCTCGTTATTTACGGATTTGGTGTGTTCACTAACAAGCTCACCGGTGGTTTTCTCACTCCAACTCCAACTTTGTTGAGGATTGTGGATGTGAGATGAGCCATGAAGAATTACTGTGTCCCAACCTTCCGCTACTCCGCCAGTACAGTCAGATGGTTTCAGTGTTGGGATACTGGCGTTTGTTCTGTAGTTTTAGCATCTAGTCACACTACACGCTCATGTAATGCATTGTTATGTGTGGTTCAGTTATGGACCGCTGTTGTTTATTATTTAGTTTCCCATCATTCTGTGCTTTCAGGCCCTCTTAGTAAGAAAGAAATGTTTTCCGACCTGACAGAGTATATATGTGTGAATGAGAAATCTAGTGATGGAGCCATATGAACTACAGGACTTATTTTTTTCAGGACCTTGATTCGCCCCTGCATTTTGCTGAGCTCGCATTATAATATTCACGTCTGCACTACTTCATACACATATATTTTATACTGTTCAAAGACATGCCCATACATTTATCTGCTGGAGGCAATTCCAGCTCCCTTTGAGTTGTCAGGGGGTGCAATGCCTTTCTCAAAGTCTCTTTCATTCATGTTACCCGCACATATTTGGCAAGATTACAGGACAGAAAATACTCTCAAATTGGCTTCCTTCCAGTGGAAACCTTGCTTATATGGTTTAAACTTGAATTGGTTTTCAGTCCAGCAAAAATGTTTAGATGCACTCAAAGAGAACATTTTGAAAGCTGCTCAAACACTGTAGCACTGTGCTTTTGAGAGATGTCTCAATGTGCTGGAAGCAAATTCAGTTTAGTGTAAATCAAGTCACAGTAAGTTCGTAAGCTGCCGTGGAAAAGTGTAGAGAATATATACACAAACATACACAAATTACTAGGGATGTCATTTTGGTTGGGCATAATACTCCAAGCCTCCAGATGTGCTACTTTCCAAAAATGTTTGTCTCTTTTCTGACACACATCCAATTTACATTTACATCAGCTTTCCTACTGAACTACACAGCAACTTTCAGAAGTACAAATATTCAGAAGTTTGTGTAATCTTTGTAAAGTTAAATGGTGCCAATGAACATGCTTCATGTGGGTGCATGTCTACTCATCCTTGAGTGAGAACTGTGTGTCTTGTCAGCATTATTTTAAAGGACAGCACAGTCAAGATGAAAGATAATGCAAATATGGTGGAAAAAAAGCACTGTGAATCTGCTCTTCAGCGCTGGTGGCAGAAAGAATAATTTGTAGTTATGACACATTCTCTCCCATCATCGTTGCTGAAGTTTGTCTTGAAAATGTCAAGAGTGGTCTTGTCCAATTAAAGAGAAGTCGTCTACGTTCTTGGGTAATTCTCATTTCAGGCATTGGCTGTCTGAATGGGCTGACAAATTACATTTTGTCCTCCCTGATTTATTCTCTCCCTCTTTTCTTCAGCTGCTCTCACTCTTTTACGGTCTCCAACCCTCTCTCCCTGTCTCTCATTAATTCAAATGAAACGAGGGATGTGCATTGAATACTTGAATAAATGAAAAGGGCTTATTAAAAACATTTCCTAACCTGATTAGCTAGATCATTAGGGGACAGAGAGAGGTTTTGCGCTGTGTGGCCTGATCCGAGCAAGTCTGCGACCACTCTTTGAAGGTCAGCTTGCAGAAAAGGAAGCACTGTCTCATCAGTTCAATAATTCACTTTTTTTCAGTCAAATTTCCTTTCCATCTGTCTTCTTTCCTATTTATCCATCATTCTATCGACTGTACTTTTTCTGGACAATTGACCCTTCCTAAGTACCGCTCCCTTAGTTACCGTTGGTAGGTCGTAGAAGCTTGACAAAAAGAAACATGACAACGCTGGGCCCACAGGGCCCACAGTGTGTATTATATTAATGCACGCAGGCGTGGGGGTTTGGGTTTTTCTGCACAAATATTGAATGAAAATTAAATAAACTATATCGTCATGAAGATAACAGTTACTTCGTAAATTTTTCCTGTTCGATGTTATATGTTGCATATAACCAAAGAAATAGCATCAATGGTTACTTCATGGCGGCACGTACAGAGATAATATACACAAAGGAACATTAGCCTTGATCTTCTCTGGTGAACACATTCA